>NC_034601.1:42204332-42214377 GCF_900095145.1 Mus pahari | reverse complement strand
TTTCCTGTAATTCTTTTAGCTGTAATTCTTTTAGGACTTCTACCTCTTTAGCAGCATTCTCCTGTATTTCTTTGAGTTATTAATGCCCTTCTTCATGTCCTCTACCACCATCATGAGATATGATTTTAAATCCGAGTCTTGCTTTTCAGGTGTGTTGGGTTATCCAGGACTGTCTGAGGTTGGAGTGCTAGGTTCTGATGATGGTGAGTGGTCTTGGTTTCTGTTAGTAAGATTCTTACCTTTGTCTTTCGTCATCTGGTAGTCTCTGGAGTTAGTTGTTATAGTTGTGTCTGACTGGAGCTTGTTTGTCCTGTGATTCTGTTAGCCTCTGTCAGCAGTCCTGGGAGTCCAGCTCTCCTGAGTCTCAGTGGTCAGAGTACTCTCCGCAGGCAAGCTCTCCTCTTGCAGGGAAGGTGCCTAGAGGTCTGGTGTTCAGACCTGCCTCCTGGCTGAAGATGTAGGCCCCAAACGAGGTCTGTCCCAGAAGATGTTCGCCTCTGCAGTTTGCACACTCACCTGTACAGAGTAGTCTCCAAGGGACCCTGGTTACAATATGGCTCTCTCACCTGCTCTTGTGGACAGAGCCCTCCTGGGTGGCCACCTTTCCTCCTGCAGGGAAGGTGCCCGGATGTCTGGAGCCCAAAATGGAGTCTGTCCCAGAAGTCGTGTTGCTTCTGTCTGTCCCAGAAGCTGTGTAGCTTCTTCAGTCTGCACTCTCACCAGTGCAGACTGGAGCCTGGGCAACCTGGAGCAAAGATGGCTCCCTCACCAGCTAAGGCAGTGAGAGTCCTCCTGGGAGGGACACCTCTTCTCTGGCAGGGAAGATGCCCAGATATCTGGAGCCCGAAACAGGGTTCTGCAGCCCGCACTCTCACTGGAACTGACTGGTCCTTGAGCGACCCGGAGTACAAGATGCCTCCCTCACCTGCTCAGGCAGTGAGAGCCCTCCCGGGCAGACACCTCTCCTCTGGCGGTGTCTGGTTGTCTTGAGTCCAAAATGGGGTCTGTCCCAGAAGCTGTGTTGCTTCTGCAGTCCGCACTCTCACTGGAGCAGACAGGAGCCTGGGCGACCTGGAGCAAAGATCTGGTTTTATTTTTTAAAAGGAGTTTTAGGGTCACAGGAGAACACAGGGTCCCCAATGGAGGAGCTAAAGAAAGTACCCAAGGAGCTGAAGGGGGCTGCAACCCTGTAGGTGGAACAACAATATGAACTAACCAGTACCCCCTGAGCTTGTGTCTCTAGCTGCATATGTAGCAGAAGATGGCCTAATCGGNCATCACTGGGAAGAGAGGCCCCTTGGTCTTGCAAACTTTATATGACCCAGCACAAGGGGAAGGCCTGGGCCAAGTAGTGGGAGTGGGTGGGTAGGGGAGCAGGGGTAGGGAGGGTATAGGGAACTTTATTACATTTGAAATGTAAATAAAGAAAATAATAATTAAAAAAATTAAAAAAAGAAAATATGGTTCTTTCTCATACACTCTTGGTCCTATAAAGGCAAATTATCAACATTTTGCAAAGCACGGTGGGGTGGATTTGGTGTAACCTGTGAACTTTTAATGACACGTAGTTATTACAGAAGATTCATAGGGGATGTGAGTGATCCCTGGTGTCACTGTACACGCTATATGTAAAGGTATGCAGCCACCATTGTACAGTGTTCTCACAGACCTTTCCTTTGTGTTCTTCCTACTCAGCCTTCATTTTACCTAATCCCTGGAAACCTTGAATGCTTTTACTTTCTCTATAGTTCGTTGGTTGTCATCAAAGTCTGAGCTCTAGGGCTGCTTTTGGAAAATTAACTAGCCTTATTTCCTCAGCAATATTAATTGTAAGTTTTAGCTTGCTTATTTTGCTACACTGCTCTCATTTCTTAAATGGATTTCCACTTCTCACATGTTTGTTAAAATGATTCCATTCATGGCTGATGGAATCTCCACCTTTCTGTGATGACCACTAAACATACCAACTTCTTACTTGTCATTTTAGTATACAATGGGGAGCATTAAAAAAATTTAACAATGTGGCAATCTTTATGTATAACAAAGAAATCTTTTTTAATTATTTTTTTCCCAAATAGTGTGTGACCCTTTGGTCAAGAATTTTAATATCAGATACTAACATCAATTGATAAACTGACCCTCCCTGTGAAGAAGTATGATTGTCTGTTTAATATGAGGACAATGAGACATGGTGGTTAGGAACTTTATGGAGCCAAATAAAACTTAGGTAACAGAGAAAACCCAAATCCAGATCAATCTTGGTTTTGAAGGTCAGGTTGTAACTACTAAAGCATTGCTTAGTATATTAAATAATGGACACATCCCAAATTGTTATTGGTTATAGTTATCAGTAATATGAACTCACAAGTATAGTTGTTTATTCTTAGAAAGACTTTGTACAAAGAACAAAATAATAGCATGATTCTATATATAGCATAAAGCATAATTTATTCCTAACTGTAGTAGGTAACATTCCTCACTACTATTTTTTTTTTTCACTTAACTGTATAGGCACAGAAGCCTATACATCTCTATATACCATTTCTAAGAAGTTTAGAATAAGAGGTTGTATGACAGGTATTATGTTACATATATAATTAAAGTTGATAATATGCTGGTTTTTCTATATCTGAGTCACAAGGGACAAGGCAAATTAAAGAGGAGACACAGGAAAAGTAATCAGAAGGACAGAATCTTAAGTCTGATTATAGGTACTGACCTTGAGAATGAGGAGTTTGGCTAGTAAATGAGAGAGTTTCTGGTCTATGAAAACTGGAAGTAGAAATAAAAGGAGAGAAAATTTATTTTCAGAAAGGCCACTCTCTTGGCCACAGTGAGCTTAGCACTGTGAAACCCAGTTCAGATTTATGACTTCAGAAAAGTAGGGTAATATTTCTAATTTGTTTTAAGGAGAACTTGTGTGTGTGTATGTATATATATATATATATATATATATATATATATATATATATATAATGTTACCAGTAAGAAATTAACACACTGATGAAATAAAATGAAAGGATTTGTGGTGGTTTAAAAGAGAGTGGTGTCCATAGGCCTGCATATTTGAATACTTAATCTCTAGTAGGTGTAACTACTTGGGAAGGATTAGGAGGTGTGGTCTTATTGGAAGAGGTGTGTCACTGGGGGTGGCTTGAGGGTTCAAAAGACCTTTGCCATTCCTAGTGTTTTCTCTATTTCCTTCTTGTGAATCAAAATGTGAGCTTTCTTGCAACCATTCCTCTGCTCTGTTATCATGGACTCAAATTCTCTGAAAACATAAGCCAAATTAATCACATTCCTTTATATGTTGCCTTGGTCATGGTATTTTGTCATAGCAATAGAAAAGTAAGTAGGATCGTTCTGTAGTATGTGTATGTGTGTGGGTGTTGTGTGTGCATGTTGTTCATGTATGCGTGAGTGTATGAGTGTGTGTTTATGAGTGCATTGTATACATATGTGTGTGTACATATGTGTGTATATGTATGTGTGTGCACGTGCAGCCTATCAGAACAGAAAAGCCTAAGTGATTAGTGGGAAGATAATGGAAGAGGGCTCTGATTGGTTAACTGGTATCCCCAGTGGAAAGGAAGGAGAAACTGAAATTGCAGGGATACTCTCAGAAGTAGGTAAGGCTGTTTCATCTTTAACCTAGACTGAGAGAAATTGCCTGCACTTATACTGCTATATGCAGAATGCAGATTCTGTCATAGGGTACCTGAGGTACCGTGGAAATGAGAGAAAATTATTCCTAGTTGTATATGAGAATTAGGAATTGGCATTGCTCTTTGCATATCAGATGGAAAGAATCTCCTTTTGTTGTTGTTGTTGTTGTTGTTAAGGTATGTTCCTTTTATACCTAATATCTTTGGGACAATTCTCATGGAACTGCCTTAGATTTGGTCAAATGCCTTTTTTGTATCTATAGAAATGACTAAATGACTTCTTTATTTATGTCTTTCATGTGATTTATTTCATTTATTAATCTGTGATCATTGTATTAACCTTGCATTCCTGGCATAAAGCCTATTTGTTCAGCTGTATAAGCTTCTTAATGTGATTTTGAATTTGGCTTGCAAGGTTTTGTTGATTTCTGTCCATCAGAGACTGCTCTGCAGTTTGTTTGGTTAGTTGTTTTATTTTTGTTTGTTTGTTTTGGGTTTTTTTGGTTGCTGTTGTGTCTCTATGCAGTTTGGATGTCAAGGTTATATTAGGTTTGTAGAGTGGGTTTAGTAGTGTTTCTTCTCTTTCTGTTTGTTGGTGTTGGATTTTCCTTTAAAGTATGGTAGAACTCTCAGGTAAATCAACCGAGACCTGGGCTTTTCTTCATGGAACACTTAATTACTGCTTCAATCTCATTGCTTTTTATAGCTCTGTTTATACCATTTCAATTCTGTGCATTTATATCTTCAGAAAGTCATGTGCATTTAGGAATTTATCCATTTATTCTAGATCTTCTACCTTGTTAGAATATAACATTTCAAAGTATTCCCTGGTGATCTTCTGATTTCATTGGAATCTATCCTAACACTCCCTTCTCATCTCTAATTTTGTTCATTTAGGTTTTCTATTTGTCTTTATCTTGTTACTTTTTAGATTAATACTTCGGTATTTTGTACCTATGTACATAACTCCCCCCACCTTTTTTCTCTTTTTGCTTATTTTTGCTAGAGATTTTTAAATTATTTTATTAGATATTTTCTTCATTTACATTTCAAATGCTATCCCAAATGTCCCCTATACCCTCCCCCCACCCTGCTCCCCTACCCATCCATTCCCACTTCTTGGCACTGGCTGGCGTTCCTATGGGGCATATAAAGTTTGTAAGACCAATGATGGCTGACTAAGCCATCTTCTGCTACATATGCAGCCAGAGACACAAGCTCTGGGGATACTGGTTAGTTCATATGGTTGTTCCACCTATAGGGTTGGAGACCCCTTCAGCTCCTTGGGTAGGAAAGAATCTCCTTGATATCACCCAGTGCACATTAGTTCATAATGTGTGCTTTTACTATTGCAGGAACAGGAGCTCCAAGGTAAATGGGAGGGCTCCTAATAGGATAAGTAGAAAAGTGAGACAGGGAGGGAAGGAAAATGATGTAATGAGAAAATGTTTAGAATGGCAGAGCAGAGCTCAGTGCTTTAATTATAGTTAGATTTTATGTATATCAGTGTTTTGCCTGTATGTAAGACTGTGTAACATATATGTGACTTGTGCCCACAGAGTTCACAAGAAGGCATCTGATCCCCTGGAGCTGAAGTTACAGATAACTGTGTCCTGTTATGTGGGTGTTGACAATTGATCTCAGGTCTTAGTCAAGAACAGCCAATGCTCTTAAGTACTGATCCGTCTCCCCAGCATTTAGAACTCAGTGCTTTTAGGGACCTTTGCACAGGGTACAAGTCACTAAGTCCCTACTTAATCATCAATTCTTCTTTGTCAGTTGTTGAAGGTTTTTCTAAAGACTTAACCTTTGGTCCCCTATAAACTCTATTAGGTTAAACTTTCTTTAGTAAGTCAATAAAAGGCCACTTGTAAAACTCTGTAGCTGAAGTAAGAACACCTCAATGGCATGGGAATAGTGGATAGCAGAGATTTATGTTCAGCTATACTCCCAACAGTGATGAAGATGACATGATATTGGGTTACTCTTGCTAAGATGAAAGACTATGGCCAAAGCAACTGGGAAAAGAAAGAATTTATTCAGTGTATGCTTCCAAACCACTGTTTATCATCAAAGGAAGTATGGACAGGTACACAAGCATGGTAGGGATCTGGAAGAAGAACTGATACAAAAGCCATGAAGGGGTGTTGCTTATTGGGTTACTTACAGTTGGAAATAAAAGAGTTGCTTATGGTTACTTGGAAAATTGAAGTTATCTTTGCAAGAATGTAGATGAGTTTACATATGTAGACTCAAATCTGAGTATTTTTGTCAATACGTATGTAGTCAAAAAAGACAATATAAGACACTGTATAAAATTTGTTGAATTATGAATGTCTTATATTATGTTAAACTGTGCTTTAAAAAACCCTAAAACCCTTGCAGGCACACTTTTGAAAGTTATGCACATTACAAGTTCACAAAATGTGGCTGAGAACTCAGGTTAAGAGCTTGGTTTTAGGCTCTTTCTTCCATGAAGGTAGAACAGTTGGAAAGTATTATCTTCACGCATAAATAACTAAAGCTAATGCAATCACAGTCTGAGATTATATAATCCTGTAGCAGGCTCAGCTAACTGTGGCAGATGTAATGGCTCAGAAATGAACAACGTAAAAATAAGTTAAAACGCAAACATTTGGACATTTCTCTATTCTTAACTTTTATTTGAAGACCGTAGTCAATTATACTTTGAGATTTGCCAAAATGCAAATGAAAAACTGTTCCTTTTTATGTTATATTTTTTTGATCTATTACATTCAGGGAAAAAAAGCCCATAGAACTAGAGTTCTGGTTTGGAGCCAGATCAGGATTCAGCTACTCTTTCTACCAGTCACTTACTTTGTACTTGACCAGATTATTTGGTTTAATATTTTCATATGTCAAATGTGGATGATACATTTCTCAAGTAACATTAACAAGGCTGTAAAATCCTTTTCATTGTAGACTTTGAGTTTAATGTTCTGCCCACTCCTTATTAGTCAATCTTGGTCTTACAGAAGAATTGGTAGTAGTGTTTCTTTAAGTAAGCTTGAGATTTTTTGACAGGGTTTTCTTGATGTCTAGTTGTGCATTAATGGCTAGTGATATCCAGAAGAGGCTAAGCAGGATCTGGGGCTCAAATGCTGAAGTACTTGATGTCTAAAGATCTGGGCTTGCCTCTCTGGAACCTATATAAAAATTAGATGTGGTTGAGCATGGCTGTAAGCCTTGAACTGTGGAAGCAGGAAAGAGACAGGTGGAGCTTGATAGAAAACACAGTCCATTGGTGAGCTCTTCTTCTAGTGGGAAACCTGTCTCAAATGAAATGGTGGAGAACAATAGAGGAAGACCCAGAACATCATTTTCTGAACTTTAGACCCACAAGCAAACTTCTACATGTGCACTCATACACAAAAATGAACAAAATATACCCCCCCACACACATTTTAAGAGAGGGACTCAAAGCATGTTTTTGAGGAGCTCAGAGATTTAGTGAAAGTAGAAGCAATACTTTGTTCAGTTCCTTGAGTAGAACTTCACCAAATACAAAAGGAGACTGTACAATGAGCTATGCAATTCTTCCAGGAGGAAAAAAAAAAGAACGAAAGGGAGATCAGATAGAAGAAGTAATATTTAGCTCTACCTTGGAGAGTAAGTATGGTTCACTATTAAAGCTGAAAGGAAATTATGAGCAAAGGGAATCACAATAAACATCATGTTGCATGTGCTTGACTGAGCAGCAGACTGAACTGTATGGACAGTTATGCATCTGAGAGGTTATCCCACACACTCTTTCTCTGCAGCATTTTGTAGAAAAGGCTGACACTTGTTTTTCATGATCATTACATAAGAGACTTGGTTATTCATTTTGCTAAATATTAGGGGAGAAGGGAAAACCTTGAAGAGGTCGACATTCAGGGAGCTTAAACGTATAGTATTAGTCACAAAACAAAACAAAAAAAGGTAATAAAAAAGTAGGAAAAGAGCTCTTATAGACCTCAGGTACTAATTTTATACCTAATTTAAATAATAGAAACAATTGCTAGTGAGCTAGGGATGTCGACCATTGGCTTGCCTATCATGTGTGAAGATACAGTTTCAATCCTAAATTTCACGAAAAGAAAAGGAAGAAAGATAAAATATATGTAAATAAATTCTTAATATTTTAGAACATAGAACAATTAATAGTTAATATTTTTGGTTAAGTAACATAAAAGTGTCCATACTCTAATTATTGAGGTTTTCTTTATCATTAAGTTTTCACACATATATTTTAATTCACATGTTTTCTTAAAAACCTACTAATATTACAATGAAGCAATTTTAAAAGTATGAAACATAAAAATTCCCAATGATAAAGCAAACACTATAAAAGAAGATATCAAAGTAGATGAGTGATTCTAAAATGAAGATTAAGAACCCAAAATATGAACTGGACAGAGAATGACCCACAACAGGAAAAGCAGCTTTGTCTACTTGAACAAGTGAGATATCTTCAAAAACTGGACTATAGAAGGGCTGAAAAAGAAAAATTATTCTTATAAAATCTGCAGAACAGATAGATATACCTCAATACTCTCTATGCAGCTCATACTGACAGGGTACCATGATTTTTAAGTTTCACCAAATTTTTGGTTCAAACTCCTTCAAGAAAAACAACAGCTGAGATACCTAATCGTCTGTCAAATCATGTGGATTATTTTGGAGAAGCACAGTCATCTAGATTTGGGAAGAAGGCACCAATCAGGGTTGTCTACATAAATATACAAAGGAAAATTATATATACTGCATATATTTTATGTATATAAATATTCTGTAAGTAAACAGTCTTTATGTCTATTATATATCATTATGTAAGTACATCGCAGAATGTGTGAGATTTGTGGGTGAGGAAGTGGGAGGAATCAGGAGTGCCAATAAGTTTTTTTAAATTTTTAAGTGTTCTAGAACTATTTAATAAAAATACAAAAAAACTTTATAAAATAACTAAAAGCTGAATTTTCTTTCTTACTGTAAGATTTGGTACTGGAGAGATCAAAATACTTTGATTATGAACCAGTAATTACAGAATAATTTATCCTATCACATCAACATTCCAGAGATTAGAGGGGGGTGATATGAAAAGTAGGGGCATTTGGCAAAAGATTTTTTTCCTCAAAAATCACATTATTTATCATATATTTCTTCAATAAGGTATCAGAGTAGGCAAAATTTAGCTTATTACAAGCTGGGTTTGGGTTCCAGGTGTTACAAACGTAGGAGAAAGTCAGTGATTTTTAAGTTTCTCCAAATTTCTGGTTCAAACTCTTTCAAGAAAAACAACAGCTGAAATACCTAATCATCTATCAGGTACAGAGGAGATTTGCATCTTGTTCAGCCAAACACATAACAACCTTGATTTAGTGCCCAACAATGAGCTGAGCTGTGAACAGGGCTCCTTCCCTACAGTGATGGTGCCTTACTTCACAGCCTCTCAGGCTGCATAACAAACATGTTTTTATCAAAACAAGGTGCTCCTTGCTTCTAAGAAGCACTTAACTTAGTGATCATATGAATAAGGATAAGCTGATATTATTCCCTATCAAAAACGTTTACACCCAAGTAATTGTTCTTTACGAAGTATTCACCTTTGAAAATGAGATGATAAACCATGCACCCTGATGCTTCAGAATTATGCCTTTGACATTCCTTTGGAACACCAAATGTACTTTGACCTCTATTTTAAGAATAGACTAGAAATGTTAAGTCCACTAAATAACTTAGATAAGAAAGTCAATAGATTCCATTTAGGACTAGAAAGTTGAGAGTGACTGTATTGTTTTGTTTGTGATTGCTGAATTACAAAAGCATCTTTTCTTTCCAGGTGACTATTTTAAAAAGACATTATCTATTGCTTATATATGATGTCAGTAGATCATACAGTCTATGGCTGACCATTCATGTGACCTATATTCTACTGCCCTTTTACTATTTGATTTCATGTTTCTGCTTGTCTTGTGTATATTGTGGTAGAAGCCATAGCACCTTCATTCGTCTTAATTTGTTAGCATTAAGAGGTAGCTATTCCGTGAATTTACTCTAGTACTTTAATCAATCAGGTAAATAAAATACTTTTTTATCGTACATGGTCAATTTAATAGATAATGGTGATTTTATATATAAAATAATATGTAATTTTAGTATATATAATATATAATATATATAAATAATACCTACATTCATTGCTTAAAGTCTCACTTCCTCCATTCCTTTCTTTTCTTAGTCAGAATATTAAAATATCCCTACCTTTATTTCTTTGTTCTCCATTCCAAGTTGTTTCCTATAGTAGGCCACCAATCCTGATAACCTCACATCTAAGCTATCATTGGAGTAAGAATCAAAAATGCTAATAAACTCTTGCT
>NC_034601.1:42195295-42203752 GCF_900095145.1 Mus pahari | reverse complement strand
ACTCTTGCTTTTAATGTTTCAATGGCAGCCATTTCTATCAGTAACATTTCTAGACATTTAATGGGAGGAGAGATCTCCCACATCTGTTAGCATAAGAAACCCATCTTTAAAGAATAAAAGGTAAGCAGGGATATTTCCTCTCCTCCCATTTGGAGGGTTTATTATGCTCTCAGTGTTTTGGGTCTTTGTTTTCTGACTAGTGGAGTAGGTGGGGAGTCAGGCTGGAGGAAGCACAATTTCAAACTTATGTGCACTATGAGTCCATGCCAGGGGTATCACAAAGCAAGTAAGACACAGAAGGTGGAGAAGAAGAATAGGGAAAATATGGGGAGTAGGGTTCTAGGATCTAAATCTAGGTAACTAGATATGGGCAGAGATATTAAGGCTTCTATGTGAGTCACTACATATACTTTATTATTATTATTATTATTATTATTATTATTATTATTATTTCCCTCTCCAAGACACTTCATTACATCCATCTTGCTTTCCAAGTTTTGGTGTAGTTAGATTTCAATTCTGTCACCATACACAAGTAGGCTTTCAAGCTGAAGTAAAAGAAACCTAGTTAAGATTTGTGTAGTTATGGGACAGGAGCTGAATCATATATAGGGACTGACATGCAAATTTAATTGATGCTTATAAACAGCTGAGAGGAAGAAATGATGAGTAACAGAGTAAATGCTTTTGCAGTCTTCTCTGCTCTGATGTGTAGTAAAGATTAACTGTGTCAAATAAAATCTGGTGACTCACTGGATGAACAACAAATCCTGTCTCTGACACGTGGTGCTAAATTTCTCAGCAGTCCTTTCAAGACGCTGTCTGTCATTAACAAATCATTCCCCAATTTGGCTGCCTTATTTATGATATCGGTGAAGATGAGTGCTAGATGAACTTGCTATACAGTTTTAATCACCATTCCAGGCAACCCTGGAGATATATCATGAACACTCTCCACCCTCTGGCATCTCCTTCCCACCATAGTGCCAAGGCCCCATTATCTCCTGGTTTGGAGTGTCACACTAATCCCAAATGACTGTTTGTTTCCTTCTGGCTTCTATTTTCAATCAGAATAAAAAACGGAAGAGGCAGGATATTAGAGACAAAATGGATAGGGCTTAAGTATTACAGTTTAAATTCTCATTTATCAGTGTAATTGAAAGTTGCTAGCTGGGTGCATGGTGCCTGTGTTTCCATCAGGGCATGAGTCATGTACTGAAAGTTCGTACTTCATCCTTCTGAGGGTCTAATGAGGATGGCTTTGTTTAGGCTTTATTCACATCTGACAAATCATCACTGAAGATGCCAATGGTCTTGTTCGCAGGTTCCATTTTTTGATACATCTTAAATTCATCATATTTGTATGCATTTTTGTATTTTACTTAATGTGGTGAAACAAAACAACATTGTGTTGGGTTTTTTTTCAACATCCAAATGCCAAATATTTCTTTATTACTTAAAAAATACTACTTGCCAGGTAATTGCAGAGGTGATTCAGCTAATAAAATTCTGCTGCGGATGCATGAGAACCTGAACTTGCTCCCCCATCACCCATGTAAAAGCTGACTGGGGCATTTTCTTGTAATCCCAGCATAGTCAGAGACAACATAGGCAGAAAGTAAGCAAGCCCTAAGCTCAGCGAGTCTGTCTAAAAACATAAAGTGGGAAATGACTGAGGAAGACACTTGATGTTGACCTCAGGTCATATGCACATACATACACATGAATGTTTATCTGCATACACACCTACATACATGCATGTATACGTGTACACATAAAAGTGGACATCTTTTAGCAGCAGCTGTTTTTATTTATTCCTGTTTTCACCGAGAAGTATTAAAGAAGAAATCAATGAATTTTATGTTTTATAAACACATCTATCTCAGTTTTCAAAACACATGCATTTCTGGAAATCCTCCATGTTTCCAATTTTATTCTTATCCAGCAATGTAAGAGTCTCACTCTTCCCTTTGTTGCACATACCTCATGGGTATGGTAGTACACTCAGTCTTTGACAGAGTTCTCACTATATCAGATATAATTTTCTCAATGTAGAAATAAGATTCACTTTAGGTAATATGATATTTTTGGAATGTTGTATAGAAAAATACAATACAAAACAAAAACACAAAACAGCCTCCAGTTTTATTTCCAAGACATTTATTCATTACAAATCAAATGTTTCTTTAATCATAGATCATCACTGATTATATAAAATGCAGACATGATTGTCTTATAGGGCTTTTGATTTCTAACTGTGGGTATCAAACACACAAGTAGTTCTCCTTACCTGCTCTCTCCTCTATCTGTCTCCCTGCTGTCCTTCTCCCCCCACCCCCAAGTCTTTCTGCAGGAGTTAATAAAAGAAGTATTTAGCTGGAGAGACATTTACAGAAATCAAAAGAAACTGATGAGCAATGAGTTTAAATATTTTATGTAGTTACAGTAATTAGTTGACTGTATAGTCTAACTCTAGGCCATTTGAGTTCACAGTCATTGCATTTATGGGCATATTTAAATAATGACTTATGTAATCATTACTGGGTTAATCTTGCTCACATAGGGCAACAGGATCTTCTAGATGTACTTGCTCCTTAGGTATCAGGAAATGTAAACTTTTAGAAACAAATGAGAAAGCTCTATACATGAGCTTTTTTCTATCCTCTCTAATCAAAACTCAGAGAACTACACATTAATTTTAAATTTATAAGCATTTCAGAAGTTACAGAAACATCTACAGAAATCAATAAATTCTTTAGTATTTCCAGAAAATTAAAAGCAGATGGAACGTATTTAGGAGAAAATAACAGTAGAAATAATCAGCACAAACTGATAACGAGATAAATGTTTATAAAGGAAAATTTGGAGAAGTTGCAAATTTATACTTAGGATTACAGGTCATAAATAAGCTCTGTTGCTACCAGCAGAATGTCTTTATGCAGAACATCCTATAGATTTTCTTTTGAGTCCTCCTTACAAAGTCTTCAGGGGCTCTAGCTTTAGAGTTCACTCTATGATCAAGTGCTGAGAATAATTTATCAATTACTGGTTTTTTGGTATGTATAATTATTATACTCACCAGTGAGAGTGAATATGGAAGTAGACATTGAGAGGCCTGTGGTTCTCACAGTAGATTAGTAAAGGGGGAGCCCTCCTTTTAGTCCTATCATTCTAAGAAGTGTCATTCTTATTTATTTTTCAGAGCTTTCCTTACTTTGACCAATTTGGACAACCCCATCTGTCGTTTTGTACCAGACCATTTTTTCAATAAGGTGAGCTTATCACTTGCCACTCAGTTCATACATCGATAGTTTTTCCACCACTCTTATCCAGTTACTACTTCCATGTCATACAATAAGAGACATCTAAAAATCCTTGAGTTGAGTTTCTACATACATGCAACTGTACCTTGACTTATGAATATTCTAGACTTATTAAATATCTGTGGTAAACTAATAAGTAGGAATAAATAGAGGCAATTTTGTTTAAAAGAATTAGTTTCAAAATAAAATACCACATATAAATTTATCTAACTTTATCAGTTTCAGGGATTTGAGTTAACTTTCCATTCATAAATGAGCAATAAATGGGAGAAAGTGAGTAATAAGACAATATTAATATAATAACAATACAAATATAATAATTATAATACAATATACATAATATAATAAGCATATAATAATGTAATGAGATGATATGAACGACAATAAGAATATAACAATAATAAGACAATAAGAAAATGAATAAATAACAATGCTGCAAGAATCATGAGAAAGGGCTTTGACACAAAACAGAATTCCAACCTGAAAGTTAAATTTGACTTTGAGATTGAGAGCTGAAAAAATAAAGATAGGATACTTTCCAAGATATTACAGATGAAATAGAAAATTCTCTCAGTCTCAAGTCTTCGATTTATTAAAGTAGACTATACCAAGATGAGAGAAAAATACAAATCAATATCCAGAGAATTTCTGGTTTAAGTTTTGGAAACTAAAGACAAACATAAAAAGTTTAGCAGGTTCCTTAGTCACAGTCATGTTTATATCCAGAGACTGGTGGTGTGTCTAGACTCCATCAAAGAATCTTCTTATGGCAGCAGAAGCTGGTTAATACAACAACCCAGAACTAGTCAAAGTGCCAAGCATGTGATTATGGGGTGCTCAGCCCCATCTGGGAAAGTTATAACAAGCCTTCAAGATCTCAGAGAATGAATGTGGGAAAGGGGACAGAGAGAACTTCAGAGCAGAAGATGGAAGATGTGCAACAAAAAAAACTGTGTCTTCTGGCCATGACACAGCCATTGCCCTCATGAATTCACTGTAGCCATGCTTAGCTGCATGCTACGTGCACAGGATCAGCTACACCAATGCTCCCCAAGAATGAAAGATGCTCTTACAAGGCCTCACCTCTCTAGAGGGTCCATCTACAGTTGACATTAGTTGGGCATGGGTGTCACTTTTAGTAGTGTAGCTGCATATAAACTGTCCTTGCTCCACTGAATGATGTCCCAGCCAGGCTCAGGCAAATAGTTCTGATTAAACCCAGTTGCTTAGTACAGAAAGAAGGGGAAGGGCTGCTTGAGAGAAAGGGTGCCAGTGGGAGAGGGGGATGAGGGGGATGTGAGTGAAAATGACTAAACTGTATTATATAAATGTATGAAATTATTACATATTAAAAATGTGAAAAAAGAGAAAACCTAACAAACACACTGGAAAAACCAACCTAACTCTAACAGGCTCCAGAGAGAAAAACAAAAACTGTACTGGTTCAATAGATTCTGTTGTTTGTCTGCCAGTGGTCCATCACTCAGGCTCCAGGTTACAGCTCCTCCTCCAACCACAAACACACCATTTTATTTCTTTTGTTCCTCCTCACTCCTCCTCAGCTATGATCTGGCATTTACCAGACTCTACATTTCTTTACATAGACTAAGTATCTTCTTTAAGAGTAATAATTATGAGGCTTTAAGATGGATCGATTTGGTCAAGGAAAAAGATTGAGAGACAAAAGGGAAAACCTGCCTCTGGAAAAAAGATTTACTCTTTGAGAGAGAGAGAGAGAGAGAGAGAGAGAGAGAGAGAGAGAGAGAGAGAGANAGAGAGAGAGAGAGAGAGAGAGAGAGAGAGAGAGAGGAGAGAGAGAGAGAGAGAGAGAGAGAGAGAGAGGAAGGGAGGTAGGAAGGGAGGGAGGGAGGGAGGGAACACCAAGTAAAGACCAAAGCCTAAGTCCCAAACCTCTAGTGCAACATATTGTCAAGAGCGTGTGTTTATGATTCTGGAATTCTTACCTGTTATCTTATCAGTAGAGTTTGGATAATTGATGGAGACTTGCAGGACAATTCCAGCTCTGACTCTCTGATTTTACTCATACTGTTCCTCTCTTATTACCACTATCATTTGAAAAACATATTTCCATACTTCCTCTCTGTGTTAAGTATTCAGTGACTTAAATCACTAATGGAGTAAATGTACATGCATAAAATATCACAAGTAAGAATGATGCCAAATGCCTGGCTAGAAGTCATTGAAAACTCACTTAAAATGGGTAGGCATTTTTAAAATTAATTTATTGATTTGCATTCCATATGCTGCTCCTCCCTGTCCCCACTCCTAGGCTTTCTCCTCCCAGAGAGTATACTCCCAGTATTCCCCAATTCCTGTGCATCAAATCTCTACTGGATTAGGCACATCCTCTCCCACTGAGGTCAGACAAGGCAGCCCTATGCTACATACGTGCCTGGAGCTTCAGACCAGCCAGTATATGCTCGTTGGTTATTGGCTCAGTCTCCGGGGGGCTCCCAGGACTCCAGATAATTTGATACTTAGTCTTCCTGTGGGATTGCCATTCCCTTAAGGGCCTTCAATACTTCCCCTAACTCTTCCATATGGACCCTGACCTCCATACTATGTTTGGGTGTGGGTCACAGTCAGCTGCTGGATAGAACCTCTCAGAGGACAGTTCCTGTTCCTGTCTGCAATTACAGCATAGCATCATTAATAGCATCAGAGATTGGTGCCTGCCCATGGGATGGGTCTCAAGTTGGGTCAGTTATTGGTCAACTATTTCTTTAGATTCTGTTCCATCTTTGTCACTCCATTTCTTTTAGATGGGACTAATTTGGGTTGGAAAGCTTTGTAGGTGGGTTGGTGTCTCCATCTCTCCACTGGGGGTCTTGTCTGGCTACCAGAAGTAATCTCATTAGGCTCCATATCCACACTATTGGACACTTTGGCTATGGTCACCTGTATTAACTCCTAGGAACCTCCTCACCCATCTTAAGTGTCTAGGACTTCTGAGAGTTCCCTCCCTCTACCTCCACCTCAGGCAGCTGCATATTTTTATTCACAAGCCTGCCTCCTGTCTATCACCATACTACTCTGCTTCATTCCCTTCCCCTCTTCCACCCAAGTTCTTCCCTCCATCTGCCTCCTATGACTGACTATATTATTCCCATTTCTAAGGTAGATTCATGCATCTTCACTTGGACCTTCCTTTTTGTTTAACTTTTTAAACAAAAAAAAGTCTATGGGGTGTGCCGTGGGCATCTTGTAATTCATGGCTATCATCTACTTATCAGTGAATACATTTCATCCATGTTCTTTTGGGCCTGAGTTACCTTACTCAGGATGCTATTTTCTAGTTCCATCTATTTGGTTGCAACATTCATGATGTCCTTGTTTTTAAAAGTAGAATAGTATTCCATTGTGTAAATGTACCACATTTTCTGTATTCATTCTTTAGTTGAGGGACATCTAGGTTGCTTCCAGTTTCTGGATGATACAAAGAAAGCTGTTATGAACATAGTGGAGAATATGTCCTTATGGTATGGTGGAGCATCTTTTAGATCAGGAACAGTATAGCTGGGTCTTCAGGTAGGACTACTTCCAATTTTCTGAGAAACTGTCATACTGATTTCCAGAGTTGTAAAAGTTTTCACTCCCACCATAGAGGAGTGTTCCTCTTTCCCCACATCCTCATGAGCATGTGCTGTCACTTGAGTTTTGGATCTAAAACATTGTGATTGTTGTAAAATGGCCTCTCAGGGTCCTTTGGATTTGCATTTTTCTGATGACTAAGGATGTTGAACATTTCTTTAAGTGCTTTTGAGCCACTTGAGATTCCTCTGTTGGGAATTCTATGTTTATCTCTATACCATATTTTTAAAATTGCTTATTTGATTTTTTTTGTTGTTGTAGAACTTCTTAAGTTCTTTATATATTTTGGATATTACCCTCTGAAAGATATAGGGATAGTAAAGACCTCTTCCCAATCTGCAGGCTTCTATTTTGTCATATTGACAGTATCTTTTGCTCTACTGAAGCTTTTCAGATTTGTGAGGTCCCATTTATCAATTGCTGATCTTAGAGCCTAAGCTATTGGTGTTCTGTTCAGGAAATTTTTTCCGTGACAATGAGTTCAAGGCTATTTTCCACTTTCTCTTCTATTACATTCTGTGCATCCAGTTTTATGTTGAGGTCCTTCATCCACTTGGACTTGAGCTTTGTGCGGTGTGATAAATATGGATCTATTTGCATTCCTTATGCAGCCCATCAGTTAGACCAGCACCATTTGAAGATGCTTTCTTTTGGTTTCTTTGTCAAAAATCAAGTGTCCACATTTGTGTCCACATTTCTGGGTTGTCTATTCTATTCCATTGACGAACCTTTCTGTTTCAATACCAATACCACTCACTTTTCATCACTGTTGCTTTGTAGTAGAGCTTGAAGTCAGGGATGGTGATTCCTCCAGAAGTTCTTTTAATGTAAAGGATTGTTTTGGATATCCTGAGTGTTTTTTTTTTTTCCATATGAATTTTAGATTTGTTCTTTCAAGGTCTGTGAAAAATTGTGTTGGAATTTTGATGGGAATTACATTGAATCTGTAGATTGCTCTTGGTAAATAGACATTTTCAATATATTAATCCTCCAATCCATGAGGATGGGAGATCTTTCTATGTTCTGATGTCTTCTTCAACTTCTTTCTTCAGGGACTTGAAGTTCTTGTCATATAGGTCTTTCACTTGGTTAAAACTATACCAAGGTATTTTATATTCATTTATAGATATTTTGAAGGGTGTTATCTCCCTAATTTCATTCTCAGGCTGTTTATCATTTGTATAATTTAGGGTTACTGATTTTTTTTTTTATCACCAACTCTATTTTTTTATTTTCTCAAAAATTTTTTTCTTTTTTTTTAATTATTATTTTCTTTATTTACATTTCAAATGCTATCCCGGAAATTCCCTATAACCCCACCCCCACCCCTGCTCCCCTAACCACCCACTCCCATTACGTGGCCCAGGCCTTCCCTTGTACTGGGTCATATAAAGTTTGCAAGACCAAGGGGCCTCTATTCCCAGTGATGGCCTATTAGGCCATCTTCTGCTACATATGCAGCTAGATACACAAGCTCAGAGGGTACTGGTTAGTTCATATTATTGTTCCACCTATAGGGTTG
>NC_034601.1:42184274-42195284 GCF_900095145.1 Mus pahari | reverse complement strand
GGTTGGTAAAGATCTTTTCCCAATCTGTTGGTTGCAGTTTGATCTATTGAGAGTGTCTTTTGTCTTGCAGTAGCTTTGTAATTTTATGAGGTCACTTACATATCTAGTCTGTCAGTCTATGTCTTTTTACTGGAGAATTGAGTCCACTGATGTTAAGAGATATTAAGGAATAGTGATTGTTGCTCCCTGTTATTATTGATGTTATTTTTATGTTTGTGTGCTTAGGTTCTATTGTATTTGTTGAAAGATTACTTTTTTGTTAAAAGAAGATTTTTTTCTAGGGTGGAGTTTCCTTCCTTGTGTTGGTGTTTTCCACCTATTATCCTTTGTAGGTCTGAATATGTAGAAAGATACTGTGTAAATTTGGTTTTGTCATGGAATATCTTGGTTTCTCCATCTATGGTTTTTGAGAGTTTTGCTGGGTATAGTAGTTTGGGTGGCATTTGTGTTTTCTTAGGGTCTGTATGAGATCTCCCCAGGATCTTCTAGCTTTCATAGTCTCTGGTGAGAAGTCTGATATAATTCTGATAGGTCTGTCTTTATATGTTACTTAACCTTTTCCCCTTATTGTTTTAAATATTCTTTCTTTGTTTAGTGAGTTTGGTGTTTTGATTATTATGCGATAGGTGAAATTTCTTTTCTTGTTCAATCTATTTGGAGTTCCGTAGGCTCTTATATGTTCATGGGCATCTCTTTCTTTAGGTTAGGGAAGTTTTCTTCTATAATTTTGTTGAAGATATTTACTGGCCCTTGAAGGTGGGAATCTTCACTCTCTTCTATACCTATTATCCTTATGTTTTGTTTTGTTTTCTTATTTTGTTCTGGGTTTCCCGGATGTTTTGGATTAGGAGCTTTTTGCATTTTGCATTTTCTTTGACTGTTGTGTCAATGTTTTCTATAGTATCTTCTGCCCCTGAGCTTCTTTTTTCTAGTTCTTGTATTCTCTTGGTGATGCTTGCATTTATAACTTCTGACCTCTTTCCTAGGTTTTCTATCTCTAGTGTTGTCTCCTTTTGTGACTTCTTTATTGTTTTTATTTCCATTTTTAGATCCTGGATGGTTTCATTCTGTTCCTTCACCTGTTTGGTTGTATTTTCTTGTAGTTCTTTAAGGGATTTTTCTGTTTCCTCTTTAAAGTCTTCTAACTGTTTACCTGTGTTCTCTTGTATTTTTTTCTTCAATTTTTATTAGGTATTTACTTCATTTAAATTGTATTTTTTAAGGGAGTTATTTACGTCCTTCTTAATTTCCTCTATCTTCATCATGAGGTGTGATTTTATATCAGAGTCTTGCTTTTCTGGTGTGTTGGGGTTCCCAGGCTTCACTGTGGTGCCAAGTAGTCTTGGTTTCTGTTGCTTATGTTCTTATGCTTGCCTTTTGCCATCTGGTCATTTCTGGTGTTAGCTGGTGTTGCTGTCTCTGACTTTGGCCTGTCCCTCCTTCAGGCCTGTGTGTTGGTACTCCTAGGCGACCAGTTCTTTCCAGGAGGAATTTGGGTATGGAGAGCTGTGGAACAGGGTCAGCTTTTGGGTGCAGACAGAGACCAGAAGGATCCTGTCTCAGGCTGACCCTTGGTTCCTGTGTCCTGATGGCTAAGTGAGGGTCCCTCTCGGGCCAGGAATTTGAATAGAAGTGGTGGTCTTACCTGTGCTCGCAGGTGTGTATGCACTCCTGGGAGACCAACTCACTCCTGGCAGGATTTCTGTATGTAGCTCTGTGGCACAAGAACAGCTCTGGGTTCAGAGGGAGACTGGAAGTCTCCTGTCCCAGGCTGCCCCTTGATTCCTGTGTCCTGAGGGTTCCAAGTGGGTTCTTTTGAGCAGGAAGGCTCCTGTTCCAGTCCACCCCTTGGTTTATGTGTTCTGAGGGTTCCGGGTGGGTTCCTTTGAACAGCAGTGGTGGTTCTACCTATACTTACATGCCTGTCTACACACCCAGGAGGCTCTCTCCTTCCCCGGCGCTATTTGGGTATGGAACCCTGTGGGAGAGCATCTGCTACAGACTGGGTAAGCATTTCTTAACAAGGAATTTTGTATCTAGAAAAACTATAATCAAATATATGTGTATACAGATATATGTATACATACTTCTGTATATATGTATACAGATATATGTCTACAGAAGTATGACTTTTCATAACTCATATTTATTCCATGGAATAAGAAGACAGGATTTGAAATATGGAAAATAAGTGAAAGGAAGAAAGGGATGTTTTACAGAGAGATTATTGTCAACATAAAGCATCACTCAGAAAAAGAGAAGTAAAATGAAAAAGGCTCACACTAAACATCTTGAGGATTTACTTGAAGATGGTACAATTTAAAGATATAAAATTATATTTCCTTGTAAGAGCACTAAATGCATGTACTTAATTATTAAATATGAATATATTAAGCTATCATAGAAAATTTGATAAACTTAATATAAAAATAAAGGGTAACTTTTTGTGTGCTACTCTGAAATAAAATAATAAAGCAATACCAAAAATAATAGTTTGGAACCAAAATAGACTCAGCATCTGTTAATAAAAAGAACTGTTATCAATATGTACAAAATAGACTTTAATTTTCATGCAATACATATAAAAGAGATTTTTATATTGAGAAGTTAATGAATAAGAAATTTTAATTTTAATTGGATTTTATCCTTTTATCACCATTAACACTAATGGATGTTAAGCAAAGCCTAGATGGTGAAGTCAAATATATTCACCACTTTAGTGGGAGACTTTAATTTCCTGCTCTTAGAAATGTGAAGAATAAGGGAGAAATTAGCAAGGTAGTAGGATTTGAATGACATATTGCTACATTAAACATAAATAAATATGCATGCGTAACTTCATGGGAATGGATAAAATGCACATAATGTTTACAAGCATTCATTAAACATTTATAAATATTGAGCATCTTATTATGCTTCAAAATAATATGTGGTAATTCTAAAAGAGAATATGTAAAACAAACTTTCTAGGCACAACCATCAAAATAGAAAACTATATTAAAATAAATCCATTAATTTCATTTTCAGATAAATTTCTGACATTTATTGGGGATAATTTTAATAACATATTTATCTAAATGGAGTGAGATAAAGCCACACATTGTAAAGTTAGACTCATATATAAAGACCTAATTGGCACAATTTACTTAGATACATGATTTCATGAGCTATGTGTTTAATTTCAAATTTGAGTTANATAAANCCTCNGAAGAAAACAGGTGTTAACAAAGTAGTTCACACACGAGAGAAATAAAGGCTTGAATAAAGAGTATCAGGTATAGAAACAATGACAAAAATACCATGGTTTAAAAGGATATCTAACACCAGCAGGAGCATGAATTTAAAGAAAGATATATATTTTAAAATGGTGTTTTATCTTACCTTCATGGAAAGGCAGAACATCTCAGAAAACTGAGAAGAAGAAGAAGAAGAAGAAGAAGAAGAAGAAGAAGAAGAAGAAGAAGAAGAAGAAGAAGAAGAAGAAGAAGAAGAAGTCCTATCTTTAGAAAGACTCCAAGGCCTAGAGTTTTACACTGATTCCATTAAATCCTTAAATGCATCTGAATTCTCAAGCATTCAAAAATTAGAACGCCTATTATTTAGGATGCCACAGTAANGAATTTCCCCACAATATCATTTGCTTAGCACAGGAAAGTTTGCATGTCAGCTGGGACCTGCTGAGGATACAGGGGAGACTTGTGGCGGACCTCCTCAAAGATGCTATTGCTCAATGCCTCCAGCATCTTCCACCTGCCCCAATAGTCACCACTGCAAGGGAAGAGAGAACTGAAGGGAGGGGAATACATTGTAGTCATTTAAGTTAGTAAAATGATGAAGCTTTTGAGTGCTTTGAAAGAATAAAATGCCTTCCTTTATGTGATAAAGTTTATCTTCTTTAACACTACAGGAAGCAATGTGATCAAAGCCAAAAAANAGTGAAAAGATTAGAAGTGTTACAATCACAACAAGAAATGGCCCAAGGGGTTGTTNCTTAATCCCCTTGCAAATAGNTTATGGATAGACATACTCAATGTAACACACCCAGAAACACAATGATTACTAGATATTGGAGAACTGTACATNTTGTGGAATAAGAAAGAACATTTTGCTTTTGGAAATAACATGAAGACTTACTGGAAAATATGAGTGAGGTAACTATATGTTAGAGTAACTCAGAGATAAACAATAAACTCAAATATAGAATGTTTTTCAAATATATGAACTCAAATATAGAATGCTTTTCCTATACCTTTAGCAATTAACATTATGGTGGGAGTTGTTACACATACACAAAAAATTACTTAAATAAATAAAACTGTATCAAATGTTTTAAAAATAGAAATGTACTACCTGCTGAATATGAAGATGTTTTTAATGTTTGCTTATTGTTCAGAATAGTAAACACTTATAAAATAAATCCTATAAAATAGATGTGGTTTCAAATTTTCTTGGAATTTATAAAACTGAATGTGCCATTCAATTATCTGAAACTTTATCTGGAAATGTAAATACATTATAAGATTTAGAAGGAGTAGAATAAAAAAGAACTTTTGATTGTGGATACTAAAGCCAAAGCTACTAAAACCCCAATGCTGATATGGGCCTTGTGTGTGTGTATATGTGTGTGTGTGTGTGTGTGTGTGTGTGTGTGTGTGTATGTGTGTGTTGTACACACGTACATGTAGGCCTTGGTTCATGGAGAGGACAGAGGACAACCTTTGTATTGGGTCTCACTGTCCACCTTGCTCTACAAGCCCCTGGAGATTGCTCTCACCTTTACTTTTCACTTTGCTTGCAAGCAGCAGGTCCTTCATCACATAGTTCTGATGGATAAATTTTTGGTACCAAATTCTAAGTACACAATACTCCAACTGAATGATTTCACTTTTAATAAATATGTATTGATCCACTTATGCCTACTTTGTTTATAACTATAAAAAAATAAAAATGTGTTAAATGTAGGTTAATAGACAATTTCCCTTAACTTCTGGTGTTAACAAGCTCATTATTATAATGATATGAAAAGTGGTCATTTCCTTGGGAGCAGAATTCTTGAACTCAAAGGATAAAAATAGAATCTCTTTGAGCATAGAAGTCCTTAATCACAAGGAATAAATATAGTAGTACATATAATATGATTATATTATATAAATTTATTTTATAAGATAATATATTATTTATAATAATATACAAATATATTTAAGTATATTATAAATATATAAATACGAAATATAATATATTTTATATAATGCATGCCAAATATAACATATTATTATATATTCTAATATATGCAATATAATATTATACTATATATTATGTTATATAGTATATACTATACATCATATATAGTATACATATATGTATTATCTAATATATACTATATAATTTTATACAATATACCATAAACTTGTAATATATTATATATACTATAATTATAATGTATAATATATACTATATATACTATGTAAGTATAATATTTATAATATAAACTATATGATGACATAGTATATATAACATACAATATATTAAATATAATGTATATTTATAATACATAGTTATTATAATAATTATGTATAAAATATCATATATAATAAAATATACTATTAAATAATATTAAATATTATATAAAATATATTACTATATTATGTGCAATATATATCATGCAAACTAATTATATTACATATATATAACTTATTATGTATAATCATGCTATATGCAATTATATATAATTTATGTAATTATACAAATAGATTATATATAATTATATACATAAATATATATAATATGTAATATATAAAATATAATGTATATAGAAGATATATGTAATATAAATATGTTATATATGCTAATTATATGTAATTCACTAAATATGTAAATATACTAAATATATGCAATGATATATAATTATACTAATTATATATAATTAATATAATTTACAAAACTATATATTGCACATAATATATTACATATATCACATATATTATATATTATATTTAATACATAATATATTCAGGGCAAATCTAATAACAATAATATAGGTGACTATGTACATATGCAAAAAAATGAATTAACATCTTGCTTGTGGTCATCAAGCATGTGGACATTGTGGATTATTTTAGATGACTATCAGTAGGTGAGCAAGGAAGGGAAGTGGTTAACTGTTGGCCCTGGGGTTCAAGTGTTCAAATAAATAGCAGAGTTTGGCTCTGACATTCTGTTGCTAAAGAAAACCATTCTCAAAACTGTTTCCTAGAGATAAAACTGATCCAAAGATCGCAAACCTATTTGGAGTGTTGACTTGGGTTTGTCGTATTATTAAAATTTTAGTTTGAGATAAAGAGATTGGGAAACTACTGCTTCTACACTTTGATCATTCCCAATGGTTCTTAGCATTCTAAAAGAGAACTGGTTGCTCTGCATCTTCTGTGTACTGCTGCTTCTATGCATTTTACTCTGTAATACAATGAGAAGAAGAACATAAGTCAGGAATGCTGCAGAGATGGTAAAATATTGTCTTAGTAATATGTTTTCATAGAATTGAAAAATAATTCAAAACAAGTAAGATATACTATATGGATGCCAACTTATATAATTACTTAAAGAAATTATGACAGAGCTGAAGGGGGCTGCAACCCTGTAGGTGGAACAACAATATGAACTAACCAGTACCCCCTGAGTTTGTGTCTCTAGCTGCATATGAAGCAGAAGATGGCCTAATCAGCCATCATTGGGTAGAGAGGCCCCTTGGTCTTGCAAACTTTATATGACCCAGCACAAGGCAAGGCCTGGGCCAAGTAGTGGGAGTGGGTGGGTAGGGGAGCAGAGGTGGGGGGAGGGTATAGGAAACTTTCGGGATAGCATTTGAAATGTAAATAAAGAAAATAATAATAATAATAATAAAAAAGAATTAATAAAAAGTTGGAAAAAATAAAAAAAAAGAAATTATGACAAACCTTATTAAAAGTCACATTTTGTGGGATTATTTTCAAGAACTAATCAATATTTCTAAATTTTGTTTTTCAGGAAAAAAGTCACAAACAAATGTCTGGGTAAACTTCAAGCCTGCTGACTACATTAAGACATGTGTCAGATTTATTCTTTATAACACTTCAGAAAAGTAAGCATTACCTATTCAATCAATATTTTTGTAATTAATTTATTTCTCTAAAGTATTTCTTAATTGCCTAAAAGTATGTTTCTAAACAGTGTTGGGCTGATATTCATTCCTTAGAACTTGCAGCTTGTAGCTTCCTCATTCTGTTGTGCTGGGTAACAAGAATGTCATCACAACTCTTTGCTGTGTTCCACGTGAGTACACAGAGGTATCCTGTCTGCCTTTGCATGGCTCTGGCTATGTGCCAGATCTTGATATTTCCCATCATGACTTCTTGATTGTTCAAAACTGCTGACACTAAGACCTCATTTCTTTGGCTCCTCTACCTTCCATTAGACATGGAAAACATCTCCATGGGATCACTATGCTGTTGCTAAATTCTGTGGGGACCACAGTGCAACCAAATTGCCATGATTTCCTGGAGCATGCAAGCAAAACTGGGAAGTTGTTCCTTTCTCCTTTATCTGTTCTTTTATTTTTCTGGAGAACCTCAATATGTAGCTCATGATGGTCTTAAACCTACCACATTTCTCCAAAACTCTCCTGAATACTGGAATGAAAGGTGTGTACCAACAGTGGAATCTCATCTATGTTTTAAATTGAACATTACTGTTGAAACTCTGCAGACCTGTTTTTCTTCTTATTAACGTCCTCCTGTGGCTCTAACAAACTTGGTGCACAACAACAACTCAAGTATACCTTCTTATAATTTTGTAAATTAGCAATATATTACAGGGCCCCCTAGAGCTCAATCAAGGTGATATGGGGCCATATTATTTACCTAAGGACATAGGGGAGAGCTTTATTCTTTGGTGTATTATTTCTTTCTTTTTCTTTCAAAGCAAGCAAGGCTGTATCTTCTAGCATCTTCCACATTCACATGTCCTTCTGACTGCTGCAAGAGAAGATTTCTTGCTTTTAAGAGCCCGTGTGATTATTCTCTTCCAAATAGAGGGCAATCCTCACTCTTCCTTATATCTGTGCACCTTTACCACATTCACTTATTTTAGAGATGAGACTTTGAGTGCACATTTTCCCAACATTGTCAACAGCACGTGGAGTTTTTAAGTACAAACAACTCCTTTCACTGTGATTTCAAGTCCCTCTTGACCATTGTGTCTCTTTGTAGAATTCAAGTCATTAATCTATAAGACATTTTATGTACAGCCAAGGGTACAACCTGTGAAAGAGATCTGTTTTCTCAGTTCTTACATACACTTCTGGTCATCTTTTATTTCTTGTTTAAACTTAGATCCATTTCTTCCCCCACTATTTTCTAACTTGTCTGTTTCTGCTGTCTTTTCTATAGTGTGTTTTTAGATTTTTGAGGCATATTCTTCCATTGGAAACTACTAGAGAGTTTCAGTGATAGATAGATAATTTTTGATTTTGTATATGTGTGCATCTGTCTATTTCTGTCTCTATCTTATCTCTTTGTCTCTATCTTGTGTATGTCTGTGTACATGTGCCTGTGCCTGTGCCTGTGCGTGTGTGTGTGTGTGTGTGTGTGTGTGTGTGTGTTCTGTGTTTGTATATTAGCAGTGGTACTGGCATGGGTGTAACCCAGTGACTTAATATTATACCACTGGACTACACCTATACCCCAGGTTAGCTCTTGAATTCACAGCTACTGGCCTGAACTGTGTGCCCTTCAAGGAAGTTGGTCTTAACTGGATAGCTTGTATCTGTATAGACCTAGATCCTGCTAGCCTAGTCCTGTTAGTTCTAGTTTCTTTTGAATATCTCAGCCTCTGATTTATGATAGCACAACTCTGCCCTATGTTCATACAGTTTCTACTGTTTTTAAACATCATATTTCTAGTCTGGCATGGTGGCTCCCCTCCTTAATTCAACAGTGTAGCTGCTTTTGTGTTTAACGTGTCCTAGACTTAAATCACTCAGAGAGTTTCATGTTTTGTCACTGAGCTTTGGTATGTCAACAGAGTATGCTTTTCATGATGTATGTCCAGTTCAATCTTTTCAATCTTTTCTTTTATCAGTAGCAGAAATCAGGCAAACTGAATTTCAGAGTCAAACATTAATGTAGTTCAGGGACAATTATGCTGTGAATAAACTCTATAACTGACTGCAAAGTCACTATAAAGGTAATAGAGTATTAAGTGTATGTTGACTGATACTTATGTTGAGACTCTGGAATCCTTGTATTCCAAAAAGAATAAAGCAGTATTAATTTTGCTTCCATACAGCTGAGCCCTGGAACAAGTCAAAACAAAACAATATTATTCATTGGCACTGAAGATTTCCCTCAAGAGAAGCTGGCTAGTGGAGGAAGAGTAATCTAGAGCCTGCTTGTCTTAAATCTATCTTCTATTGATCTGCAGCAGAAAGTAGAGGATTATGTGTCTCTACCTTCTCTTCCATCCCCTTTGCAGTTTGAACTACACTCTTATTACCTTGTTTTAGGTTAAATTACAGAAGAGAAAATAGACATGAGTAGTGGGAACTTTGTTTCGAATATATCATTGTTACTTTTTTTAAGCACTAAAGTTTTATTACAAAAGGAATTAACTGCTAGAGAGGGCCCTCTGCAGTCTATTTTGGTGTCTTCTCCCTTCCTAATATATACCTCCAGGGAGGTCAGTGGTCCATGACAGATAAGGTGCCTGGGAGAATGAAATATGGTAATATGTTTCCCAAAGTCCTTCAAAGCCTTCTAGGTGCTATTGAAAATATTCTGGGAGAAGAGGTAGGAACTTTAGCTCTTATCTTCGAGATCCTCCATATCTATATCCTGGGGAACTTTCATTTTCTTTTGTTTGGACTGTGGCTGATGAGTCCTGGTTGATTCTCCAAGTCAGTCCTTCCTCTCTCACAGCCCTGACCACCTGGCACTTGCGCTGAGATGCCTGCTTAGTACCCTGCAGCACTTACACTACTTTTTGCAGCTCTGACCTGGGAGAATTGATCTTTCCTTCTGGAGGTCCTATTGCTATGCTTGGAGGCTCACTCCTCAAATACATTATTTTAAGGCACTATTCCAGTCCCACTTTTAATCTTTCCTTGCTCTATCCCTATTACTTCCTTTCAGAATAGGAATATTTATTATTTATATTTTGGAAGCATGAAATACTAGTTAGGTTTCTTTGTTTGTTTTGTTTGATTTGTTTATAGTGTCAATTTAAAGATGATCCTAGTTTCAGTAAGAACTCTACCCTTTAACTTTTAGACAGGGTTAGAAATGACAAAATTATGGGGACTTTCAAATTCCAACTGAATGCATTTTGCTTTAGAAGATAGGCTGTAAGACTGTGAATATAAGGAGTAACTAGTTACAGCTTTACAGAGATGTCTGGAACCCATGTTGTCTAAGGGGAATTTGTGGTAGTTAACAATTTCAACTGATGTGATCTAGAGTCACTTAGAAGACAAACAACTGAGAGTATCTGCAATGGAGTTTCTAGATGCAGTAGGTAAATTTGGAATATTTACCCTAAATATAGGGGGTATCATTCCATGGGCTGGAGTTTTGGCCTGAATTAGAATGAGAAAATGAGGCTGAGGACTGGCATCTATCTTTCTGTTTCCTGACTAAGAATGCAAAATAAATAAGTACTTCAAGTTCTAATCACCAGCCCTACCCGGTCACGATGTAAGATCATGTGCTAGTTAATTCTTTGTCAACCTGACAGAGACTAGGGTCATATGAGAAGATGGAGCCTCAATTTAGAAAATGTCACTATCAGATTGGTCTCCAGGCAAGTCGGTGAAGGCATTCCTTGATTAATGATTGTAGTGGCTATTCCTGGTTGTCAACCTGACATAGCTGGAGTTATCAAAGAGAAAGGACCTTCAGTTGGGGAAATGTCTCAATGAGATCCAGCTGTAAGGCATTTTCTCAATTAGTGATCAACTGGGGAGGGCCCCTTGTGGGTGGT
>NC_034601.1:42177244-42181049 GCF_900095145.1 Mus pahari | reverse complement strand
AGTCTTGCATCCTTTGGTGATCAACAGCAGTATGGAAATGTAAGCCAAATAAACCCTTTCCTCCCCAACTTGCTTCTTGGTCATGATGTTTGTCCAGGAATAGAAACCCTGACTAAGACAATGATTTATGATATTATCTATGATTATAATTACAAATTATGCTCAAACTGTAAGCTAAAATGAACCCTAAAATGTTTTTGTTATAGCTGTAACAACAGGAAATGTAGTCAATACAGCTTTGAATTTGACCTATTAATTTTGTTACATACTACATGTTCAAACAGGAGCTGAGTGACAAGGTCTTATCCTGGATTTTACTAAGGAAAGTACTGAAAAATCAATCATGTTTAGTAGATAGAAGGAAAAGGAAGAAAACCCAACAAGGACCAGGAGAAGTTATGGAAATATCCAGTGACCCAAAAAGGTACAGCTGTCACTGGGCACTCCTCTCTTTTACATAATATCTGTACTGGTTGTCTTAGTTTGTTTTTTATTACTTCAATTAAAATCATGACCCAAAGGAGCTCGATGAGGGAAGTATTTATTTCAACTTACAGTTTACAGTCCATCTTGAGGGCATGAACTCAAGAAGAACCTCAAGGCACGAACTGAAGTAAAGGCCACAGTCATGGTTGAGTGATGCTTATTGGCATACTTCCCCGGTTTTCTCAGTCTGCATTTTTTTTTTTTTTCGAGACAGGGTTTCTCTGTATAGCCCTGGCTGTTCTGGGACTCACTCTGTAGACCAGGCTGGCCTCGAACTCAGAAATCTGCCTGCCTCTGCCTCCCAAGTGCTGGGATTAAAGGCATGTGCCAACACTGCCTGGCTTTTTTCCCCTCCCTCAGTCTGTATTCTTATACAACTCAGAGACCAAACACTGTGGGTCCTCTTATGTCTGTTCCCACAGTGACTGGTCCCTCTTCCATATGCTATTAATTAGGAAATGCCCAAGACACTTGCCTATAGATCAATATGGTGGTGGCATTTTCTAAATTGAAGTTCCCTCTTCTCAGATGACCCTGGAATGCATCAAGTTGACAGGAAACTAACCAGCACATGATCTCACATATATACATCAGTGTCTCACATTCTCTGTTAGTTCCATTGTCAGGTGTCAGCTAATTAGAACTGGGCAGCCTCACAGAGGGAGTCGTTGTTATTTACTTTGATGGTATATTTTGTATGGAACACTTTGATTTTAAAACCCAGCCCCTCCTTGGATGACTTAGACTTAACCTTTACAATGTTATGAAGAGCCTACTTTGCAGCTACCCCATAATCACATCTACTTGTAACGCCTCTGTAAAATGTGTTTAAAATGGCTGTCCTTATTTTAAAGTTTGAAGCCATCTCACAACTCTGGATCACTATCCATTTGGTACACTGTCTCTAAGGTCTTTAGATCAAGTGTTGTACTTCAAAATTGACGTCTTTAGGGGGCATTTTCCACTCTTTTTGAATAATTAGTTCCCAGAGCTACACATTGTCAATGCAATTAAGAATACTGTTGCCAAATTCAGATGAGTCCATATTTCTGTCATCCTTCCTGGTGCTAGAATCAATGTCTTTTTTTTTTTTTTTTTTTTTTTTGCTTATTATTTTATATTCTCACCCAAAGAAGTGAAAAAAGGCTTTCCAAATCTTGATAATCTACTAAGTTTGCAAGGTCTTGTCTTTAAACATGGTCCTTTAGATCAGCCTACCATCTGACTTTGTAGTAAACACATGAATTGCATAGGGACTATTCTCCTTTCTAACATTACTAGGAGAGAGTTTTCCATGACGATATAGAGAGTTTTCTATAATTGATGGCAACATGAAATTTGAATTTCTGCAGGGGAAAACAAATGTGATCAACATTTTCACTTTCTTTCCCTTTCTTTCTTTCTTTCTTTCTTTCTTTCTTTCTTTCTTTCTTTCTTTCTTCTTTTTGATAATGATAAAGCTTTATCCTGATCATTCTTTTATTTATTTATTTATTTATTTTTCCAATTTTTATTAGATATTTACTTCATTTACATTTTAAATGCTATCCCCAAAGTTTTCTATAATTGATGGCATCATGAAATTTGAATTTCTACAGGGGAAAACAAATGTGATCAACATTTTCACTTTCTTTCCCTTTCTTTCTTTCTTTCTTTCTTTCTTTCTTTCTTTCTTTCTTTCTTCTTTCTTTCTTTCTTCCTTCCTTCCTTCCTTCCTTCCTTTCTTTCTTTCTTTCTTCCTCCTTTCTTTTTTTACAAGATGTCACTTTGCAATAATTAAAATATTAAACAAAATTGAACAATGCTTGTTTTGTGTTTGAACACTTCTTTTTTTATCAGATATTTTCTTTATTTACATTTCAAATGTTATCCCCTTTCCTAGTTTCTCCTTTGAATCCCCTATCCCCTCCCCCCTCCCCCTGATCCCCAACCCACCCAATCCCATTCCTGGTCCTGGCTTTCCCCTATACTGGCGTGTTTGAACACTTCTATTTATAGCTGTGCTACTAAAATGACTATAAATGTTTCATATACATCTGCATAATACCATTGTAGATAAAAATCAGAAACTGGAGAAAATCATTAATCTATATGAATAAATACAGGTGGGTCCTAGTTAGGGTTTTTATTGGTATGTAGTAAAACCACGACCAAAGCAACTCTTATATATTAAAATATTTAATCGAGGCTGGCATACAGTTCAGAGGTTTCATCCATTACCGTAATGTCAGGAAGCATGGCAGCAAGCAGACAGACATGGTGCTAGCAGGAGGAGTAGATGAGAATTCTACACCGAGATCAGCAGGCATCAGGAAGAGTGAGCATTTGAAACCTCATAGACTCACACCCCACAGTGACACACCTCTCCCAACAAGGCCATACCTCCTTCAACAAAGCCATGCCTCCTAATAGTGCTACTCCTTGCATTTTCTGTTTCAACCAAGCCCCAAGCAACTGGTAAATAGTCCTGCATGATTTTTCTTGAACAACTCTGTGGTTGAGAGGTAATGACTGGTTTGGGCTCCACATGTACTGCCTTACTCATTGTGATGTTTCTGATATCATAGTTTACCCTTATGATGACTGAACAGGAAGTAGAGAATTAATAAGCCATAGACTTGACTTAATAGTATGGCTCTGTCTCCCTGCATACTGTCCTATGATGGGACATTGGCCCAGGTGTGTAGGGATGTCATATAAAAAAGGATTATGACTTCAATTTGAATGCCAGATGTACAATGAATAAAGGTACAGCTTATGGTGATTTTTAAAACTCTATAGACATCTTGTCAGATGTCTGACAGGATGTATTGATGGTATAGAGTCATACTAATATGATAACTTCTATTTATCCAAAAATAAGTTTTGACTGGGTATTCATATTTTGTTCACTAAAACCAGCAACACGTATGTATAGGAGGACCAGTCCCACCTTACAGTTTCGTTTCTTTTCTTTTCTTTTCTTTTCTTTTCTTTTCTTTTCTTTTCTTTTCTTTTCCTTTTTTAACAGTAAACTATAATATTTCTGTGGAAGGAGCTATAGAGAGGATTAAATCTAAGCTCATCTACCAGTCACTTTCCCTGATGAATGAAGTGAAGCAGAAGCCATGTAGAAGGAAAAAGATGACCAAGATGGTGGAAGAAGGACTGACTTGGGCATCCCATCTCCTCCTCAAGATACATTTTGCAAAACACAAGAAAACCAAGAAGGAAGACCATTGTGTGGATACTTCATTCCTCCTTAGAATGAGGAACAAAATACCCATGAAAGGATATAGGTACAGAGACAAAATTTAGAGCTAAGATGAAAGGATGGACT
>NC_034601.1:42153876-42176992 GCF_900095145.1 Mus pahari | reverse complement strand
ATTGGGAAGAGAGGCCCCTTGGTCTTACAAACTTTATATGACCCAGCACAGGGGAATACAAGGGCCAAGTAGTGGGAGTGGGTGGGTAGGGAAGCAGGGGCGGGGGTCGGGGTATAGGGAACTTTCGGGATAGCATTTGAAGTGTAAATAAAGAAAATATCTAATTTAAAAAAAAAAAAGACATGTTCAGCAGCTTTCATGGGCTACCACAAGCTACCTCTAATGCCCTTCTGATTTACCTGTGACAAAACAAAACAAAACAAAGCAAAACAACAAAAACAAAAACAACAAAAAGAAGAAAACTTCCTCATGTAAGCAAGTATGAACTGAGCACTGCCAACTTTTATCCTCTGCATTTCTGTGCTCCTATGAAGCATGTACAGTTGCACACTCTGGCTTCCCTCCTCCCCTGCATCCTCCTTTCTCCTTCAGGATGTCCACTTGTGCTCCATGAGAGGAAACAGAGCTCTCTCCAGTGAAGTGTCCTCACATTTCCTAACATCATTTTGCACAAAGCAGACCTTAAAGTTCTTGTCAAAGACATTAATGGTTAAGTTCTCCGAGCAATTCTCTGCTGCATTGGCCTCATTAAAATTATGTCATAAGTAGGCTTTTAGGAGAACAAATCTGTCAGTAGCATCAGTTGTTTAGATTGGTGAATTTTGTCTCTGTGGTTTTGTTTGTTTGTTTTTGTCTAATGTGACAACCTTCAAACTTGTTTTTCTAGTTTGGAGGTAGTTCTTAGGCTAATTAAAGAAGTGACAGCTTTGGCATTATCTCTTCTAGAAGATACAGGGTTCTGGCGTTCTGCCATCTTGCTTCAGCCTCTAGACCATCTGCCAGGGGCAGGTGACAAGTCAGCCTGCCTGTCTCTCTTGTTTGATGGTAGGCAGTCAGTTCCTGTGAAATCAGCATCATCACCTTTATGGGCAGTCTTTCATAGAGAGAGAACTAGAATGCACTTTCTTGAATTTTTTTTTTAATGTACTGAATACATTAGGGATGTTCAAGTAAAACAGTACCATACACCAACGTCTATAAAGTCAATGCTGTGAGTAATAAAAACATTCTCCTCCATGCCTATATTAGGGCAACTTGAAAAATCTGAAAGAAACTGGAATTGTTAACAGGATGCATCCAAATAAGACAGAGACACTCGCAACTGAAGTCACTGCGAGTAGAAGCAGAGTGCTGGAGGCTGAGTGTTCTTGTGGGTTACTCTGATCCAGGCTTGAGCAGCTTTCTGTACCAGCTGATGTGATAAGTTCTGCCGAGCACTTGCTTTACATGGTTGGGTGTAGCACAGGGTTGGTTTGCCTCTGGAGAAATGTAAATTACTTTCTGCTTTGCAAGATTATTCATAAACTTGTAAAAGCAAAGATTTAACCTATCTAGTGTTTACCATCCCTTCTTGTAGAAAATATGATGAATGAAATATTGCTGTATTAGGCTAAATATCAACAATATTTATATTTAAAAACTAAAACCAGAGCTAACCATGTGATTCACCTATCTTACTACTGGGAGTACAAAAGCCAACAAAATAAAGTTATTCTATTAAAGAGACATGTGCATGGTCATGGGTACTTGACTTCTCACAACAATCAAGATATGACACCAGCCAACATATCTGCTGAAAAATAAATGCATTAAGATGCCATAGTATATGTACAGGACAGAATATTAGCCATAAAATGAAGTCTTTTCTTTGGAGGCAGCATGAATGAAATGAGAAAATTCTGTAAGCAAAATAAGCCAACTGTAAAACGACTAATAGAAATTGAATGTAGAATAATGATTATTAGAGAATAGGAAAAAAAGGAAAGGGTACGATTTGGATAGCAGTTATGAAAATATCATGACCCAGGAGGATTACATTATAGCTTTCTGGAACACAGTAGAGGGACTATAAGTAACAATGATTTCTTGCCTAATAAAGATCTAGAAGAGAGGAGTTAAAGCTCCTGCAATCTTTTTTTTTTTAAAAAAACTTTTTGATTCCTGTTGAGTTTCACATCATACACCTCAGTCCCACTCACTCATCTCCCCATTCCTCATATCTGCCATTCACCCTTGTAATCTCCAAAATAACACAGACAGATAGACAAACAGACAGAGACACATACAGACATGTGCACACACACATACAAACAATAACAACAACAACAACAACAACAACAAAACAAAGCATAGAAAACTCATTGTGGAAGCTGTGGTATGTCACAGTATGTCCCACAGTATATCCCTCTGTCCATAAATCTTCACTGCTAATGTTCTTTGCGATGAGCCATATCATGAACATCCCTAATGTCTGGTTCAAGATCTTTGACTCCTTTTTTGTGACACCATCAATATTGGATTCTCATCAGGACTCTTCCTGGTTATCTTGTGCTTGTCTTCTGTCATGGAAATCTGGCAGTTTTGGAATAACTGGCTCTTTCATGCATCCCAACAATTTGAAGATGATATAGATTTTGGGGTGGACCAACTCAGAGTCTTGTATATGGGCCTGGGTGATAGATAGCTGGTCAACCCACCAGCTCTCCTTTATCTGCACCACCAGGGGCAGCTCTCCAGAACTGTTCCAGCTAGGCCACCCAATGCTGCTATCCTCAGGAGGCAGGGTCAGCTCACTCTCATGCACTTGGGGCCAGCTCATCTGCATTCATGCCTCCAGAGCCAACTATACTGTGCTGCCTTGTCAAGGTATAGGGGCTACTATTCTTATTGCTACAGTTGATAAGGGGTTAGGCAAGGTCTACTGCTCTCACACACTTGGGGCTGTTTCACTTGTGCCTCTGCCATCAGGGCCAACTCCACTGTGTTGCCTGGACAAAGTGGAAGGCCCACTCTCCTTAGTGATATAGCCACTGATGGGGCAGGACTAGGTCTGTTGCTTTCGTGACCCCAGAGCCAGTTTACCCAGCTACTGCAGGTGCTGAGGGGGTCAGTGGGAGGGAATCCCAAGGTCATCTCTCACTTATTCTTGCCCTCAGGGCCAGCTCACCTGTGCTCCCTCCACTAGGGCCAGCTTTATTGTGCTGTCCAGATGAGGTGCAGGGCCCTGCTCTCTCAAGTGCTGTTGTCAGTGAGGGTCAGGGCCAGATCACCTGCTCTCACAACCCAGGCCAGTTCTCCCAACTGCAGCAGATGAGTGGCAGGGCCAGCTCTCCTGCAATCTCACTCTTGAGATGGATCACTCATTCCCTCTTGACTAGGGCCAGCCTTACTATGCTGTAGAGTTGTGCACCTGCATCCACTATGCCACTGGGCATGGCCACTTGGGGAGGTGGGATGCTCTGCTGCTGCCAGTTGGATGTTGGACTGTAGGGAAGCTCCAAAGCACCACACTGGGGGTAGGAAAGCTCAGTCTGAGACAAGGGAAAGTTGAAGCTTGTATAGGGGTCCCTGGGCCCGTGATGAGGTTGGCTGAAGCCATGGGGTTCTTAGGCTCTTGGACATCCAGGCACTGCTGGAAGTCATGGAAAAGCTGAGAATGGAGTTGGGGGTCCTCAGGCTGGGTCTAGCTCAGGGCTGGAGGGGAAAGGGGGAGCTCTAGTTGGTCCCAGCAGAGATAGTCCTTAGCTTGATGGCAGCAGGCTTGGTGGTGGTTGTGTCTGAGAGAGCAGAGAGGCCTTCTATGGAAGATTAGACTGCAGCTCTGTAGGCAATGGCCTTCTCCATGGCTCCCCAGAATGAATCTCAATGAAAAAAGGCAGTCCATTGTTCCCAACATTTCATTGTCATGGTGGAAAATGGATGCATAAAACTATACCCCACTTTCTCCAGGTGGGCCTGAGATTAAATACCTTTTGCATGGAGGAATGTCTGGGAAGGGAAGGTTATTGACCATGCCCTACAGTCCTCTAGGTACTTCATTAGCATGGAGAACACTGTTTTGAGAACTGTGGTCATATCTCTTTTCCTACTGTCTTGGTCTGAGATGTTAGGGGTGCCTCATCTACACATGAAAGGGTTTGGGGCATTATCCCTATGTGACTGATGGCCACAAAGATCTCTGGATGGAGGGGAATCGGGGAGGTCTGCAGCTATATGACAGGGACCTGGTGCCTGGAGCAGGTGAAGTTCCTATTCTTCCTTCGGGGTCTTCAGGCCATCAAGCCTTTAGCTCAACCTTACCAGGCTTTCTCTCACACTGCATAGCCCTGTACTATGCTGCCCAGGTGAAGTGCAGGGCCAGCTCACCCACTGTCATGACCTCTGTGTCTTCTCTTGATTGCCTCATGTGGTGATCCCAAACGTTCAGATGAAGGCTGGATGAGTCAACCCAGTAAAAGGAAAAGAGTACCTAGAGAAGGCAAAAGAGTCAGAGACAAGCCTACTCCCACTAGTTAGGACTCCCACAAGGAGGTCAAGCTATACAACCATGACATATGTGTAGAGGACCTAATTCAGATCCATACAGGCTCCCTGGTTTTTGTTCTAGTTTCTATGAACCCCTGTGAGCCCTGGTTGGTTGATTTCATGAGTTCTTGTGATGTCCTCGATCCCTCTGTCTCCTACACTCCTTCCTATTCCCTGAGCTATATCTAATGTTCTGCTCTGAATCTTGCCTCCCTTCTCTTTCTGTTCATGGATGAAGCCTCTCTGATGACAACCATGGTAGGCTCAGTCAGTTTACTGAGTCTACTAGAGTATCATTAGGAATCATTTCATTGGGTTTTGCTGTTGTTTGCTTATTTGTTTTGTTCTTGTGTTTGCCGGAGTTAGTATTTTGCCAGAAGTATTTGGTTCTGCTCTAGGTCTCTGGGCTATTCAGTCTCAGGTTCCTATACCTCTACGGTGTCAGGTATAGGCTCTCTCTCAGTGATGTGGGTTTCAAAATGGACCAGTCATCTGTTTGCCACACAAGTTCTGAGCCACCTTTACTCTGGCACATGTTGCATGCAGGACAGACAGATTTCATGTAGAATGTTTTGTTGCTAGATTGGTATTCCAATCCTGCTGCTAAAAGTGATGCCTGATTACAGAAGGTGACCAGTTCATGCTCTGTCTCTCCCATTATTGCAGGTCTTCACTATGTATTCTCTCAGTATTCTCTTTTTAAAACATACCTTTTTAACCCTCTGGTAATTGGCAAATATACACCTTGTGGCGGTGTTCTTATATCAGTCAGAGAAAGAATAAATGGGAGCCCTTTGTTCATTCTAGTTTGATGCTTGGCCTGGTGGCCAAAGCTGTCTTATGCATAGGACCCATAAAGATCAAATTCAATCTAGGAAGTGCAGTGTAGGAAAAAAGACAGACATAGACCTATGGACCACTGTGCTACCCACAGAACTGCTCTCCAGTATACAAAACAAGTGGTAATAGACACGAACTTGGTCTCATGTCAACACAGCATGGATGAGGCTTTGTGCATATCTTATTGTAACTTGTTATCCATGTTTGCTTGATATCTCTGGAAGAGTGGAAGTTGGGGGTAGGTACTGAGAGAAGAGGAGCTAGGAGGGAAACTGTGCTTGGGAAGCAATATATGTGAGAACAAGAATTAATTAAAAAGAGAAAATAGTGAGAGAGATTTAGGGGTAAGGGAAGGTGGGGGAGGGACAGGGAGGAGTGGAGAGAAGGAAAACTGTGTTAGAAACGTACTGTATGAGACAAAGTAAAGAAAAAATAAACAGTAAAAAAAAAAACTAGTTACTTAATATTATCTTCATCCATTAAATTAGTAAGCTATATTCTGAAAGTATGTAAAATTACTTTATCAATAAAAGATTTAAAATTAAAAAAATGAATTCTAATATTTGACACAATTTATTATTTAGCAGGTTTAGAGTATGAAACAAAGGCATGGGTCAGTAGCTAAATTGCAGGGATATTTGGAAAGTTCAGAAAAATTCAGGCCTATACACAGGGTCTCGCATATTTCAATAAGAAATAAGTGATGGTCTTTGTTGACTAATACACAGACTGGAATTAAGATTTGGTGTCTTAACAAAGCCAATAAGCTGACGAAAGTCAAAGTAATCTCTGTCGTTTGCAGGAGCCAACTCTTTGTTTTATATCACCATCCCCTTCACTGGGTAAGAGCATGGTGGTCACACTGAGAAGGGTGAAGGGCCCAGCCTGAGATGGGGATTAGAGCAAGGCAGGCAGAGAAGATAAGGAGAGCTTTAGTGACTGGGTTCTAGAAAGAAGGAAGGACATTTTACACAAAACCATGTTCTCCTTATTTCTCCCTTTTGCCCCATGCCACACACTTTGATTTTCATAAGCTATCTACCAAGACTGTGTGAACTAAAGAGCATATAATGAAGTTGAACTCTAAGAGACAAAGCAAAGTGCTTAAGATAATTCAATAATGTCCAGGGCAGTCTGAATGGACTCAGCCATTGTATCCTGTGACCTTTTTGTTTCTGTGTCTATTTAGTTATGATCTCCCTTTCCAATGGAGGCTCATGAGACAGACTTTTGCTATTTACCAAATAAATACAGGGTAATATGGAGGTAAGATAATCTGGTGTCTAGAGTGACAGACTCAGACTAGGAATCCATAGAGGTCATTTAGACACTTAAAGACACCAGCATAGTAGCAAGAATACTTGTGGTGGTACCAAATAAGACCATGTAAACTAAGTCCTTAAGAAGACACATAAGCAAGCAAATGAACAAGGAAAGAAAGAACTCAGGTAGATGGAGAGATATGGGAATATGACCAGTCTCAGTAACAGTTAAGGTAAAGGACTCATCACAGTGCCTGTGGATAATATCTGATGGGAGAGACAATAAAACAGCAGCGGAAATTATCATGTCCTATACATTCATGTCTTGTTGTGGAAGACAGCTATGGGGGAGGGGCCCTGTCCTTGATTTCCATGCCTCTGGTTTTGGACTGGTTTCCTGTGATGCACGTGTTGGCACTGCCTACACCCTTTCTCTTTTTCCTGTTCTGACACTAAATCGAGCACAGAGGGAAAGAAAGACAAAAGAACATTTGATTCGATCTTAACCCCACTGAACTGCTGAACTAGTGGGAGTAAGCCTGTATTTTTCTTATTTTGTATCAAGATGTTTAAGCCCTGTTATTTAAATCACTTCTAGTCAGGTATTAGCAACAGCCCCAAACACAGCTAACAAAACCTTACATTCTTCTCTCTCTCTCTCTCTCTCTCTCTCTCTCTCTCTCTCTCTCTCTCTCTCTCTCTCTCAACAGCCTTTTTCTGTGAAAAGCTTTCTTTAGTATTTTTTTTTCTCTCTTTCATTTGATTTCCCTTCTGTTGTGTGATGAAACTTGGCTGGAGACATAGTCAATTTTAAATTCACAGAAATATTAAATTTATAAAATGTAATGACCAAAACTTTCTTAACCCTGTTTGAAGGCAGAATTTGGACAAAATGGTCCATATTCTTGCAAGTCAGTGTCTCAACATGAGTACTGAGTACAAAGCTAGTGACACAGAAAAACACTGACATTGACTTGTTCTTAAAGGAAGCAGAGTTCCTTATGTTTCTGTGGCAGCAATCTCTTAGACACCATTTGTGTGCTGGTCTTGCCAGAGCTCACTTTCTTCATCAGCACATTGTTGCAGCCTCACTTGGAGCATTATTCTGAGATGTACAGTTCTGAATAACACACACACACACACACACACACACACACACACACACACACATATATGTATATATATATAAAACTTGTTTTTCTTAGTGATGTTGTTACTTTTGCATATGAATGAAGATGTTCAACAGATTGTTAGGAATGTGTGCATTGGGAGACTGTATGCATTTTTATGTATTTGTAAAAGCTGGATTCAACATTCAATATCAGATATTATTCTTTGAGTGTAGTCTGTCTTATTTTATTAGGCAAAGTATCTCATTTGATCTGATTATTTTAGGCTGGCCAACCAATGAGCCCCAAATGTCTGCCTGTCACTGTATCAAATGAAACTCATTTAGTACAGGGGTTGTTGCAAACATGCATTGTAATACTCCCTGTTCTTGTTTTTGTTTTGTTTGTTTGTTTTTAAACCAGAATTCTGGGCTTTAACCTGTGGTCTTTATATTTGTTAAGTATTTTTCCAACTGAATGATTTATCTTTCCACCCCAGAAAAATCCAATTTGAATCTCTTCCTTTGTATTTGTATTCTCAATGCAAGGGAGCCAGTCAGGCTTTGTGCTTCTTTTAGAAGAAAATTTGGGTAAAATAAAACTAAGGTTTTTTTTTTTTTTTTTCTATCCTACATGCTCAGTTTCTCATAATCTAATGTTTAGGTTAGATTATACTAACTGCTTTGGAGGGAGACAGGAGACTGCTTCATTAGACAGATGAGGAAAGTATTTGTTTCCTTCATACTAAAAAGAATTCTTGTAGATAGTTGGAAGTGAGGGCCCTTGGGGCCTTGGCAATCACATTTGCACCTGCACTACTGCATAGAAGGGAGACTTCAGAGAGGAGTGCCCGAAACCCAAAACTTGTCAAAGCTTCTCACATAGACAATGCATTTCATAAAAGCATCAGGCAGGGAGAAGGCTGGACCTAAAGGTCCACGAAGAATAGACTGATATTGAACAAACAAAGGAGATGATGGAGGGGTCACCTTGTGTCTCTGAGCTTTGTCACCAGCTTAGAGTTTGAGAATCTAGGAATTTTGTGCTTGTGTACATGTGTGTATAAGCCAAAAGATACTCGCAGGTGTCCTTCCTCTGATTCTCTTCACTTGTTTGTATGTTTGTTTGTTTGTTTTTTGGCCTGAGTTGGGATCTCTTATTGTCCTGCAGCTAACCAAGTGGACTAGGCTGGATATCAGAGTCACAGCGATTTTCTGTATCTCCTTCTCCAGCAATGGGATTGCAATCATGTGCTGCCAAATCTGGCTTTGCTTATATGATTTGCTTATATGCGTGATTGATTTCAGGCTCCCATTTCTTAACTGAGCGGTAACACTGAATTATTTTAAGTAAGAGAAATAAACTTCTACCTTACTTAAAGTTTATTAATTATGAGCTTCATTTGTACACAGCTAGAAGTAGACTGAGTCTACACTTCTGGAAGTTATGCTGGGATCAGCTCAAAAGATTTCAAAAGCTACCAATGCCTGGGCCTTCTCTGGGTCCACTGCTGTATTTCACCTTGTTAGAACCAAGCACAGCCTGTAGAAGCAAAGCAGCCTAGAATCAAAGATTTTGGATAGTATTTAAGTTCAGGTAGTATAATTACAAATTGTAATGTTACCAGTTTTAAAATGTTAAATGTGCTCCCCCAGGTAACCATAAAGTCAGAAAGCAGAATGGGCTTCAGAGTTAGGAGAAGGGGTTTGGGGAATTAGTGTGTAGTGAATACAGAGATTCACTTCTGTCGGCTGATAAAAGCTAAGAAAATGCATCAGACCGATGTCTGACCTACAGTGCAAACTTACTTCATGCAAATGAAATGGACACTCAGTGATAATTAAATTCTAAATATTGTACTATGAATATTTTGCTACAATTTTGAAAATAGCTGTCACGAATACAAGGTGAAACATTTTTATTATGTTTTGGTCTTTATTTTTGTGTGGATAGGATGTGAATTTAGGAGGTTTTCAAGGTTCTAAGACCTTATAAAAAGGGGTCAAGAAATTCTATGTGTATAATGGAATATATTTAATGACTAATTATGATTCAGTCTAATTACAAAAACTCTATTAATCGAAGACTAGTTAACAGGAGGAAGGAGGCAACAAAAGAGTCAATTTTCTTAATTTCTCACTTTCCTTTGAAAAGCTTTCCTCGGAGTTCGATATACATTTTAGTAGTTACATTGAGTCATAAATATCTTTAAGGAATTCTGGAAAATCTAATTGTTTAGTCTAAAAAGAAATTACATGCCAATCAAGACAAGAATATATATATATATATATATATATATATATATATATATATATCACATCATCTCTCTTGTCATTTTATGAAATCATATCTTGCCTATCTGGAGGTGGACTTTGAAGTTGATTTAGCCTGTGGAGGAGCTGAGAGTAGGAGGTGATGTTCTTTAAAGCTACGCACAGGGCCATTTAAGCAGGAATGTGCATTAGATAAACGTATATTTTTAGCTCATCCATCCATTTCTATGTACCTTCTCTCTGAGGCACATTTATCTTCCAAGTCAGGAGACTCTTCCAGTACTTTCATAAGCTGACTTCTGGAAGTTTCTTTCAGGAAAGAATCTGCTAAGTCCAAGTTCCTCGGGCTTCAGAGACAACAAAGACTCACTCATTTAAGCAGAGTAAACGTTGTAAAGGAAATAAAACCTGGGAATAAAAGCAGCAGCAATTTGTTGAGTGAGTGCTTGGCTTAGGGTGTTGATATTGTAAGGATAGGATCTGTTGAGCGAAATCATCTTGCCCCTCCCTCCTGAATGTTCCTAGGGGTATCTTTTCTTTCAGACTGCCAATCTGGCAATGTCTATTAAGTTCCATGTGAGACCAAGTGAAAAGGAGCAGTTTGCAATTGGACTGAATAAAGGTTAATAGTGTAAAAGAGGCAGAAATCACGCTCAGAGTGCTGTGGAACTCGGACTTCTCACCATCCAATCTGGGCATGCCTCCTAGTTGACTTAACCTTATGCAGCCAGTAGAATTGACCCAGGACAAGTTTCTGCCTGTGACAGAAGCACAGCTTCTTCCCTTCTCTTTGAATAGCCAAATAGAATTGACTGATGATTTGCTGCACGCCACCAAAAGAAATCCTCGTTAGCGCGTCTGATAGACTACAGAATAACCATGCGGCTTCACATGAATTTTATTGCATCTCAGCACCTGCTCCAGCCAACAGTCATTACTATCTGGAGGAGGCTGTGCTCAGATTATTATTATTCCTGTTTCTTTGCATTTGTATTCTGCCGACTACTGTGCCAGGTAAAATTGATAAATGGAGGAGCTGATTGTGAGCGGCACAGTCCTGTGGCTGCAAATCTTCTGCGAGCCTGGGATATTAGCTGAGCTGGTGGGGGGAAGGATCGTTTACTCAGGTTAAGTCATTGTCTATTAAACTAGCTCGCTTCCTTCTTACTTTGTCTCGTTCATCCCTTTTTGCCCCTCGTGTACCTGTCACCCTTTTACCTTTTGTAAAGGTATGTACTTTAATAAGAAATATGAAAGATAAAAAAATAAATATGAAAATATGACTGTCTTAGGGCTTTATCGCAGTGGAGAAACACCAGGACCACAGCAGCTCTTATAAAGAAAAATATTTAATTGGGGGCTGGCTTATGTTCCAGAGGTTCAGTTTATTATCACCACGACAGGAAGCATGATGGCACACAGGCAGACATGGTGCTGGAGAGGTAGCTGAGAGTTCTATATCTGGATCAGGAAGCTGCAGGAAGAAAGGAGATTTAAGCTCTTCAAATGACTTGAGCATTTGAAACCTCAAAGCCCATTCCCAGTGGCACACTTCCTCCAACAAGGCCACACCCACTCTAACAAGGCCACACCTCCTAATGCCACACCTTAACCTTTCAAATACAATCCTACAGTGCTAAGGATCAAACCCAGGTCCTTGTACTTTCTATGCTGTATTCTCCCACTGAGCCATATCCTTAGCTCTACAAGCCCACTGACAAAACTGATATTCACATAACTAAATCACTCATTAAGATATGAAATGCCCCCCTTACCAAATGCTGTCTATATCTATCACCTGAGCTTAGACCTCTGACTACATCCTGACCCAGACTGCTTTGTTGCTTTCATCAGTTCCCTACAGCTCTGAAGATTGCCTCAATATCCAGAAAGCAAAGGGGCTTAATCGAGGGGCAGCAGGTGTCTAAACCGATGGGTTTTAGCACGTGTTCCAAGAGCCTCTACCTGCTAGAATGCCTTCCAAAGAGTTAAAGGAGAGTGGAAACATAACAGGAACCTAACAAAAGTGATTGCTTCTGTGTAATCTCCCAGTTGCATTTTGTTATGAGCAAACCAAGTTCTTAGTTGGAACCCTGGGAAAGAAGAGGCTGAATGGCTAATCTTTGGTGTGTCCAATGCTGGTTTTTATGTCATGGAATAGCAACTTTGTATCTGAGTAGATGAGAGAAAAAGAGCATGGACTGTGCTGGATCAGGACTCTCTCAGACCTAAGTGATGATTCAACACATATTGTGCAGCTGACTGTGACTCTTATTGCCTCTGCTTGTTAAAATACAGAATGGATCACCACTGCCTATTATTATGGGTAGGTGTGTTTCTCCCGTAGCAGCTCCCAGAAATTTGCATTTTACCTCTTGCCCATTTCTTCCCTTCACAATCCAGAATCGTAACAAATGTTTCATCTCTTTAGCAGGCTTCCTCTTATTTTCATTCCTAGCTAACAATGCTCTTCATTGACAGAAACCATATCCTTTGCACATGACTATATACATTTCTTTGGACCCACCATTTGGGAGCTGGGCATGATTGGCTCTGCACCGATTAAAATAGCACCGAGAGAGCCAATTTAAGATGCAGGATGAGTGAACCTGGGCATTAGAGACACGCTGGTGAGTGCACACCTCGTAAATTCCATTGTTAAACTGTCGGGTCAGCAATAGAATGCACAGCTCTGCACTTTACCCTCGTTAAAGCAAAGGTAAATTGTAAGGGCTTTCATACAGCTCCAAGGGGTATAGAGATAAGGCATTGGGAGAGGCTTTCTTAAATCCCAGAGTCATCCCCTCAGCACAGTGAAGAACAAATACACCTTCCAGATCTTCTATTGTTAATTAAACATGTGCTGTCATTTATAAAAGTAAACTCGCCTTTACTTTGGAAAATCTCTCTTGGCTACATTATATAATCAAATCGAAATGGAGTATGGCCCAGAAAGAAATTTCAGTAAACAGTTCATTGAGAAAATATAGAAAAATAACTGGAAATTGTCAGAGATTAGGTTTGGGAAAATGGTGATAGTCTCCAGGCAGAAGATAAAAGCAATCTGAACATCTATTTTCTTCAAAATTTTATGCTCTTAGGTAGATGTGGCAGCTTATGCCTGTAATTCCAGCAAACTAGCGGTGGAGACATGAAGACTGAAAGTCTGGGGACAGCCAAGGTTACATAGCAAAACCCTAACTCAGTTTTTAAGGAAATTGTTTTTAAACAACAGACCTAGTAGTTCCACATGATCATCTGTTAGATCAGTATTTCTCCATTTTATTGCTGCTTTGGAATTTCTTAGGAGATGTTGTAAAAACAATACAACTGTGTGGATTCTACTCAGGGATATTCCGGTTTATTTGGTCTGGGGTGTGGCCTGGGGAGCATGGTTTTTACAAATCTCCCTAGGGAATTTTAGTATGCAGTGCAGATTCAGAGCCAGAACTTCTTTGAGACACTTAGTTTAGAAGAAGATGCATCAGGGACATAAGTGCTTTCAAGGCCCATATTAGCTATATACATCCACTAGACATACTATCAAACTACACAGGACTCATAATTGTTTCAAACCTTTTGGACTTGGACGTATTTGAATAAAGAGCCTGAATTCTTGATTGGATACACTTTGAAATATGCTTAGATAACTTAATTGAGCACTATAGTGCCTAAGATTTAGAGATGTCTAGACTGGGTACATTTTATATTTTTATTATACCTTTAAGAAAACAAACCTCTGGCTCCCTCAGGGTTAATGGTTTTAGTGAGAAATAGCTTCCCGTCCATCCTTAGCCAAAGACACTGTATTTGTGTATTATAACGTCGTATTTGTTCCCTTTTGGGAAAATGATAATAGTCTCTAGATAGAAGATAATAGCAGCTGAATGCTGATGAAAATTTGCCTGATTTGATTACAGTTCATTAAGAACAGGAGCATTTCTGAGAATCAAACTTGCTTTACATCAGATACAAGGGGGCATCAAGTTGATGCTTTAAACAGCCTGCACAATGAGAGAAGTTTATAGGAACTTAGATCAGGAAATAGCTTTGATATAATTATTGAGCATTAGTTGGCTACCTGTCATCATGAAGGACAAATTCATTTCATTAGTAACTTAAAGGTCCATTGGTGAAACTATTTACACATTCATTAAAAGGCAACTGGCAAATGCCCCATCTCTTTTCAAAAACATTTCATATTTTTCCAACCCATCCTTATATTCTACTTCTTCAATTCTTAAGTTATAAGAATATTTAGTCTTTAGATTATTTATCTTCCAATGAGACACAGTTTCAGCCCCCAGTAGAGTGTTGGGGCCATCCACCCATCTCAAAGTTTTTTAATCTAAAAAATGTTCCATTCCAAAGGAAAGACAAGGACAAAAAATGAAGCAGAAAGTGAAGGAAGCAACATCTCAGGACCTCCCCACTTGGGCATCCATCCTGTCTTCTGATACCACACCCAACCTCTTGCTGTTGCCAAGAGGCGCTCTCTGCCAGCAACTAACCAATGCTGATGTGGATGCTTGGGGCCAATCATCAGACTGAGCTCAGGGACTCCAGTAGCGGAGCTGACAGAAGGACTGATGGAGCAGGGGGAATTTCAACCCCATAGGAAGAACACTATCAGCTGGCTGACCACCTAGTGCTCCTAGAGACTAAACCACCAAGAGTGTACAGGAAGGGATCCAAGATTCCAGATACATATGTAGTAGAGGATAGCCTTGTCTGAAATCAATGGGAGGGGAGGGTTTTCGTTTTGTGGAGGTTTGATGCCCCAGCATAGTGGAATGCTGGAGCCGTGGGGCGGAAGAGAGTAGTTGGGTGCGGGAATACCCTTATAGAGGAAAAGGGGAAGGGGGAGAGGGCAGATGTGAAATAAGGGTTTTGTGGAGGGATAACTGGGAAGTGGGATATCATTTGAGATGTAATGAATGGAATGATTAATAAAAAAAAAAACAAATCTTAAGAAAGTCACAAAGTTTCAAAGAAATGCATCTGTGGGTGGCCTTCATGTATCAAAAGTCTCCCACTAGTATAGCAGTTGTGGGACAAATATATTAAACATTATATGTTCTAGTCTACCTGGAAGCATACTCTTTTTGATTGATGAAAACACTCTCTTCGCAGTGATAGCAAATACATTTTAGAACTATTAATACTTCAGTTTTTAAGAATACAATGCCCTCATTCAGGAAGTTCCTCGTTTATGGATAATTTATGAAACAAACTCTTTTTGATTTATAAGTCTCAGTAAAGTACACTATAAGCATTTTACAGGACTGATGTTATTGTACCTAAAGTGAATCCCTAAGAACACAGAGTAGACTTCATTGTTACTTGGTTTTCTTTTAGTAAGCTATATATTCTACTTCGTCAATTTATAAGTCATACTAGGACCTTGTGGATCATTCCAATTTTACTGTATTCTAGCCTGCCAGTATCTGAGTCTTCCATACTGTAGGCAGTCAACAATGGTTTCTCTGAAGGGAAGGGAAGGGAAAGAAGGGGGAGGCAGGGAGAAAAGAGGGAAGAAAAAACTAGGACTTGACAAAAAGGAAGGATGTGGTTATTGGCTAGGAAATTCTACCTATCTGCCAACTTTACATTTTCTCCCAATGTGATCTAACCATCTTCAATATTTCCCCATACCAAATCCGAAGCAGAACAAGCATTATTGCTCTGTATCCCATTAGTTCCAAATGTCACTTGACATCTTCTTTTCCCCATTCCTATAGTCTGATATAAGAACTTTGACTTATATCCCTTCTTTAGAGCAAGGAATGTTACAAGTTAAGCTTGGAAACTTATGAGCTACAGTTGAAAAAAAATACCACATGACAAGTGCTAAACAAACAACAGCCATGTGTGATGGCAAGTCTTTGTCATCAACTTGTCTGGTTATAGTCCTTGTGGAAACTTATTCCTGGGTGTGTCTACTAGGGAGTTTACAGAAAGGTTTAATGGAAGATGAGATGGAAGGCCAGTTCCAAGTGTGAGCAATACTATTTAATGGTTGAATTTGTCCAGGATCAAGTAAAATGGCGAAAGTGTTCTGAGCATTAGTGTTAGTCTACCTCTGCTTCCTGACTCCAGATGGAATGTGACCTCACCCTCTTGCCATCATGTTATTCCTACCACAGTGGACCATACACTCAAACCAAGAGTCAACATAAACCCTGCTTTCCCTACATAGTTTTATTTTCAATTTAGGTATTTTATCACAGAAATGAGAAAAGTAACTGTTGTATCACCCATAAAATCATAGTGATCATACTTTACATTTCTCAGCTGAGAAGACTGTCCCGCAATTTAAGGGATTTGACCCTCCCCCAAATTAAAACAATCTTCAAATACAGGATCCAAAATTAATGTACAGCAGACCTACTGACACCTTGGTCTTGGAATTTATTTATTAAAAATAAATTTCTCTTGATAATTATCCTCCTACACTGTAATATTTCTTATAGTGATCTGAGTGTACTAATGTGATTAGCTTTTATTTAGTGGAATAAGATCAGGATTGGCATCAAATGGTGTTAAGACTAGAATCTGTTCTTACAGGATCCTGTCTCCAGTAACCTTTATCTCTTCTTTGGAGACCTTACAAACCAACTACTGCAGAAAACTTAGCTCCATTTGTCAGGCTCTGGATTCCTGAATGAAGCCTTGAGAGTCATGGTAGAGGCTTTCCCAGCTTTGTTGTTCTCCAACATAAGAAGAAGGCAAGATAATTATGGTTAGCAAGGATTTCATGATTTCTTTGTATCTGTGGAATAGACTTTTCTATCTACAGAGGATTTTGGCAAGTGTGGTGTGAACTTCAATACAAAGATGTTTTCATGTGTACATCTCTTTAGTCTTTCTCTTTCAACAAAGAAACAAACTCTAATTCCTTTTAATGATAGAGGGATCTGATGTATTTTCTCTGGGTGTCTAAATTGCTTTGTCTTTTTCCCCACTTAACGTAGTTTTAGATAAACTCTGACCTTTGGTAAATTTCTCATGAGCTCCTTACCTCAGTTTCTTCACTATGAAAGAGAAATAATATTGCTTCCTCCTTATTACTCAAGACTGTCAAAAAGATGAATGAGTTGATAATGATTGGAGGAGGGAAACATATGCATAAAGCATTGTGTTATTATGTTATTCTCATAAGAATAGTAAAAAAATGTTTCTCTGAGGAGGATTTGGGCAATGCTATAGATAGAAGATTTATGATTTCCTTGGTGATTTGTTTTCCTTTGTGGAATTGGAATAATTCCTTTAGGTTACACAGATAACCCACTTATCTCAAAACCTGAAGGCATCTTACCATGTCTACATGAATATTTAAAGTGCTTCAGGGTATGAATGTTATGACGGTTATATGAGACAAAGTGATTGATTTAGAGAAAGCACGGGTGGATTTTCATGCATTTTGATATCACAGAGCAAATGAGGAGTTGAGTCTAGCTTTGATATAGATAAAAATGTGAGTGTCTCCACCTAGGGGCTTAATGACCCTTACAAGCATAATTAATAATGGCAGATATTACCCTGAAATTAACGATTTAAAATATTTAATTCCAACATATGCCTGTGCTATTATTTAAAGTTATGAAGTGTCTAGTCATAGTTTTTGCATTTTAAGCAATTCTTATTATTTTAAGCAATTCTTTGTGACCTTGTAGAACTATATCTTAATTATATAAGATAGATTTATTTTAGCACTAAGATGATCATAATGTGTCTTCAAATATATTTAATGTTTGGTTAACCTAATAGCAGTCAGGCATTAAGATAGAGTAATAAAATTAATAACAGAAATACCAGTTCTATTGCTATATAATCCATCTGAGATAAAAATTTATATTCCCCAAGTGTTATTCTGACCATTTTTAGAATGTTGGTCACTATGTGTTCCACTTCTCTTTATACCTGGCTACCCTCATGAAATCAGCCTTTCTTTTTCCTTCTCTTTAATTTCTGGTTGATATATCCTGGCATCCAAAGCAGGAGCCAGGCTCTGAATGAGTCTCAAAAGTATCCTTTGCTAACCCTGATGCCTATAACCACAGTTTGAGACTAACCAACATAGTCTCATGCAGTTGATGTTTGCACCAATGGTGCTTGTACCTAATGAAGCCTTAGCATTCAAAAAATGCCAGTGCTGTTCAGTGTCTCCTAAAAGTAATAATGGTATTACAGTTATAGACAACAAGGATCTTGACCCATGCTTACATTGCTTAGTATTAAGGATATCAGTTATGACAACTGTGGTAAAAAGAGATTGGATAGATTTCCTTCTTTTTAATGTAGTTTCCATTACAGACAATGAAGGTATGAATCCTTCAGATAGGACCTGGGAAGAGGAAAGATCTACCTGGTAACAAATGTGATATACTCACAATCCCTCCTTCTGACTGTCCTCATAAGTTATTACTTAAAAAATCATAATTCTGTTTTGTTCTGTGGTAGGGATTCCTATCCCTGCAAAGAGTATGGGCATATAATAATAGCTAGATAAGTGAAAAATCAAAACCCTGAAAATCTTTTGTAGACCTCTGAAAGCTTGAAGAAAATAACTTGGCTAGAAATCAAAGGGATCTCCAAACTTCACCTTACGTACATCTTTGAGGATATAATCTTTATTACAGAATTATATCAGGGTCTAAATAAAGAAGGATAGACATGTGTGTGAGTGTTTGTGTGTGTGTGTGTGTGTGTGTGTGTGTGTGTGTGTGTATGTTAGAGATAGAAAATATTAGAAAATATTTGAATGCCAGTGGGAGTTATTAGGGAAAATAGGCAAGGCCAAAAGATATTAGATGAACAACTGGAAACCTTCTCAGAGATTGGTAGAGGCATCTAGAAGTCTATGAAGCATAACTAGCTTTATCTAACAAAGTGGATTCTGGTACATTTTCTTGAATTGGGATGCTTGCACTGGTAGAATTCTGTCTGCCACCTCACCCCTTCATTCTTTTTTTTTTTTAATTGAAAATAATTTTTTAATTTTCTTTATTTACATTTCAAATGCTATCCCAAAAGTTCCCTATACCTCCCCGCCCCTGACCCCCTACCCACCCACTCCTACTGCTTGGCCCAGGCCTTCCCTTGTGCTGGGTCATATAAAGTTTGCAAGACCAAGGGGCCTCTATTCCCAGTGATGGCCGATTAGGCCATCTTCTGCTACATATGCAGCAACCCTGTAGGTGGAATAACAATATGAACTAACCAGTATCACCCCTTCATTCTTTCAGCTTCATCTCCATTCTCTCTTTCAAATCTTCATGGCTTGTTCTCCGCACTAATGTGGTGGGTGCCATTTATGTTTGTTAATACTGTAGTCAAAAGATATTCTTATTATCAAGCTTTTAGTATTGCAATTGATATTTACTTCTCTGTGGCTTCTATCAGGTTGGAAACTCCATGAGGACCGTCTAACTTATTTGCTTTACGATAGTAAAATGAACATGACAAAAAATTGAGCATTTTAGCTATGATAACTTCTGAGTTTCTAACACCTTCATTTATCTCCAGAACTTCATTATCTTCAGAAATGAAACTCTTACTGACTAGGCACTGATCTCCTCACCCTTCCTCCCACCTCCTAGAGAACATGTTGAACTCTCAGGGATGACTGCTTGTGGACGTTGTACATCGTGGTGCGGAGCCTAGTGCGCACCACGATGTACAACGTCCACAAGCAGTTGTTCTAATCACATTCTTATTTGATAAAAGGAATAGCATGATTTAAAAAAAAAAAAACTCGGTAAAAGTAGATTTCAGTAGAGCAATTGTGATAAAAACTGCATGGTACCAGTTCAGCAACAGACAGGTAGACAATGGAATAGAATTGAAGACCCAGAAATGAACCCACACACCTATGGTCACTTGATCTTTGACAAAGGAGCTAAAACCATCCAGTGGAAAAAAGACAGCATTTTCAACAAATGGTGCTGGCACAACTGGCAGTTATCATGTAGACGAATGAGAATTGATCCATTCTTATCTCCATGTACAAAGCTCAATTCTAAGTGGATCAAGGAACTCCAAATAAAACCAGAGACACTGAAACTTATAGAGGAGAAAGTAGGGGGAAGAATCGAAGATATGAGCACAGGGAAAAAATTCCTGAACAAAACAGCAATGGCTTGCTTTGTAAGATCAAGAACTGACAAATGGGTCCTCATAAAATTGCAAAGCTTCTGTAAGGCAAAGGACACTGTCAACAAGACAAAAAGGCCACCAACAGATTGGGAAAAGATCTTTACCAATCCTAAATCTGACAGGGGACTAATATCCAATATTTATAAAGAAGTAAAAAAGTTGGACTCCAGAAAACCAAATAACTCTATTAAAAATGGGGTACATAGCTAAACAAAGAATTCTCAACTGAGGAATACCAAATGGCTGAGAAGCACCTGAAAAANTGTTCACCATCCTTAATCATCAGGGAAATGCAAATCAAAACACCCCTAAGATTCCACCTCACACCAGTCAGAATGGCTAAGATAAAAAATTCAGGTGACAGCAGTTGCTGGAGAGGATGTAGAGAAAGAGGAACACTCCTCCATTGCTGTTGGGAATGCAAGCTGGTACAACCACTCTGGAAATCAGTTTGGCGGTTCCTCAGAAAACTGGACATAGTACTACCAGGAGATCCAGCAATACCACTCCTGAGCATATACCCAGATGTTCCAACTTGTAGTAAGGACACATGCTCCACTATGTTCATAGCAGCCTTATAATAGCCAGAAGCTGTAAAGAACCCAGATGTACCTCAACAGAGGAATGGATACAGAAAATGTGGTACACTTACACAATGGAGTACTATTCAGCTATTAAAAACAATCAATTTATGAAATTCTTATGCAAATTGATGGATATAGAAAATATCATCTTGAGTGAGGTAACCCAATCATAGAATAACACACATGATATGCACTCGCTGACAAGTAGATATTAGCTCAGAAACACAGAATACTGAAAAGATAGATATATAAGAAACAACATCCTGACCATCAAAAGACATAAAGACAAAAGAATTCAATTATTAGTATCTTTTAAGAGTAAGAACGAGAACATAGGAAATGACTAGTGTCAGAGAAATGCCAAATAAATGACAATGAGAGCCATGATAATTATGGAATTAGGGCAAAGAGCAAGTATTAAACAAGTGAGCTCTCTCTGTTGTCTCTGTAGCATTGCTTGGTTGCAGGTGTTGCTCAGAAGTTCCAATGAAAAACAGCAGCTTAAATCTGATCAGCGTCTTTGGCTTTAATGAATACTTAAACTGTGGGACAGAAAGTAGTGTCTTTGCTATTCGGAAGTTGATTTTCAACTCTTAAGTGGACAAGTATGAAAATCTTGAAGGTTTTTGAATAGTTTTAAGTTTGAAAGTGCCTGACATCCTATTTTAAACTTATCTTGTTTCCAGAACACCCAAGTTTGCTGAGCGTCTTGGGAAGAATTGCAGCGACAACATGAGTAACAGTAGATAGACTCTTCCAGATAACCAAGGACTATCAACACTGGTTGCTCCTGAATTCCCTGTTCCTTGTTTCTGAGGTGAAGACATGCAATTTGGAGTTAAAGTTGCTGTCCCAATTCAGCTCGAATATAGGTTGATCTCTTAGGTCTGGTAGGAAAAAAGTAATGCAAAGAAGAATGTCAGTTCCCAGTGAGGAAAGCCAGTTGTAAAACTGGCACGTGTTGCCAACAATGAGTGAGAAAATCTGAAAGGATTCAGAGTGCAGCAGAGGGAGAACATTTATGAGGTTATAGAAACATATAGTTTCAACTTTTGATTCCCACCTTTTATAATGTGAAATCCACAGACCATTTATAATGCAAAATGATGGCTTAAAATTTAGAAAGCCATGCAATCATATAATTTTGTAAATGATTTAGATGGTTTAAAAGCATTAAATCATAGCCCAGAGGTAGCAGGGTAGTGTTAAGAGATGCTGGGCTTTGACAGACAGACATGGTGGGTTGTAATTTTACTACTGAGTAGCTGTGAAATTTCAGCTAGATTCTTTAAGTTCAGAGTAGAGAGTTGTGTCCCTTATCTACAAAATGAGATTGATTTAGATAACCAAAGAAACTAAAATTCTACAAAGCAGAGCAAACATTATGCTATTACTGCTATATGGACTTCCTCAAAGTCTGGCTAGAGCACCAGGTGAGTGTTGGGTATACTGCATCCCTTTGAGTCTCCCTGCTAGCCTTACCTGTGGTATTATTAACTTTGATGAACAAACTTAGGTTTACCACATATGGATATACACAAAATAATTGGGTTTTATTTTCCTCATATCTGAAATACATTGTATTTATTGTGCAAAATTCAGGTACATCTTCATTTGGCATATCCTTCCCAAAGATGATGAGAATTGATTTCTTTAACCCAATCAAACCCTTTATTTCCAGGAATTGAATTTAAAATCTGTTGTAAATATTGGGTCTTTCTAAGGATCCAAGGGTAAGGAAGTATTTGTTAGTTAACCCACAAAAAGTAATGGGCATAACATTTTATTCTTTTGTGCAAGTAAATATGACTCCCAAGTTCTTAAATCCAAATATCGTCACCTTTTACCTCAGTTAACTTTACAAAAATTGAGAGATTGAGTGTAGGACTCATATTGCATCTTGAAAACTTCGAGAGTTTATATATGTGGCATATCTTAAAAAAAAGTTTTGCATTTCTTCAACATGCTACTCAAAGCCCTTATTTTTGTAGCTGTCTGTTTGAATTAAATGCTAGGGATAAAAAACAAGTCTGGAGATGAATATGTATACATTTTGTTTTTAGAAAGCCCAGACTTCTCTTTTGCCTTCACTATCAAAAGATGTTAAAATATATTTAGCGTCCAGTTGGGTTGATTTGCTTAGTTCTGATGGATGGTAGCTTCTTTTCCTCAGATGATCTTCTCCCAGCTAGCATTGCTTTCCAGTTTCATGACCTCCAAATGGTTAAATGCTATTTTCCTGTGTAACTACAAATTTGCATATTGAAAGGCTATATTACACTAGTTACCTTTTATTGCTACTGTGATCAAACACAGAACCAACAAACAGCAAACTAAAGTAAAGTAAGCAGTGAAAGGCTAATTTGAGGTTACAGCTCCAGAATACAGTCCCTCTTGGTGGGGAAGTCACAGAGACATGAGCTTGATGCAGCTGCTTGCACACATCAGTCATACGAAGGAAGCAGACTGTTGAATGTTGCTGATCAGTGATCTCTGTTTTCTCTCTCTCTCTCCCTCTCTCTCTC
>NC_034601.1:42151346-42153663 GCF_900095145.1 Mus pahari | reverse complement strand
CTCCCTCCCCCTCTCTCCCTCCCTCTCTCCCTCTCTCTCTCTCTCTCTCTCTCTCTCTTTCTTTCTTTCTTTCTTTCTTTCTCTCTATTGTTCTATCTGTCTGTCTGTCTGTCGGTTTCCCTGCTTCATAACCCAAAAGGGAATGGTTTCACACTCACTGTCTCTCTTTTCTCTAATGACTTCTAGAATAGGTTTTCTCCCCAGAGATGGGAGGGTTTTTTATCCCTTGTAAGAAGCATGGACTTTTCCCCATTAATTTTGCTTAAAATTTTATCTATCTATCTATCTATCTATTTATTTTTCATGCTACTTGTTCCTCCAACTTGACTAGGTATGTGAAAAGAGTTGGGTATTCAAAAAATATTAATTAGCTAGAGTCTAGAGAAACTCATAAATCTGCTGTCTTTACTGTCTGAGAAATCTGCGGTTGCATTGATTCTGAACATATACCTAAATTTAATCTATTTTTTTCCCTTTGGAGAAAACTTGATTTGTATCATGTGTAAAAATACCATAGAGTTTGGTATTATGCAACTTTATTTTCTTTGTAAACTATTAATTCATGTTCAGCTGAATTTTGATTGGATCTTGGAGTTTTATTTTTGTTTACTTTTAAAAAGGTTTATTTCTATTGCCTTTAAGTAAATATGTTTGTGTGTGTGTGTGTGTGTGTGTGAGAGAGAGAGAGAGAGAGAGAGAGAGAGAGAGAGAGTTGCAGTTAAACATAGAGGACAGAGGCATTGAATGTCCCTGGAGTTACAATTAGAGGTGGTTCCAAGGTGCTTGATGAGGGTTCTGGGAATGGAACTTGGACTCTCTGGAAGATCAACAACTACTGTTACCTGCTAATTCATCTCTTAAGCCCTTGACTTTTCTTTTTAGTTTGAAGTTCATAAGAGATATTTAACAATCAACTTGCTCAGCGATTTGTGGTACTTTATATAATGAATATATATTCATTCATGTTCCTACTTCAGTTTATTGGGGAATGTCCCCTCTGCCAAGGTTAATGATTCCATGATAAGCAGAGGCAGCATGAGTCTAGGAGGCAAGGGTGTGTTTATGTCCTTAGCTAAAATCATAAACACTGTGACTTTCAGGACAGCCCTTAAGGCTGTGGAAAAGAACTCTGAAAACAAGAGTTCAAGTATATATAATTTCTCAACTATGCAAAATATAATGATGAAATATTAATTATATGAGGGACTTTCTGAGCCTAAAAGAACAAAGGCAGTTGAACTATGGGCCAGTTTGTTAGTAAGATATTAAAGATAAACATAAAGAGATTTGAAGTGTGGTGAACAAGATCCCAACCATCTAAGTTTATTGTTTGTGCTTACAGAGGCAGGTTCCTGAGTTCAATGTCAGCCTGGGAAAGAGTCAATTTTGGTCCTGGTATGGTCAAAATGGTGATCTCAGAGCCAGATCCCACCTATCTAGCTCATATGCCTACAAATTCAGCCAGATCTCTGTATTCATTTGTCATGAAAAAAAATAATGTACTTGTCCTTTTCTAAAAATCAAGGGGCTAAGGTAAAAAGAATACTGATTCATTGGATAATCAAAAGGAAACCTGGGTAAATAATTGAACTGATATACAAGTAAAAGACTTGACTTTGGACTGGGAGAGCTGAGCTATCTTGTTAAGATGTCTGGAGAGCCAGCAGGGACAGAACCCAAGGCTGTCACCTTGTACCCCATGATTGACTTTAAATCTTTCTTTTTGCTGCTCCCAAACACTGCTTCCTCAGGACCTTCAACCAAGCCAGGGCTGGTCCTTGGCAACATGTCATTAAGCTAGGGTTTTATTGTCCCTGTGAGATGTCTTGTTATCTACCTAAGACCTTGAAGGATGATCATTTCTCTATCAGATTGTATAGCTAGTGGTTTGGCAGCAAAGTAAAAAAAATATTTCCAGTAGTATTCTTATAAAAGTAATAAGTTGATTCATATGAATCCTATAGGAATTCTTCTTATAACAGAACTGGAGAAGCAAAGTGAAAGGAGTGAAAGGCAAAAGGCAAATCAAGTTGTGCCAGGTATCATGTTCTCCCAATGACTTATTGTTTTATTCTGGGTAGGAAGAAAGACATGTTTCTTTTTTCTTCACATTGAGATCAAGTTACAATGTTGTACCATTCTGTGGCACACAGAATGTCTGCTGCTGGGTGTAACGTGATTACAACAGACACATGGGCAACCACTGTTGCATAGTCTCTGGTTGCTAAAAGGGATCCTTTAAGGCTGTCAGATGCTAGAGAATATGCATTCAAAATGAGCCAGGGTGCACTGCCGGGGAGAGAGCGGACTGGAGAGG
>NC_034601.1:42139272-42151335 GCF_900095145.1 Mus pahari | reverse complement strand
CCTGGACACAATATAGCTCTCTCACCTGCTCTGGAAGACAGAGCCCTCACAGGTGGCCACCTTTCCTCTGGCGAGGAAGGTGCCCAAATGGCTGGAGCCTGAAACAGGGTCTGTCCCAGAAGCTAGGTTGCTTCCATCTGTCTTCCAAAGCTGTGTAGCTTCTGTGGTCCACAGTCTCACCAGTGCATACTGGAGCCTAGGCGAACCGGAGCAAAGATGGCTCCCTTACCAGCTCAGGCAGTAAGAGCCCTTCTGGGCAGACACCTCTCCTCCAGTGGGGAAGGTGCCCATATGTCTGGAGCCAGAAACGGGATTTTTCTCAAAAGCTGTGTAGCTTTTGAGGTTGTCCTGGAGCAAAGATGGCTCTCTTACAAGCTCAGGCAGTGAGACCCCTCCTGGGCGGACACCTCTCCTCTGGCAGGAAATGTACAGGATTTCTGGAGCCAGATAAGGAGTCTGTCCCAGCAGCTCTGTAGCTTCTGTAGGCCGCTCTCTCCCTGGCAATGCACTGAGCAAAGATGGCTCTCTTACCTGCTCAGGCACTGAGAACCCTCCTGGGCGGACACCTCTCCTCTGGCAGGAAAGGTCAATAGATACTTTTCTACAAAGCTTTTTAACTCAGTCTAATGTTTTTGAGACTTCTATTATTTCAGTTTTAGAAGTTAAACTGACAAATTTATAGGATTCTCTAAATTATATAGAATAGGATATTATGAATATATGCTCATTTTTATGCTCATCTATGGCTATTATCCATCTATCTATCTATCTATCTATCTACCAACTTACCATCTATTTATTTATTTATTTATTTATTGATATTCTCCCTTTTTATTAGATATTTTCATTTACATTTCAAATGCTATCCCCAAAGTCCCCTATACCCTCCCACAACACTGCTTCCCAACCCACCCACTCCTGCTTTTTGGCCCTGGCGTCCCCCTGTACTGGGGCATATGATCTTCGCGAGACCAAGGGCCTCTCCTCCCATTGATGGCTGTCTAGGCCATCCTCTGCTACATATGCAACTAGAGACACATTTTGGGGGGTTGGTTGTTGGTTAGTTCATACTGTTATTCCTCCTATAGGGTTGCAGACCCCTTTAGCTCCTTGGGCACTTTCTCTAGCTCCTTCATTAGGGGCCCTGTGTTCCATCCAATAGATGTCTGTGAGCATCTACTTCTGTATATGCCAGGCACTGGCATAGCCTCACAAGGGATAGCTATATTTTGCCACAGATTATCCCTTCTATTGATAGGCACCTGCAATGTTCATATCTTTTTGCTATTATTGAAAATGTTACTATTATTTCTTATACAAGTATTTGGCATACATGTAAATGTAATTTTCAGATTAAGTATATAGAGGGAGGTGACCTACTATAAAATATGTATTTCCCACACTATTTACCAGAGTAGTTGTGTGATATATTTTATTCTGCCATAGTGGAAGAAAATGTCCATGTTTTCATATCCTCCATATTAGACCATATTACTAATTTTTTTCATATGATAATTCTTATTTTAGGTGGAGAGGAAACTGGAAACCAATATGTAATTTCTAAGTGTTGCCACTGAGGTGAATTCTGCTCTTGATTCTCTAAGACACACATTAGCCAAATTACAGATTAGAAATAATATTAAGTTTGTGCCTTTTTAAAGACATAATGGAGCTTCAGTGTAATGACGATTTCATCAATTCATTATTATTTCAGATGAGATAAAACTCCTCTTTTTCCTCTTCTCTTCTGTAAAGGGGAGGGCCTTAGCATTGGGGTATTGATATCTGAAGATAATGTTTTTATTGTGGGATATTTTGCAGGAAGACTGACCTCTGCCCATTGGCCTTAGCAGTACATACATTAGCATAAAAACAGTTATCATTAACACTTTCTGGGAAAAATGAGCAAAGATACCTCTTGCTTAGAGGCATCTGTAGATGCCTCTGTAGATAGCTACTCTGTAGAGAGTAGACAAGGAGAATGTGATTATTATGTAAGAATGAGGAAAACCATGCTTGCACCATTGAGATGGACCACCTTAGGCCTAATTACTATGAACATTCTTGCACAAAATATTTATACATGCCTGACTTTGATTTTTAAAGATGTATCTAGAACCACAAAGAGCCCTTAGGAATCTCCAAAATTCTACCTAGACACATAAAGAGTTTGTTTACTCCTTGAGACTATGGCTTACAGTGTATTTGAACACAACATTAATGAACGTTCTGGGTAAAATCATGCTACTGTTTGGATTGCACAATAACTTGCATTCCTTAGGAGCTGTGATTTTTTTTTTTCCTTTGCATCCTAAACGTTCTTCTGAATGGATTAAAAGGTCTTTTCAGAGCAGCAAGCTAGTTTATATGTTTTATGGCCTGAAGAACTTTGATTTATTTTTCAGGACAGGCATTCTGTGTAGCCCTGAAACTCGCTCTGTATACTAGACTGACCTCAGACTCACAGAGATTTGTTTGCTTCTGCCTCCCAAGTGCTGGGATTAAAGGCATGTACCACCACTGCCCAGACAAGAACTTTGTTTTATTGTTGGCACTGTGTCTGTCAGTCATTACATCCCCAAATGCCAAGAGTAAAGGATTCATAGTGTGCTGCTGAAATCGTGGAGAATGACACAGGAGAGTCGGTCATGGGGGTACAATAATTGCCCATCCATCAAATGACATACATGGTGCTGTTGATTCTAAATGAAACTCCAAGATTATTACACATAAGGAAAAGTACAGTCTTTGTACTGATGACACAGTATAGTCTGATAGGAAATTAGATAGATGCAGAGCAGTTTTATTGTTTTTGCTAATTTCTTAAATTGCTGTACAAAGTAATTTTCATCACGTGTATGCATGGAGAGGGAGGGCTCATATAGAATCATGCTCACGTGGAAGCTATATTTGAATCTTTAGTGTCATTCTTCAGGAGCCATTTACATTTTTTTGAGATAAAGTCTGTCACTGGGATCTGGGGATCTCAAAGTAGGCCAGTCTGGCTGGTTAGCAAGTCCCTGGAATCTGCCTGTTTTTGCTTCTCTGGGATTATATGTGTGTGTGTTTATGGAAGCCTTTTGATGTAGATACTGGGAATCAAACTCAGGTCTTCATGCTCCTGTGACAATCATTCAACTAACTGAGCTATCTCTATCTCTTTCTATGATGTTTTTATAAATATATATCACCGTATCTTTTCTTACACATTTACTGACTGTTCTTCCCTAATCCCCATCTCACTGTCTTGCTATTCTTCTTCTTCCATTCGCTAATAATAACCTCTGATTTTATGCTGCATTTTGTGTGTGTGTGTGTGTGTGTGTGTGTGTGTGTTTGTGTGTGTGTGTGTGTGTGCATGTTTAAATCTAGGTTATAAAGAAGTTTTAAAAATTAAAGTAGACTTCAATACAAAGAAGTTTAAATAATAAGTACNTTTTCCTGTAAATTGTGTTATTTTCATTTCTACATATTAATGTGTTGTCATTAAACAAGAAAGGGAACTAATATTATCATGTGCCTAAGTGTAATCTTGAAAAGAAAACCTGGTGTTTAGCATCACACACCTTATGTTTGAACAAACTTTATACAAACCAAATATCTGCATGATAAACTAATCAGTTTGGTGTCCACTTCTGCTTTCTAAATTGAGTGATATTTGCATGGAGCACAAATTAGCATATTAACACATAAAACACATTTGCAAATGACAGCAAAAGATTAGCTGCCCAGTTTAATCTGCTAAGTGGTTACAAAACAAATGTTACCATTAATGTTATAAGTAAAAAGTACAATCACCTGCATTAACCTACCTTACGCTTATGCAAAGTAGCGATAATTGACATCCATTCAAGGGATCGTAAGGATTACAAAAGATTATACTAACACCATGTAAACTATAATTATCATCTCCCATTAATGATAACTTGAGTTTATGTACATATATTTATTTCTCTGCTAATTACCTATAATTGAGGTAATAATCCATGGGATAAATTGGATTTTTCTTTTGTTTAATTCCCAAGGTTCCTTAATACATGTGTTTGTTTTATAGTACAAGCTCTTTGGCTGGTTTATCTTGCTGACTACAGAGAGAACAAATTTTCTGTTAAACATTAGTCACGGCTTCTGGGGCGAGGCAAGCTGGAAGCAGAGCTGAGCATCTTAGCACTTACGAAGGTCCACTTGTTCAGTTAAGTGAGGCAGATGGCCAGTGGCTCTTGAAGAACATACACATGGATATATTCACAAGTTCCAGCTAACTATGCTAGTGACAGTTTATCCCATTAGCATCTACCTTGCCTGTGAAATATACTGGTTATGAAATGCATTTGGCTTTCTTTTGATACTCATAACCAATATCAGAAAGGGTTTCTTTTTTTCAGAAAGGGTTTCTATCTCCATGTTCTGCTTGTAATTATTTCTCCTGAAACTATAGTCTTAGATTTTTAATTGACATTTTAAAAATTTAAATTAATTTATTTTTTACACTCCCTATTCCATTAGTCCTCCATCTTTCGTCTGACTATTCCACATCCCATACCTCCTTTCCATCCTCCCTTCTCCACATGGATGCCCGCACCATCACCCCACCTGACCTCTAAACTCCCTGGGGCCTCCAGTCTCATGAGGGTTAGGTGCATCATCTCAGAATGAACAAAGACCTGGAAGTCCTCGTCTGTATGTGTGTTGGGGGCCTCATATCAACTAGCGTATGCTGTCTGTTTGGTGGTCCAGTGTTTGAGAGATGTGATTTTATGAGCACATCTATCTATCCACATATTGGAAAAGATAAAATGAATGAAGGCTCATGACATGAAGGTGATGAATTAGTCATGTGTGAAGTTGTTACTTCTCTGGAGACAATTTTTTGAACAATACTTACAGGTTGTCTTGATTGTAAAGGAAAAACTATGCATAGCCATAGTATAGTATACTGACAAAAAGGAATGAGGATAAAGATTTTCAATAGGTTTGAATAAAAAATTGGGAGAATAAAGATCAGTTTTTGGTCTTTTCAAATAAACTGGTGAAAAGCATAGTACGTTCATGTCTAGAAAATACAGTGTTAGCAAGATATTATTTGAGAGGGATTAACAGCAGGGAGGTAATTATGGTGTGGAGGGGTAGGTGATCTTTGCAGATTATTATCATTTATTATATATTATGGGCCAAGTGCGCTATTGCTAATTCTTCAAAAAATTCTATTTGGAGAGCTTTCATTGATGAGGAATCATGGTTGGAGAAGTTAATTTCCTCACAGAGAACCTCACATCCTCCATATGAGGAAGATTAAAAATTGGCCATGTTCAATATGCTAAATATCTGTGGCCATTTACTGCACTACAAGGCATGGTATCTTTTGATCAGACTTGTCTTAGTCTCAGTCAGTTTGTGCTTATTTAAGTATATATAAAAGGCTGAAACTTTTAAAGAATTTTAAAATTTACTGCTTTTTAGTCTATCAGTATTTTGCCTCAATATTTGGATATGCACCACATGATTGTATGGGGTCCATGGAAGCCAGAAAAGGACATTAGTTTCCTGAGACTGAACTTCCAAACAGTTGTGAACCACTATGTGGGTGCTAAGAAACACATCTATGTTGTCTTGAAATTGCAGCTAATGCTCTTAACTACCGAGTCATCTCTCCAACTCCTCTAAAAGCCTCTTGCCTGAGGAGGAATGTTTACATTTATATCTTCACCAGCATCCTGATGTAGTTCAGGAGAACTTACGTATACACTTGGTGGGAGATATAGTTTCTTTGATTTTTGTTTCTTAGGCAGAGGAAGAATTCATTTTAAGAGTCTACCTGGAATTGGATATTTTCCCAAAGACTTTGGATCTTTGGTAAGTGATGATAATGGGAATTGGGGATTCATTGCTCACAGTGAGCACCAGGAAAGACTGTTCCTAATAATGTGCTTTTGTTCCTCAGTCGTGCAGGGGAGTCCTGGGTTCCTGATCATTATCCAAGATGAGCTTCCAGGCTTAATTTTTATTCAATCATGCCCACAGACTTTCAATATATTCCCCCTTGTGCTTAGGCTTGTCAGGGTCAGTTCTACTGCTTGTAAGCAAGAGCTCTGACTGCTATTGAGATGTGCTTCATCTCTGTCCAAAAGGAAAGGTTGCAAAATGTGTCAATAAAATAAAAAATGGTAAAACAAGAGATAAATTTTTTAAACTAAAGATACTCTTCTAAGGCAAAACTGACATGTAAATTATTATTTGAAGTCCTCCAGTTGATTATTAATCACATTAAGAAAACAATTGAATTCAGAGATCGTGGACATTAGCCATAGTCATCTATCTCTCCAAGATACAAAATTCACCAAGAAGGAAGTTTTCTTAATAGTAGAATTGCATCATTTATTTTTAAGCTTCAAATACTCTGAAGGATTTTTCTAAAACTGAATTTGATATTTAATATTTAAATTTCATTTTCTTCTTTTTTCTTTAATCATTTTTCTTTTCTTATTAGATATTTTCTTTATTTACATTTCAAATGTTGTCCCATTTACTGGTTTCCCCTCCCAACCCCCTATACCCTCCCCCTCCCCATGTTCACTAACCTACCCACTCCTGCTTCCTGGCCCAATCATTTTTTTTAAATCAATCTAATAGCTCTATTGTTCCTTTGGTAGCACAAATATTTGTTTCACAAATAAGTTTATAATTAGTTTTTTACTAAATAAAATCCAGATAATTTTTTTAACTTTTTATTTATTTATTTATTTATTTATCTATCTATTTATTTATTATTTTCTTTATTTACATTTCAAATGCTATCCCGAAAGTTCCCTATACCCCCCCCCGGACCCTGCTCCCCTACCCACCCACTCCCACTACTTGGCCCTGGCCTTCCCTGTGCTGGGTCATATAAAGTTTACAAGACCAAGGGGCCTCTCTTCCCAATGATGGCCNATTAGGCCATCTTCTGCTACATATGCAGCTAGAGACACGAGCTCAGGGGTTACTGGTTAGTTCATATTGTTGTTGTACCTACAGGGTTGCAGCCCCCTTCAGCTCATTGGGTACTTTCTCTAGCTTCTCCATTGGGGACCCTGTGTTCCATCCAATAGCTGACTGTGAGCATCCACTTGTGTGTTTGCCTGGCACTGGCATAGCGTCACAAAAGGCCGCTATATCAAGGTACCTTCAGCAGAATCTTGCTGGCATGTGCATTAGTATCTGGGTTTGGTGGCTGATGATGAGATGGATTCCTGGATGGGGTAGTCTCTGGAAAATCCAGATCTTTTAAACCAAAATCATATCACTTCATTTGATCTTTTCACATTGTTCTAATCCAAAAAAGGTATTGGGGAAGAATTTGGGTTTGAGGTTAATTAATTTCAATGAGGAACCAAAAGAATGTTCAACAAAATCCCATGAGGCAACTCCTTTCATGCTCTTTTCCACAGATGACTTTTGGTTCCTGGTTTTCATGCTCTGCAGAGTGATTTCAGTATATCATGTCACTTGAAAACTATGTACAAGTGGCAGAAGAAGAAGCTGTTGAGACTCTTCCCTGGTAGAAAAGAACATGAATTTCCTTCCAGAGTAAAACCTTTAGGTGGGTGTAAAATGTTGTCCTCTTGGTCAGTGGTGGAGGATGAGGTGACCTCTGTTATTGCTGCTTTAAGAATAACATTTTCTTGATCTAATCATCATGAAATTGTGGTGCATGTTTCTTTAGCTTCCTAGGTAGACCATACCGACTTAAGAAAATTCCTCCATTCAACTGCAGAAAACTTGCTGGAACCTGTTTTCATGCCTACTCTACAAGATCTTCAAGGACTAAGGGGTCTTAACCAGTCTTCACCTTTCCAGGAACAGTTATCTTCTTGATCCCTTTTAGGATGACAGTTAGTTCAACATGAAAACAAAGCTAAGTCTTTACCCTTCTAGAATAAAAATGGGTTAACAATTGCTGTTGAATCACTAAGTACGTGTAGTTGACCTGTGTTAGGTTTATTTTTATGTTCAATGATGTGACCAGTAAACTGAAGAATCACAGTCCATAAAACTGATCATTCATTGATGAAAGCTAATTGAACACATACATTAAATATTTAATACTAGGCACAGAATGTAAGCAAACAAACAAAAAAGGTGAAAACTCAGTTCCCATGGAGCTCACTGGATAACAACAAACAATTTTATACAATGAATATAGAGTCTTAAGCACTGTTCTAAAGTAATATATACATATGTGGTATTTATATATAAAATATATGCATATATATCATATTCCTGCCATCAATAGATAAGATTAATACTGAAAATTTCTTTATATAATTGATACAATCAATACTTCGACAACTTTTGGTACTGGATTAAAAGAACAACAATGAATGACTTATAAACATTCTTCTTGTAAAGAAAGTGACAGATAATATACCTAGATGATTGATGTATAGGTAATAGATGATAGATGATGCATAGCAATATGTGATTATACTGGTTTACTGTTGACATTTATGTACATTGTCTTTTAAATATATTGTAATATTTAAAGCATAAAAATATGTGACATGAAAAATAAAGTCTTTATTCTAAAGGTTGGTTCATACTTTATTGGATATAATATCAAATAAATACTATCATGTTTGTAAAATATACTCCTCACAGTTAAAAGTGTGACTTATAATTTATTTGATGGACTTCCCTTTCCAAGGTGTTTGTGAAAAAAGGCTCAGAATGTAATAAGCCAAGGTTCTGGTTGCAATCAGTATTCATTTAGGTGATGTCAAGTGATTTCATATATATATATATATATATATATATATATATATATATATGTTAGAAAAGAACACACACATATGTTAGAAAAGAAATAACTTGTCAAAGAGCAATATAAAGAATGCTTCAGAAACTTGATAATTGGATTTTCCCCTCCACCTTCTCGTATGGATAATTCCATGTAATGCCTTCCTTTCTTTATAGAATAGAAAAGAGAGTTCTGTTTTTGCCTGATTGAATTGACTGCTTACCACCTGCAAACTTTAAATGCATGTCGTTATTTAGTGAGCAACACTCCTCGTGGCATGTGTTCATTTTTATGTATGAAGAGTTAATCACAGTTTGGAGCATGAATTTGAACCATTCTTTGTATCCTTTTTATACATTTTATACTACAATTACTTGAAAATCCTAGCTACAATATTTATTTCCATTTTTCCACTTTGATTTAGAACAACTAAAAATGCTAAATCTCATTTTATACAAACTAGTAGTTTGCTGCTGTAATTACCAAGAAAATACCTTGGTAATATGATTAGACAGTAAATTTCCCTCCAGTTTCCCAAATAGTGTTATCTCTATCTTTTACATAAGTGCTTACCAGAGAACCACAATGCAAACTAAAATATGCTCTTTCAAAGTGAGAAAATATTCAGTAGGTACTAAAGAACCCTAAACAAAATTCTGCATAATTGTGAGCTATACTTTAGATGTTGCCTAGTCGGAGGAAGATTACACTCTATGGTAAAATGCAGGATATGCATAATAAAGTGCACACAGAGCAATCAATGAAAAAATTCCTATTATATTTTTAGTGTAAGCATGGAAGAAAATTATTCAGTGACATGCATGTGCTAACAATATAAAGGAAGTGATAAGATTGAATTCTATGAGCAAATTTGCATTGAAAATAAATAGACAGAGGTAAAACAGAGAAAATAGGGTCTATCATAAGTGCCATTTTCTTTTCATTAGGTCCATTGCTATGTAGAAAATTGATTAACATGAAACTCCTTTAAAATAATATTCTGAAGTTAATTTGAAGGATGGACTTATTTCCACATCATTAACCTCATGCGAGATGCTCCTGTGCCTTGAGATACATGAGTTTCTTGAGATGTAAACAAGGCATCCCATGCCTTGTTGTAGGTGGACATATACACAACACAGAATGTATGTGCAACATGTACATACAGCAACAGGTACTAGGAGCGGCCTTTTGTCCACAATTTTCCATGCACAAAGGAAAAAAAAAAACCTCTGACGAACATTGATCCTATGAAGGTCAAAATCACTCTACAGCTTGCTTATTGATGTGGAATTTATCAGAAGGGGGAGGCACTGTACACTGAAGTTGGGGAGCTGCATCTGTTTTATCAGCTGCTTTATGCACTTATGTATAATGTTATTTCACTTACTTTTCTTACTTAGATACTTCCTATTAAAGCTTGTGAGTTTTAATATTTTAACAGTGCATTATTTTTCTCGTGCAAAACGTTGGCAACAATGTTCGTTCTTTTCTGCCTGGATGTACTTATATAAGACAATAATTTTTAAGTTTTCTGCAGAACCAGTACCTATTGTATTATATATCCCATTTGTTTTATTCAATTCCACCTCTGTATGAGTTGGAGTCTGTGAACGTCTTCTGAATTCAGAGATGACCCTGAAAGAGAATGACATCATCAGTTAGAGATTAGTACCTGAAGTAGCACATGAGAAGTCTTTTGCAGACAAAACATATTTGCACTATAATAAGCCAGAAAGATTTGGATTCTTATTGGTAGAGCAATAGGCAACACAAGGAGTAAAAGATGTCAATATTCATGAGATACTTATATTATGTCCTATAACTGTCATTCAACATGATAAATGTCATGGAAACAAACTAAAATTAGGCCGCAAATACTTAGCTGCATCCACACCCAAGATACAAGATGGCTTCTATTACACAACTGTGTTTGCTGTGAAACCAGTTACCTTTGACTTTTAGAAAATATAACTAAACAACGTCAGTGCAAACTAACAAGCTGACAGTTTAAATCAAAGACTTAATTCTTTGTAGTCTCTGAAAATCAGCGACTAGAAATGAAGTTTAGTGCCAAATGTAAAAATATTTAAAAGAAACCAATTCCATCAGTAAAGTAGTAAATTCATTTTGTCACCACAAACTCTCAGATTTTTTTTTACCCTGTACTATTTTTAGCCCCCATAAGGTATATATCAAGAAATACAGCAGAAAAAAAAAATCAAAAATTTATCAGGAGAAAGTAATTAGAGAGGAACCTTAAAGTAGAAATTCCTCAAGGGCTCAGGAATCACGCAGATGGAGGCAGTGTTGACCCTGCAGGGGGAGCTATAGAGTTTAAACTTCTGTGATGAGGACCCATAGGAACAAAGCTGTCTTAAATCCACACAGCAACACCCATAACTGTCCAATGCCCAACTCAGGGTTTCAGTTGCATTGAACTACCGCAAGAACAGGCTGACTGTCTAGTCTAATACATCATAGCCAAGCAGAAGAGATGGGGTGTGAAACAGTCCAGGAACTCAAAGAGTACAGAGACTAGTAAATACAGAACCATCACCATCTTGTTTTCCAAAACAAAAAAATTGGAATTTAAAATTTTACAGTATCTGTATCAATTAGAGGAATTTCACACACCGAGATGGTTGTGCCAGTCGTGTACTTCGGGTGCTCTCTGACACTAGGTCATAGATTAGAATAATTCTACACTTAAGTCAGCTTGCAACAGAAGATAAATCACAACTATAGTGTGCTTTCTGCAATATATAAATGTAATGAATTGAAGTAAGAAAAACCTTCCTTAAATATTAAAACATCTAAAAATTTACTATGCCTAAAACTTGCTCCCCTTGTCTTATTCACTTTTTTTTTCACTAATTTAAAAGACTTGATTGAGCACATATACTAGGTACTGGATATATACCTATGGTTATCTATTACTTCCCTATGTGTTTCTGATCTCAGAAAACAACCGGATTTAAGCAAAATGCACTACTAAATGCTTTGGAAATATCTCATTTGAAATCTCCTAAGATCATGCTGTATAGGTTATGGAGAAAAATATAACTGACTTGAATATTAATTAGAGTTCTATTATTAGTTCCCTTGAGCTACCCCTTAAAAAACAGCATCTTAAACTTACTACCCTTTATGCTTCTTAGACAAAACCACAGATTAAGCAGGGTTTTGAATGTATAAAGACTAACTTCATTTTCTTTTTTATTAGATATTTTCTTCATTTACATTTCAAATGCTATGCCAAAAGCCTCCTATTCCCCCCCCCCCCC
>NC_034601.1:42133418-42139147 GCF_900095145.1 Mus pahari | reverse complement strand
CATTGATGACTGACTAGGTCATCTTCTGCTACATATGCAACTAGAGACACACCTCTGGGGGTTACTGGTTAGTTCATATTGTTGTTGCAGACCCCTTTAGCTCTTTGGGTACTTTCTCTAGCTCTTTCATTAGGAGCGCTGTGTTCCATCCAATAGATGACTGTAAGCATCCACTTCTATATTTGCCAGGCACTGGGATAGCCTCACAAGAGACAGCTATATCAGGGTCCTTTCAGTAAAATCTTGCTGGCATATGCAATAGTGTCTGGGTTTGGTGGTTGTATATGGGATGGATCCCCGGGTTGGGCAGTCTCTGGATGGTCCTTCCTTCTGTCTCAGCTCCAAACTTTGTCTCTGTAACTCCTTTCATGGGTATTTTGTTCCCCATTCTAAGAAGGAGCGAAGTATCCACACTTTGGTCTTCCTTCTTCTTGAGTTTCATGTGTTTTGCAAATTGTATCATGATATCCATGATCTAAGTTTCTGGGCTAATATCTGCTTATCAGTGAGTGCATACCATGTGTGTTCTTTTGTGATTGGGTTTCTTCACTCAGGATGATATCCTCCAGATGCATCAATTTGCCTAAGAATTTCATGAATTCATTGTTTTTAATAGCTGAGTAGTACCCCATTGTGTAAATGTACCACCTTTTCTGTATCCATTCCTCTGTTGAGGGACATCTGGGTTCTTTCCAGCTTCTGGCTATTATAAATAAGGCTGCTATGAACATAGCGGACTAACTTCATTTTCTAACCTACAAGCATCTGGACATATTTTCTCCTAATTGGCATCATTGCCTTGGATAAAGGGGTATTCAAGAATAGTAAGATGAGAAATATTGCCAAGTCCTAAAACATGATTCCAAAGTACATGATTCTTATTACTATATTCAACAGTTGATAAACAGCAGCCCATACTGTATCTTTTATTCCAACATCATTAACCTTTTAGTAATAAGGTAGCAACCCCCAAGTTATATTCGTAACTATGTTTTATGACTGCATAGAAAATTTGTGTAATAAGGCTGCTGAGATGGCTCAGCAGGATAGGGTAGTCAAGCTTTAGGACTTGAGATCCATCCATATCAGTTGACTCAAATTGTGGAAGGAGAGAACCTACACCTAAAAGTATGCCTTTGATGGTGACATGTGCTCTATGGTAAACACTACCCCTCCCCCTACAATTGAATAAATAAATATAATAAAATTTTTAAAAGTAAGTCTGTGATTTATTGAAGTCTATATGGTTTGTGAATGATGAGAGTTAATATTCAAATAAAGCCCACAATGAGCTAAATGTAATCAGATGATATTAAATTTGCTTCAGTTTAATGTGAGGGTTTCTAATGTCAAATAAAGATATTCACCAAGTTGTAGCCATAAGATAAAGAGTTGAAGAGGTTTTCACCCTTCTCAGATAGTCTAATATTTCAAAGATGTGACTATGCTTCTAGAAACTTGCCTTGACCTAACAGGGGCAGTAGTGCACTCGTTCTGATCAATGTGGTAAGAAAAATAGCATTACTTCAGGCCTCTATCTTTCTTATTCATAGCTTTCAAGGACATTGGAATATTCTTGGCAGATTCTTAATATTAATATTAGGTATACATGTGTGTGAGAATTAGGTTATTATATTCCCAGGAAAGTTAGGTAAGTTTAGGGTGTTGTCAAATTGATGGCAGGCTTTTTCCATAAGTTTAACTTCTACCTCGAAATGATTATGTAAAAAATAACTCTGAGAATACTTCATCATGGTATTTTATTAACCACCACCTCTCTCATTCTCTTGGTATGAATCTCAACTTTGTGTTTTTCTTTACTTAATAAATTGCAAATGAAATATTGTATGCTATTTTAAAGGAGAAGATTTCATAGACTGCACATGGATCTCACAGTCTCCATTCACTCTGCCATGTGGGTGCCACAGCATCTATGGAGTTTGTTCTTCCACTGTGGGATTTAAAAACATGGGAAAGTCAGATCTGCCAAGTAATGAAATAGAAAAAGACATATGTAGAGATTTTCGTAGAAAGAGACTGAAATTTTTAAGAAAGAGAATTATAATACCATAATGAAATAGGTTGTTAAACATTTTCTTTTTTAAAATTATTTTATTAGATATTTTCTTCATTTACATTTCAAGTGCTATCTCGAATGTCTCCTATACACTCCCCCCACCCTGCTCCCCTGCCCACCCACTCCCACTTCTTGGCCCTGGTGTTCCCCTGTGCTGGGTCATATAAAGTTTGCAAGACCAAGGGGCCTCTCTTCCCAATGATGGCCGACCAGGCCATCTTCTGCTGCATATGCAGCTAAAGATACGAGCTCTGGGGGTACTGGTTAGTTCATATTGTTGTTGCACCTACAGGGTTGCAGCCCCCTACAACACCTTGGGTACTTTCTCTAGCTCCTCCATTGGGGGCCCTGTGTTCCATCCAATAGCTGACTGTGAGCATCCACTTCTGTGTTTGCCAGGCACTGGCATAGCCTCACAAGAGGCCCCTATATTAGGGTCCCTTCAGCAGAATCTTTCTGGCATGTGCAATACTGTCTGGGTTCGGTGGCTGATGATGGGATGGATCCCCGGGTGGGGTAGTCTCTGGATAGTCCATCCTTTTGTCTTAGCTCCAAACTTTGTCTCTGTAACTCCTTTTATGGGTATTTTGTTCCCTGTTCTAAGGATGAATGAAGTATCTACAGCTTCCTCTTCCTTCCTTTTGGTTTTCTTTTGTTTTCCACATTGTATCTTGGGTATTCTAAATTTCTGGGCTAATATCCACTTATCAGTGANTGCATATCTTGTAACTTCTTTTGTGACTGTTAAACATTTTCTTTCTTCAAAAAGGAACCTTTACATGGGGACATTTTGATGTGTAGTCTTGGTAGAGCCATTTCCTAGTGGATAGTGCTTTTGGCATTGTTTATTTATTAATAAAATTTGTCCAAAATGTCACAGCAGTCTACTAAGAAGAGTCATTTAATAGATTCAGGAATTGGTTATTTTCTATACAATCAAAGGATTAATTAAATGGTATGACTATCCATTGTTGGCATATAATAGTACTAGAATTATAAAAACATTTTTTCTGAGGTAAAAATAAGTCCTTGATTTTAAAGTTAAAATATTTTAAGGACAACGAGATTAATTTTGCAATTGTTCATATTGTTACTAGGCATGAACTGGCTTGCAGTTTCTCTTGTCTCCCACGACTGTTCTATCACTCTTTGAAGAGACAAATTGATATTCTGCATGATATGAACACAATGAGAAAGCATTTTCAGTAGGTTTAATGACAGCTGTAAATGGAATGGCTCAGCACAAGTAAATCTAAACTCCATGAATAAGAATTCTACAATTATGTTCTTCTGCTGTATAATTTTGACCTACGCTTCCCATATAACATCTGTCTTGAGTCTGGGGCATGACTCCAGAGAAAGGATTCTAAAGGGTAATGGATTAGATCTCAGTAAGAAAGAAAAAAGAAGAACACGTAGAAAAACAAATTAGACAAGATCAGGGTGGTGTGGCACCTACGAAGGTGAACCTATGGAGGGCTCCTACTAATGGAGGATACGGAACCTGAGCAGGCCATCTTCTACAACCAGCCTAAACTATCAGTGATGTGATTTGAACACCAACCCAGCCACAAAAACTGTAACTTACAACCTGTTTTTCCTGCAAGATGCACTGGGGCAATGGTGACTCGGAGCTTGTGGGAGTGGCCAACTATTGACTGGTCTAACTTATGGCCCACACCACAAGAGGGAGCCAGTGTCCCATATTGCCTAGATGGCCAGGCCCCAGAAGCTGGATAGCTCAGAGACCTAAACACCACTGACAAGAGGGAGAGAGACAGGAAGGGAGGGAAGGAGGGAGAGAGTTCCTCCAGTAGCCGATCAGAGGTGTCTCTTCTATCTACTCTTATGACCCTTTTCCTTCCACTGGGTTGCCTCACACATCACTGATATGTGGGTTTATGCCTAGTCTATTGCAACATTTATGGTTATGTTTGGTTGGCAGCACTGGAATGCTTGCTATCTTCTGAAGAGAAATGGAGTAAGGGGGGAGTAGGGAAGACTGGGAGGAGGGGAAAGAAGGGACCTGCAGTCAGGATGTATTGTTTGAGAGAAGAGTAAGTCTACATAGAAATAGAAAAACAAATTAATAAAAGAGGTTTCGGGCTGGAAAAAGAAGTGCATAAGAAGTTGCTGTCACAGAAGCTGCTGTGAATATCACTATACACCTAGTTCAGTTCATCACTTTAGAAGACAGTCAAGCAATCAAACAAATAAATAATGAATTGTTTTACATATGGATTCAATCTTAGAACTCGACTTCTTAGGCTTTTAGTTTTTTTTTTTTTTTTTTAAATGGAGGCTGACAAAATGAACTGTTCACTGAGAACAGAAAAATAAAGTAATTAATTATTTGGTTTACCACTGGCATAACTTATGATACCAAGACTACAACTTTGCATTTGCTAAGAAAGTTGTGCATGCTGCTTGTAATAAGGATGTATCACCAGATTGTGGTAGTTTAACTATGCAATGAGTTAAAATGGCATCATATGCTCAGCAGCACTAAATGTCAGTCTGCTTAGGAGGTTTTATAGAGGAACTGGACATAAGCCCTTGTTGCAAGAGAATGATGGATTTTTGTTTACTGTTCTTTCTCTAGACTCCAACAGAGTCACTAGCATATGTTTGTCCCCCAATAAATGCTTGCTGAATAAATGTATGTAAAAACCTTTTAGGATGTTCAGTGGAATGTAGAAATACACCATTGAAAGCTTACAAATGTGAATTGTAATTACACTATTAAAATAAATTAAAGTAGATATTTGTCCACAGGTCTTCAGTAGTCGATAGACCACAATAAAGACTTGCAAGTATATTTTCTACTGGTGTACACAACTAAGAAGCTAAAGAGAAGATCTTCCTCTGTCTGAAAGTTGGGATGAGCCAGTGCTAGCACTCAATTATGACCCACCATTCATCTGGGTGTCAAGAATTTTTACAGCACAGTTACATTTATCTTGAGTGAGTTCATAAAGGTTATTAAGTATAATGACTAGTACCATAGTTTACTTATTACTCCTCTGGCTTAGCCCATAACTTCATGCATCTTGTCAAACTATATTCTTTAAAGATTAATTAATATTGAGAAATAAAAATTGCATGATTTTATCAGATGCAATATGTTTGAAAACATGTACACAATGTGGGATGGCTATATTGAACAATTAATATAAGACCATATACTCACCATATTTTTTAGTGAAAAACCTTGAAATTTCTTCTTGTAATAATTTTCAAGAATATAATGTACAGCTATTAACTACAGTTATAAGTTGTCCAACTGATTTATGAAGTTATTTATTCTAATTAATTAGAATTTTCTATCTTAAGCAATATTGTCCCAACCCTTTCTGCTCTTCTGTCCCCTGGCTCTTGGTTACTTCATTTTTCACAGTCTGCACACTACTGAGATCATGTAGAATTTGTTTCTCTGTGTCTGATCTATTTAATTTAATATGTACTCTGTGTCCACCTATATTGTCATAAATGATCCTTCTTTCCTTTCGGTTCCTTTCCTTTTTTCCTTTTTCCTTTTTCCTTTTTCCTTTTTCCTTTTTCCTTTTTCCTTTCTCCTTTCTCCTTTCTCCTTTCTCCTTTCTCCTTTCTCCTTTCTCCTTTCTCCTTTCTCCTTTCTCCTTTCCCCCTTCCC
>NC_034601.1:42125628-42133293 GCF_900095145.1 Mus pahari | reverse complement strand
CCTCCCTCCCTTCTTTCTTTCTTTCTTTCTTTCTTTCTTTCTTTCTTTCTTTCTTTCTTTCTTTCTTTCTTTCTTTTTGAGACAAGGCATCATGATTTAGTTCTGGCTGTCCTAGAATTTTCACTGTAGACCAGGATGGTATTCAACTCACAGAGATCCACCTGCCACTGCCTCCCGAGTGCTGGGATTAAAGGTGTGCACCACCAAGTATGGCTTTTCTTTTTACTCTTAAGGTGGGATAATATTACACTGTGTGTATACATGTATAAATGCCATATTTTTTCATGTTCATCTTTAGACTGTCTGTTCCACTGGTATGTGCCTTTTTATAGCCATGGCTTGATTTTTGATTATTGTTGTTTTATAGTCATGTATTAATGATGTTTCCATTTTTTTCTTGAGATTTGTTTGGAGGACCTAGCAAGAGAATATAATTATTCTTCTGTTGCAGAAAGTTTTCAACCCAGGGTGCAGCTTCAGGAAAAATGTATATGGATCAGGGATAGAGAAAGGAGACAGCTGACACACATACCAGTTGGATCATCTTGGCAATGAATGGGGTGACAGATGTCCCAGACAGGTCTCCCTCACAGTCTCAATTTTCTTCTTCTTTTTCTCCACAGTTTACTTTGTGGTTTTATATGAATTTTAAGATTTTACTGTTTTTAGAGAAATGTACCATTAGTAGTTTGACTGACTATATTGTAGAGAAAGATGTTTTACAAATTTTCTTTTAGTATATGAATATTTTTTATCATTTTAATTTTGATTTATTTATTTGATTACACTTTTACAATTTTCAGTCTATAGATTTTTCACCTCCATGAGTTTATTCTTGAATATTTAATTGATTTCATAACTATTATAAGCAAGATTGTTCTCTGTTATCTCTCTTGGATCACTCACTATTATTGTATAGAACCAGTGCTGGGTGATTTCTATAAATAAATATTATATTTTGTTACTATTTACTCAGCTTTATTTTGGTGACATTTTTGAAAGTATACATATGCATACATACATATATACATACACACATGCATAAATATATGTGTATATAGAGTGATACACTCATAAGCTATGCATGTGGTTGTATATATACATATATGCCCTTGTGTGTTTATATCATATATCAACAAGCAAAGAAAACTTAATTCCATTCCAGTTTTTTATGGTTCTTACTTATTCCCCTTTACCAACTCATCTTTCAGTTTTTACTCTGAAACACTTGTGACTCTTTGTAGGGACAATCTCTTTTCATTGGATACAATTTAAAAACAATTTCAGTAAGTTTTCCTCGACACTGACTTTTCCTTTCTGCTCACTTTAACATTTTATTTTGTTTTTATTTCCTTTCTTTATTTCTATCACTTCTCCTGCCTCTGATCAGGAGGTTCAGAACTGGAACTCACTTTCCTCCTTCATGACTTCAGAGACATAAGACAGGAAGTCTCTTACAAGAGGGAGAAATTAGCCTGGTTTTCACTTTAAGCTATGCGTCTAGATATCTGTTTCTTTTCTTTTATCATTCATTCTTTCAAACTTTGTTCCTCTAATATATGTCCCAAGTTTCAAATGACATTTGACCATCTCCCAAATATACTACATCAATTAGGACGCCTTCAAGAAACATGATCTCTGGGAAACAGAGTTATTGTTGCATAAAAACAGACAGGGGATGTAATTCTAGTGCGGACGGATTCAGTGAAGTGATGATTCATCATAAATCATGACTTCTTTCCTATTTACTTTCTTCCATCTTTACCATGATGCTTTGGCTTCCCTCAGTGTCAGCCTGGCTGACCCTCTTCTGTGCATGGCGTTTACTAACAATAGGACCAGCAGATATCCCAAAGAAGTTTTTCTAATGGAAGTCTTGAGACTCATCCTTCTGAATTAGAGTACCTAGGATTGCATTTCAGATCATTGCTGATCCCTTGGATTTAGGGAGAGAAAGCAGGCATCTCTCGCTAGTGGTTCGAGAGAAACTCTGTCTCCTTAGAACAACTGATCAAAGAATGTTGAAGAAAATTAGATCAATATGAAATTGATTAATACGTGGTGAGTATGAATTTGTCTCTCCTGTGGAGACAACTTGTCCTTTGTATTTTCTGCATTTTTGATATGTTCTTTCTCTTACAGGTGAGTTACAACTTAACCACTAAAATCTCTTCCAAATCTCATGCTGCTTGAAACACTTTATTCAGTGCATTATAGAATTAGCTGTTTCCACCCAGAAGATCTTCCAACTGCTAATAAGGACACATGCTCCACTATGTTCATAGCNGCCTTATTTATAATAGCCAGAAGCTGGAAAGAACCCAGATGTCCCTCAACAGAGGAATGGATACAGAANATGTGGTACATTTACACAATGGAGTACTACTCAGCTATTAAAAACAATGAATTTATGAAATTCTTGAGCAAATGGATATATCTTGAGGATATCATCCTGAGTGAGAAAACCCAATCACAAAAGAAGCCACTTGATATGCACTCATTGATAAGTGGATATTAGCCCAGAAACTTAGAATACCCAAGATACAATTTGCAAAACACAAGAAAATCAAGACGAAGGAAGATCACCATGTGGATACTTCATTCCTCCTTAGAATAGGGAACAAAATGCCCATGGAAGGAGTTACAGAGATAAAGTTTGGAGCTGAGACAAAAGGATAGACCATCCAGAGACTGCCCCACCTGGGGATCCATCCCATAATCAGCCACCAAATGCAGACACTATTGCATATGGCAGAAAGATTTTGCTGACAGGACCCTGACATAGCTCTCTCTTGTGAGGTTATGCCAGTGCCTGGCAAATACACAGTGGATGCTCACAGTCATTTTATTGGATGGAACACAGGGCCCCCAATGGAGGAACTAGAGAAAGTACTCAAGGAGCTGAAGGGGTCTGCAACCCTATAGGTGGGATAACAATATGAACTAACCAGTACCCCCAGAGCTCGTGTCTCTAGCTGCATATGTAGCAGAAGATGGCCTAGTTGGCTATCATTGGGAAGAGAAGCCCTTTGGTCTTGCAAACTTTATATGCCCCAGTACAGGGGAATGCCAGGGCCAAGAAATGGGAGTGGGTGGGTAGGGAAGCAGGTCAGAGGGAGTGTATAGGGAACTTTCGGGATAGCATTTGAAATGTAAATGAAGAAAAATATCTAATAAAAACCTGAAAAAAAGAGAAAATATCCAATAAAAAATTAGATGTTTCCTATGTCATGAAAGCTATTTGTTTATAATTCTATGATATCATTTATAGAACTATATACTGCAGTGTACATTTCAAAATTCAATTCAGGCAAATAAACTCAAATTGTTTTTTTCTTGAATTGTACTGGGATCCATGTAAAACCCTACTTTTTAGGAGCTCAGAAAACCAAGAGCGTTTACTTTAGTTAGGGTTTCTGTTGTTGTGATGAAATAATACCATAACCCAAAAGCAAGTTGGGAAGAAAAGGGTTTATTTAGTTTATACTTCCATATTGCTGTTCATCATTGAAAGAAATCAGAATAAGAACAGGGCAGAATCCTGGAGGCAGGAAGTGTTGCAGAAGCCGTGGAGGAGTGCTGCTTACTGGCTTGCTTACTCTGGCTTGCTAAGTGAGTGAGGCTCTCAACCTTTAGTCATTTAGTTGTTGTGGCATTTTTTCAACTGAGGCTCCTTCTTCTCTGATTACTCCAGCTTGTGTCAAGTTGACATAAAACCAGCCAGCACAGAGATAAACCCTTTTCTATACAGGGTCTCACTAGGTAGCTTCATGTGTCCTCGAAGTCACTATATAGAGCATTCTGGCCTTGAACTCACAGAGGTTCACCTGCCTCTGCCTCCTGAATGCTGGGACTGAAGGCAAGCACCACTATCTCAGGCTGGAGAAAACTTTTTATATGAAGCCAAACATTAGGTGTAGTTCCAGGAACTTGGTGGAAAAGGGGGCAAAGGGATTTTAATTAGAGGGTTAAAAAGGATACTGCAAGAAAGCCCACAAGATCAGCTAAGGAGGCTCATAGTGATTCATAGGGACTGAAGGGAAATCAGGGAGCTTGTATGGGCCTGAGCTAGGCCCTCTGAATACGTATTATGATTGTTCAGCTTGGAGTTCTTGTAGGACTCCTACCAGTGGGAGTAGAGCTGTCTCTGACTCCTTTGCCTGCATTTGGGACCCTTTTCCACCTACTGGGGTTGCCTCATCCAGCACTGACATGAGGATATGTGCCTAGTCTTATCACTTGTTATGGTGTTTTTGGTTGATATCCCCAGGACCTCTCCTATTTTCTGAAAAGAAACAGGGAGAGTGGGTTTGGGGGAGAGGGGAGGCCAGAAGGATGGGCTAGGAGGAGTAGGGAAAACTGTGGTCAGGATGTTATATGAATGAATAATAATTTTTAAAAATTCAGAAAGTACAAGGAGAAAAGCAAAAATTCAAGAGAAGTGATTAACTGGCAGGGCTTTTCTCTCAGGTCCTTTGGGGTAATTTCTCTCCCCAATGGAACTGACACCTGGTCTTAATCTGGGGTGATCTAAAGGACTAGATGAGCCAGTGAGGAAGGCATTGAAAGACAGGGAGTAGAATGTGTAGCTACAGAGGTGCAGGTTTATATGCCTAATTAGGAAGTGCAAGTAGACTCACTGTCTTGTAAGATACATTGAGAGGAATGATAGCAGGAGAGGGAATTAAACCAGAAAACAAGAGATTAATCGGGACCACTATTTGGCGTCATTAGAAATAGTCCAAAAGCTTTTTATTGGGAGCCAGTTAGTTCATTTTGCATGCCTGCAAGGAAATACATCCCTCAACCACCAAATGCACCATGAGCTCTCACTGGATTTATGATGGTAAAGTCTTTTATTGGCAAATTAGAGAACCTCAGCAGACTAAATTGATATAAAATGACCAACTTTCTCTTTTACTTTAAAAATAATAGGAAATCTGAAATGGATCCTTCTCCTGTGAGCATTTTTCATCCTTTCCCTGTCACCTGGGGGATGTTAATGCTTTTGAACTACTGCCTGCTGCCTTGGCCTCACCACCTAAGTGGGTATTTGGTGGTTGCAGAGCACCCTCATAAAGGCAGACTGCTGATTACATTTCCATTAAAGACCAGAGCCAAATCAGTCTGCTAACTGCCCTGCCAATAACAGTTAGGTTTTTAATGTGCCCAGTCCAGTGTGAAAAAACTACCTTTCTTTATGGAGAATGAAGAGATAGCATAAGAAATTTAAGACTGTAATACACAAAATAGAATTCTTCAGACATAGTCTTTATTGTGAATTCCACTGTTGTCTGCTTTTCTTTTTTTTTGCCTGCTTCTGTTTGTTCGCTGCAGATATCAAAATAAACTGAGCAAATACTCAGAGTGAAATCGTAGTTATGCGTGCGTCATACATCTGTAACATACTACTTCTTATGCTCCAGACATGTTGGTAATATCACAACTTCTAAAATGAATGTGGCACAACCATTGTCCTAAAACACTTGACAATCTAAGTCTGTCCACCATTGACACATTCTGAAAATCAGTTTTAAAAGTCCTTTAAAGGGAAGAAACTTTCTTATAGTATTACCTTGAACAACAAACAAAAGTGACCACAAAACTTTCCATGATTTATGTTATCTCTAACAATTCATTTAAATACTAATTATCTATATAACCACCATTGCTAAAATTTCATTGTTTTTCTCTTTTAAGATCTTATAACTGGAGGGCAACCCTGTAGGAGGACCAGCAGTCTCAATTAATCTGGACACCTGAGATCTCTCAAATACTGGACCACCAAATTGGCAGCATGCACCAGCTGATATGAGGCCTTGAACATATATAACAGAGGACTGCCAGGTCTGTGTTCAATCAGAGATGATGCACCTAACCCTCAAGAGACTGGAAGACCCAGGGAGTTTAGAGGTCAGGTGGGGTTGCGGGGGGTGGGGGGGGAGGGTGGGGACATTCTCATGGAGACAAGGGTGAGAAGGAAGTGTGGAACAGTCAGAGGGTGGCCAGGTGGAGGATAAAATCTGGAGTGTAAAAAAAAATAATAACTGGAAAAAAAGAAAAAAATCTTATAATTGTTATAAAATAGTATGTCCCATCCAATATTTATTTGCTCATGTCAAACAGCCAAAGTGATGAAATGTATTTAGAGATGAAATTTAAGAAGGATGTCGTGAAGGCAAGGCATACTGAGTGCATTGCATATCAAAGTAAGGTCAGGTGAGCACACAGCAAAAAGGTAGGCATCTGCAAAGTAGGAAGAGAAACATCAAGAGAACACACTGACCCCAGATCTGCAGGCTGTGAAAATAACTTTATGCTATATAAGTCACATAATCTACAGAATGGATGCATAATTTGACAAATATTCACCACATTTGGGACGTTTTAAAACTTGTTTAATGTCCACCAAGTTATTAAAAAGTGGTGACTGTCTTTATTTTATTGGTTCATAAATTGAGGTTAAGGCACTGAAGTTATTTGCTTCAGATTTTAAGCATAATAAGTGATAACCAAGAATTGAAGCCCATTTCCATGTGATCTCTACTAATGAATACAGCTTTCATGACCTGGATTTATTAATCTCTGTTCTCATAATGACAAAATATTCCATTCAGATGTTAATATTCTAACTTATTGCATGTCTCTTTTATTCAATCTTATGACTTAGTAACAATCAAACAGAATAATTTGTCTTGTTCTTCTTCTAAAGCATTCCATTGCTTGGCATTAATGGATCATGCATATAATGATGTCAGGAGCTTTAGGGTTATGATCTTCCTCACTTGTTGGCTAATTTTCCAGTGATAAGGAGATAGAATAGAGCAGTGGTCTGACAAGGTACGCTAGCACCCTCATCATTTGATGACTGGACTGCTTCAGCCAGGTACAGGTTTTGGTGAGAACACACGCATTGTGGGCCTGTTTATCTGGTCTGTCATTCAGGAACCCATGCCAATTTTTCTCTTGCTGTATTTCCTTATTATTTTTTTTTCGTGTAATTTCTAGAAATTCAGCTTTTCATGTATGGAGAATGAGTATATTTCATAGTATATTATTTTTCATGGATTATTTTGAACTTGTGAATTTCCTTGAGTGGATGAATTAATGATCATTCATACATGCATATATTTCAGGAAGCCTCTACTGTATTGGGTTTACATATATCCCCTCAAGTGGCCCTTAGTTTTTGTTGTCCTTCCTAGCAATCTACTCCTGTCTCTTCTTTCTTCCCCAATCCTCATTTAATCTTCCAATTCCTATCCTGCTTTGTCCCTCCATAATTATTTATTATATTTCACTGGATCTTTGGGCATATGCCTAAGAGTGATATAGCTGGATCTTGGAGGTAGATCAATTATCATCTTCCTGAGGAACTGTCACTCTGCCTTTCATAGTGGCTCTATAAGTTTACATTTCCACCAGAAATGGATGTTTTCCCCTTATTCAGCATCCTTACCACATGTTGGAGCTTTTAATTGGCATGATTTTATTCAGATTGTGTGTAGGTAACTACAGGTGATGTGACTTCATGTGTGCAACAGTGTATTAGTCAGGGTTCTCTAGAGTCACAGAACTTACAGATAGTCTCTATGTAGTAAAGGAATTTATTGATGACTTACAGTCTGCAGTCCAAATCCCAACAATGGTTCAGTAGTAGCTGTG
>NC_034601.1:42121966-42125486 GCF_900095145.1 Mus pahari | reverse complement strand
ATCTCCCTGTCTTAATCTTCTGGATTCAATCACCACTGTGTCTCAAGATCTCCATACCAAGATCCAGATCAGAAACTTCTATCTCCCAGCCTCCAAATTAGGTTCACTGGTGAGCCTTCCAATTCTGGATTGTAGTTCATTTCAAATATAGTCAAGTTGACAACCAGGAATAGCCACTACAAACAGACATAACCACATTCTGAGAACAACATTTCTTAACACTCCTTCCCATATTCTGTTTTTTACATTTTTTTCTGCCTCCTCTTCCAGGATGTTTTCTAGCCTTGTAAAAATGTTGATGCCAATATCCTATCTATTGCTGAGCACTCACAGTTGATTATTCTCAGTATTTTGAGCAGTAGTTAATCTCCGTACTAATCAGAAGCCATTTTAGTAAGAAGTTTCTCTTACTCAGGTTGAGGGCAGCAAATATAAATGCATATAAACAACAAAATTTAGAATTCAGTTTAGTAACATGACCATTTAACAGACCAATATCAATAGTTTACGTCCTGGGACTATAAATTTCTTAGTCACGTTTTTTGACCATATTTGTAGTACCAGTCCAGTTCCTGTGGGAACACACTTCAAATCCAGGGAAAAAGCAGCTGTTCACCCTATAAACAGACTTACCACTGTTGTACCAGTGAGCATATTGATCCTGACAGTGGATATTCTTGCATGATGAGCACAATATGGGGAAAGATTATTGATGTCACTTTCTTACCCAGAAACCTGCATAGCACCTACGTGTAGCATAACAGGGAACATTTTATGATCCATTTAATATTCATGTCTCTGAGCCTGGCAAACAGCACGTGATGCCTTCAGCACATGTCTGTTACCATCTAGTTACAGGAGGCAACCAAGAGCATCAGCAATAGCCTGTGTTTTTTAGGTGCTTCTGGGATTTCTGTGACCAATAACTCTTAGAGAGATAACCTGAGCCTGGCTCTGAGAGACTCATTTAATAATCCATGTCTTCTAGGAGCAGTATTGTTCATTAACTGTGGAGGTAATTCTGTTCAAACTCCTTTTGTAAAATTATATTTTTGTTAGCTTACAAACTGGTGGGGTTTCCTAAGGCTTCTTAGTCTTAGATTTGGTCAACCCACCCCTTACCTATTGTTTCACCCATTTCTACTCCTCCACCCCCTTAAACCTTTAGCTCTCAATATGATCAGATTCTTCCATATCACATATATTTAATTATACATTCTTACTCCAGTTTTTACTTTTATTACAAGATCATAGCTCCCAAGTAACTTTTTCATGAATACTTAATTTTGTTTAAGGATTTACCTGGACATTTCTCCTCTACTCTACTGTCTGACTGAGCTCTTCTGCCTGAAATGCTTCTCTTTCTGCTTTCACATTCCATTATCTTCTCCCTAATGCATAGCCCTAACCAACAGTCCACTTCTAATTTCTTGATTTCCACATGTACTACATATTAAACACACAAAAGTTTTGAAGCTAGGACAATCACATAAGAAAGAAGATGTGGTGTTTGTCCCTTCAGCCTTGCATGAACTTATTTCAGTATACAATTTTTTTTTTCAGTTTCACTCATCTGATTGAAAATTCTATCTTTCTTGGGTCAGTATATTTTTGAGAGAAAGATAGAGTTATTTCCATGACTGTCTTCTTGTATTGTTCTTGATTATACTAAATAAAAATCCTGTAGGCTGTTTGTTCCTCATTGATAGAAATCTTATGCCAGGCATTTTAAAACGTTCCCATTACTTTTGACAATTCCATACAATGTATAGTGAACATACCCACTCTCATATCCCTCTCATAACCATTTCCCACAGCCTTCTCTCCCTTCCCTTCCAATTTTGAGCTGTCTTCTTTTTCTACCCACTGTGTTCAGGTTGCATTGTCCAACTAGTTTTGATATGTCTAGAACTGTGAAATAACATATATTTCCCTAAACTGTCATTATCAAACTAGTGATATTTTAGTTGTGAATGTCATGCTCAACTCCAAACTCTCCTGTCCCATTAGCAGTGATACCACTGAGAAGCCATCTTTAGAACACTGTCTTTGTATCCACTTGCTTTTATAACTCTCTAGCCACTGCCTCTTTTTTCTTTTTCATGAATGACATTCCTTTCCTGTTCCCCAAACAAGTAAGTATCTCTAGCATGATGTTTTAGACTTCCCTTTCTCATTATATTGCTCTGAATTTGGTAATTAAGCATTGACTTATATGTATAGGCAAGCTTGGCTTTATCTCTCCATCTTTGAACAACAAGGTAGACAAATTTATTTTCTTTCATGGTTTTTCAGGTGGGTGGCTTTAAATTAAGGTATCATAATGTTATAGTCATATAGCAGCAAATGAAAGCAATCATTTGAGGCATAGCAGGAGCCGGAGGGTTCATTTCCAACATGACTCACTTAAATTGTTACGAAATTGGTACTGATAATGTCTGAATGTTTCAATTAATCTCTTTGAGGAGTCATCTAATAAGTTATTTCTAAGGGCTGGACATATAGCTCAGGTGGTAGAATACCTGCTTAGCATTCACAGGGTCTTATGTTCAACCTTAGTATACCATAAAACTGGGGATTATAGCAAACATTTATAATCCAAACACTCAAGGAGGTGAAGATGGGAGATTCAGAAGGTCAGTGCCTATTACATGCCATGTTCAAGACCTGCCTGGCCTACCTAAGACTCAAGTCAATAACGAAAATCAGTGGGAAAAAAACTCTCAATGCTTTATCAACTTAAACTCTACAGAATACTTTACTTAAAGAAGATGGTAAAAAGAATGGATGATGGATGAAAATAAAGTGGTGAATTAAGTGTACACATCCAGAATTAACACAAATGAGCTCAATAATAGGTCACTCCCCATAACTCCCACAATTGATCCCACAGAGTCATTTTTCATTTAATGTGAGAATGAGCCCTGGGAGGTTTGAATGACAGAACCATCTTTGAGACTGTCTTAAATCTACTCCTCTAGCTCTTAATTGATAGCCCTCTCACCTATGAACTGCATTTAGCCTGTGGTAATAATACTGTACAAAAATCTTATTTCTCAGTGCATTCCATGAAGTTTATAATTCACCTTTTTAACTAGCTATTGTGGTAGAGATGCTTAAGTTCCCCACATACATTGGAATCCACCAGTAAGGTGTTAACCAATAGCTGAAGCCTTTGAGAGGCTATGAGGTGATGCTAGTAGAATTTCCACAAATGGGATCAGCACCCTTCAAAAGAGGTGCATGAGAAGCTCCTCACCTCATCTACCACACAGGGAAGCAGAAAGAAGCAAACCATCATCCATGAGCTAGAAAGTGGATCTTACTGGGAAAAGAAAAAAGAAAGGAAGGAAGGAAGGAAGGAAGGAAGGAAGGAAGAAAGAAAGAAAGAAAGAAAGAAAGAAAGAAAGAAAGAAAAGAAGGAAGGAAGGAAGGAAGGAAAGAAAGAAAGAAAGAAAGAAAGAAAGAAAGAAAGAAAGAAAGAAAGAAAGAAAGAAAGAAAGAAAGAAAGAAAGAAAGA
>NC_034601.1:42116097-42120821 GCF_900095145.1 Mus pahari | reverse complement strand
TGGAAGTTCCCTATACCACCCCCTGCCCCTGCTCCCCTACCCACCCACTCCCACTACTTGGCCCAGGCCTTGCCTTGTGCTGGGTCATATAAAGTTTGTAAGACCAAGGGGCCTCTCTTCCCAGTGATGGCCGATTAGGCCATCTTCCACTACATATGCAGCTAGAGACACAAGCTCAGGGTGTGCTGGTTAGTTCATATTGTTCCACCTACAGGGTTGCACCCCCCTTCAGGTCCTTGGGTACTTTCTCTAGCTCCTCCATTGGGGGCCCTGTGTTCCATCCAATAGCTGACTGTGAGAGTCCACTTCGGTGTTTGCCAGGCACTGGCATAGCCTCACAAGAGGCCACAATCTCAGGGTCCCTTCAGCAGAATCTTGCTGGCATGCGCATTGGTGTCTGGGTGTGGTGGCTGACGATGGGATCGTGCTTCTTAAGTAGACCCTTCACTTTCCACTTCATTGCAGGTGACAGAGCCGCTAAGCCTTACACTACTGAAAAATGATAATCTCCCTCTCTTCAGCCCCCAGTACCATTTTTAAGTATCTTTTGAGTTCTTTTTGTTTTTGAAAGAGCCCTTTCCTTTGACTAACATCTCTTTTCCAGTTCCTTTGAATTTTACTAATCCTTCCTTTGTGGTCTTTAAACTGCCAGTTCTATACCTCATATTTAAATGTTTGGGGCTTATTAAAGCAGTACCCTATGCCTTATAAAAATGTAGGTATGCTTTAACTTTCTTTATGCTGAATAAATAACCTCCAACTTTAATTGCTTGAAACAAGTGGGTAATCAACATTTTCTGCTTTGTGTCTGATAGTACATTCGTGTGACCCAGTGGTGGTTTCTTTGTTAGTTTGGCAAGGTTATCAGATAAAGACTATGACTGCAGTTTTAGGAAAGCTTAGACGGAGCTAAGTGCAGTAGTATCCATTAAATCAGCGTCTCAGATAGCTAGTAGGTTGATGCAGGCTCTTTTCCAGAGGCCTCCACTTCTCTCTGCCAGAGCCTCTCCACAGTGCTTTGTGTTTTCATGGCACGGGGGATGACTTCTTCCCACATAACCTTTTGAGATTCTAAGACAGAAGGTGTTTTTGCTGCAAAATTCATAGACATTCATTTTCAGCCACATTGGTAGTATAGAGTTCTATCTGATGCATTGTAGGAGCAGATACACAAGGGCAGATTGGTTAGAAATGCATGTTCTATATGTTCGTATATGTTGTCTCAGCACTTACACCATCTTAATATAAAATGCTTCTCTATGTTTATCTTTAACCTGAATATTTTATCTATATCCAGACTTATGTATATAGTTTGTGAAGTTTCAATTTAACAGTTTTACAATTTTGTGTGTGTGTACTTTACATTGCTTTGATATGTATGCAGTAGAAATCAGTTACATGGTTAAGTTGGATGGGTAAGTTGGATATACTGTAGGCATTTTTAGCTTAACTTTTTCAACTTGCAAAGTGGTTTGTCAGTTTATAATGCCCTAGTAAGTCAAGAACAGTTTTATATAAAAATGTCTCAACAATATCTCTTCCTTCATACTTAAAATGTAGCTCAACAAAGTCATATAGCACATTTCTCATTCTTTGTGTTTTTTATTATATCTCAAATTTGAACATTGTACTTTCACCTTTTAATGTCAGTAAATGACAACTACAATTTTATAGCTTTTCAAAACTAGGTGATTGAAGTTTTATTTCATTTGTCCATTTTTCCTCTAACTGTATCAAAATTCTGAAGACGTAGTTTTATTTATAGTTAAAAAAAATCTACGATATTCCTTTTTATCTAAGCTATCTATCTGTAACCGGAACCACCATGACTACCAAGCAATTTACAGAAATAAGCTTTTTTTTATTATTAGCTTTTTTCTCTGTCTTTCTTAAGTTCTCTTTTGAAACCCATTCTGGTGCTGAACTAATCTGCAAGCTTAGATGGCAAGTCATGAGTTGGCTCCTTTCTCTAGTGCCTAAAAGAATGATATAACAGACAAAAATCAAATTGGAGTTACTGCAAAATCAGGTAAAATATGCATTTTTCCATAGGTTTTTATTCAATATCAGAACCATAATTTTTTTGTACAGTCTTTTACATCCCATGGAAAGTTGTTTCTTCATAGTTGGGATAGATGTCTTGGGAAGTAGTTACTGTACTGTGAAATAGTCAAGCTACTTGGGTACATAGTATATAAGCTATTCAAGTTGACAGTGTCAGCTGGAGTCAAAGGCAGGAAACCTGCACCATCTGATAGCTAAGTGAATATCCACTAGGAATATTCCAGCCTAATCAAGTCTCCAGGTTATTCACTTACACCTAAATCCTGTGCAACATAGTTGCCTAGTGCAAACAAGTCAGTTTTTATATGACTGCAGAAGAAATGTGATCATTATTCTAGATAATCAAGTTTGGAGGATGAATGTTCACACCTTAGGAGTTAGAGGGAATGGAGTTGGTAGCAAGAGTTGGGTGCTGATTTAAATTAATACTTAAAATTATATAATGTCCACTCTTATTTCTGGCTTGTAAACTATGGTTTAATGAGCTCTTAGGTTTTTGTTTCAGAACTAAAAAAGAATTAGAATATGGGAATGGAAGGTGATATTCTTTTGATGCTTAGTGAATTAATTATATTTTTAGCATTTTTGGAGAAATTCTGTGAAGAATATATAGAATGAAATTAAGATCACCCTTTCCTCTGTCACAGAAAATATACAGTGCATTTGTCCATTTTGTTTCTAGTATGTGAATATAAAACTTTAATTCAGGCCTAAAAAATGATGAATTCCTTGTACAAAAGGAATGTTTGATTCAGAAAACAGTAATTTCTTGAATTGAGTGTTCCTCGGAGTTACTTCCAAGAAGCCAATCAAATAACAAAGAGGAATGCACTTTAGAGACAGCATTAAGATCACATAATCATTATGTGATATAATAATGAAAATACCACAAAAGTTGAGAAGCCAATTAGAGTAAACTGCAGACACTTCATAGTCTTTAAAACCTAAGTCCAATATATGAAGAACAGTTTCCTTGGGGAGCCAGGGAATTGACTTTGAGTGCTGGTACATTAATCCTACTTTGAAACACTTATCATGAATAATTAAAAACACTGATTTGGGAAGGCAGACGATGCTGAAGGAGATTCCAGGAAGAGAAACTGTGAAATAATGATCTTGGTGAGGTAGTGTGAAGACATGCCATTAGAGAAACCGTTCTGATCTGATTCCTCTTAGGAAAGCAATGCTTTTTTTTTTTTTTTTTTAAAACAAACTTAGACTTTCGGAAAAATGAATGAAGCTACCTTCTTCAACACAGTCTTCATGAATTAAGGAATGGATGTGCAAATAGATACTGGTTTACAAGGAAGTACAGGGTTGACAAGAACACAATTCTATCTGAGCCTCAAATAGAGTTGGATTAATCAAGCATAATGGCTATACAATAATGTGGAGTAAAACATAGACTGTGTTTAAATGTTCATGCCTCTCAACATGCCCACCACAAATCCCTCAAGTAATAAATTGAAAAACAAGTCTACGAGGCTAGACCTCAACATACACATTATTTCATTTAATATGAACATGGAAAACCAAGTAGAGTTTATAAATGTCACTGTTTGCTTTTTCTTTTATGAGAGAGATGTTGAGTCACTTCTATCAAGTGTGGTTATTTTAAATTCACTAGTGGAAAAGAAATGTGTGATGTACCTATTCCTTGAAGACATTTTCAATATTTATGTGCATTCATCAGGAAAAAAAAAGAACAGAAAGAAAATGAAGCAACAAATCTGAAAGTATGGATATGGTGATGCTTATCTGTAATCACTCAAGAAGAAGATCATGGGTTTGAGGTCTTTCTAGGTTGTCCAGTGAAATCTTGTTTCAAAAAAAAAAAAAATAAATCAAAGAATCAAAGAAGAAAAAAAAAAGGAAAAAAAACCTGCAATGCTTAGAATTGTTGTCATCAGGAAGATTAAAAAGAGAAGAAGTAAAGTTGCAAGGGACTGGAAGAAAGGGTTCCTAATAAAGTGAAAATCAATTTATACATTACAGGCATGTGATGAGAGTCTTTTGGTGGTCAGAGTACACTGGGGTTGGGCATCTTGTTTAATGTGTAAGTTTAATGTCAGAGGGGATTATTTATGATCTTCAGTGAGGAAAGAGGTAAGGAACCTCTATTCTTCTGTGTGTTCCCCCTCTCAAGATGTTATACCATAAGAGGAGTCTAATTCTACATGGAAAATGAAAGGAGCTGCCATAATAAGGAAAGAAAGGACAATTAGAGGTGTCTTCCATTGGGGTTGCAGTCATAGCTGCTTTAAGTAATCTTTTTCACTATTTGAGAAGTTCCATGACTACTTACTGCAAGATGGCTCTTCAGTTACATTCACTGTACCCTCCATGCTGGCTCTGCTTTCCCTATGCCTTCTTCAAAAGTCACTATGTGACAGACTCCTTTTCTGGCTCCAGTCATCCAGCAACTTTCCTGCCAGAGGAGAGGTTTCCACCCGGGAGGGTTCTCACTGCCTGAGCTGGTAAGAGAGCCATCTTTGCCTTCTTTGCTCGGTGAGTTGCTGGGAGAGGGTGGCCTGCAGAAGCAATACAGCTTCTGGGAAAGATCCTGTTTCTGTCTCTAGATATAGGAGCACCTTTCCCTCCAGAGGAAGGGGAGGCTGCCCGGGAGGGCTCTCACTGCCTGAGCTGGTTGGGGAGCCATC
>NC_034601.1:42094875-42116086 GCF_900095145.1 Mus pahari | reverse complement strand
GAGGAGCTACAGAAAGTACCCAATGAGCTGAATGGGGCTGCAACCCTGTAGGTGGAACAACAATATGAAATAACCAGTACCCCCTGAGCTAGTGTCTCTAGCTGCATATGTAGCAGAAGATGGCCTATTTGGTCATCATTGGGACGAGAGGCCCCTTGGTCTTGCAAACTTTATATGACCCAGCACAGGGTCAGGCCAGTGCTAAGAAGTGGGAGTGGGTGGGTAGGGGAAAAGGGGGCGGGGATATAGGGGAATTTCAGGATAGCATTTGAAATGTAAATAAAGAAAATGTCTTTAAAAAAAAAATCACTGTGTGTTTTCAGGGACCTTGGAAATGTCCTTGGAAAACCCATCACTTTTTCCTTGAGCAAAAACTGGATATAGATGCCAGTTATGGTGGTTTTTGCAGTTCATTTTCCCTATAGATGTACAGAGAGAACTTATTTTATCATGCTCTAAATGACAATCATGAATATGAATAAAAACTACTTAAGAAAACTATTTTTTGGTAGCCCAAGCCAGAGTATAAAGCATTTTGAACCATGGCTTGGTGATGTTCTATGTAATTATTTATCCTGTGATCTATATTAGCTTCATTTGCTAATCTTTGCCTTTCCATAATATGCTTCATATATTCATATCATATGGAATATGATGATTTTGGTTAAAAAATTTGTTTTGTCTTGGTACCCATATTCAATTTATTCCTTTGGTAGATTCTTTCCACAAATAAATGGTTTTATGAAGTATATATTTTTGACATGCCTAGTACCTACTGGTAGGTATTTAGAAAAGGAAATCATGTAGGACAAGAATGAGGAATGGGACTAATTGTAAACTCATAGAAAGTGATTCTACCTCACAGAAGAGGAGTCTGGCATTTGCAGCAGGATGTTACAGAGCCCACTGGAAAGCATTTGAGAAAACAAAAGGATGTTTAAAACCATATGAAATATAGATGATCCAGAATAAATGCTTCCTGGAAGGATAGAGTAAGAAATGTTCTTGATGGCAAATGGAAAACTCTATTTGAAAACCTTCAATAGTCACTTTTGCTTTCTCTAGATCCTGAGATGAATGAGTAGAACAACAGTTAATGAGCCAAAGTGGCATTTGTAGTTTCTAAAGAAAGACTGAAGAGAGTAGTTTGATAAGGTCTTGCAATGCACTTCATGCTGTACAGGAACTGTAACAGGCACTCTGAAGCTGTTTTTTTTTTTATCCTAAAGAATCATGAGAGCAAAACCAAAAACAATGAAGGTCACTAATTCCTTCTTTTCTTGGTCTCACAATGTAACTAAACATGGGATGGAAGCTTGATGTCTCTACCTTTATTTTGTGACTGTCTTCTTTTTTTTTCCAATTTTTATTAGGTATTTACTTCATTTACATTTCAAATGCTATCCCCAAAGTCCCCTATACCCTCCCCTCCCTGCTCCCCTAACCACCCATTCTTCCTTCTTGGCCCTGGTGTTCCCCTGTACTGGGGCATATAAAATTTGCAAGACCAAGGGGCCTCTCTTCCCAAGGATGGCCGACTAGGCCATCTTCTGCTACATATACAGCTAGATACACGAGCTCAGGGGGTACTGGTTAGTTCATATTGTTGTTCCACCTATAGGGTTGCAAACTCTTTCAGCTCCTTGGGTACTTTTTCTAGTTCCTCTATTGGGGGCCCTGTGTTCCATCCAATAGCTGACTGTGAGCCATTTCTGCATTTGCCAGGCACTGGCATAGCCTCACAAGAGACAGATATATCAGGATCCTTTCAGCCAAATCTTGCTGGGGTATGCAATAGTGTCTAGATTTGGTGGCTGATTATGGGATGGACCCCTGGGTGGGGCAGTTTCTGGATGGTACATCCTTTTGTCTCAGCTCCAAACTTTGTCTTTGTAACTCCTTCCATGGGTGTTTTGTTCCCAATTCTAAGAAGGGCAAAGTGTCCACATTTTGGTCTTCATTCTTCTTGAGTNTCATGTTTTTTACAAATTGTATCTTGGGTATTATAAGTTTCTGGGCTAATATCCACTTATTAGTGAGTTCATATCATGTATGTTCTTTTGTAATTGGGTTACCTCACTCAGGATGATACCCTCCAGATCTATCCCTTTGTCAAGGAATTTCATAAATTCATTGTATTTTAATAGCTGAGTAGTATTCCATTGTGTAAATGTACCACATTTTCTGTATCCATTCCTCTGTTGAGTGACATCTTTACTTCAAGCCAGATTCTTGTTTGATTTTGTGTAGGCATTATAATCTGTACTACCACATTCCTCTTGAATAAAGAAGGCACAAGGATCCTTGTACTAAACCACAGTTATCATGAGTTTCAGAAACAGCAAATCCTTGCTTGAAAGATAGCTCAGCCCCATAATGAAAATCATCGTATATGGCAGAGAGGCTATATCTCGACAAGTCATGTTGTAGGAAACATGCAACAATCTTGTTAGCAGATTAACAATTATGGACTACCTGGAAGGGTGGTAGCTGAGACTAACTATGTTGCATAGGACATAAGCATCCAGAAGATGAATTTGGCAAAGTCGGAATCATTGGGCATGTTTATCTGTCTTGTTTTCTTTCTTTCTTTCTTTCTTTCTTTCTTTCTTTCTTTCTTTCTTTCTTTCTTTCTTTCTTTCTTTCTTTCTTTCTTTCTTTCTTTTTTTCTTTCTTTCTTTCTTTCTTTCTTTCTTTCTTTCTTTCTTTCTTTCTTTCTTTCTTTCTTTCTTTCTTTGGTTTGTTTGTTTGTTTGTTTGTTTGTTTGTTTGTTTTTCGAGACAGGGTTACTCTGTGTAGCTCTGGCTGTCCTGGAACTCACTCTGTAGACCAGGCTGGCCTCGAACTCAGAAATCTGCCTGCCTCTGCCTCCCAAGTGCTGGGATTAAAGGCGTGCGCTACCACGCCCAACATTATCTTGTTTCTTAACAAATGGAGTTTATACAAATAATTTTCTTTTTATTGGAATTTTATGTTAGTTCCTAGTGCCTAGCCTTTAGGAAGTGTGGAAACTGGAGATTTCACCCTAAAATTCTACTTATACACTCACTTAAAGACCAGAGATTGTGGCTTCCATATTGTCCCCTTTGAGTGTTGGAATTCATCCATCCAATGGCATTTATTTTTTACTGTAGCATGTAAAAATTAAATGCTTCCTAGTTTATGTTATTTTATGAATTGAAAAGACAATTTTCATGGTAAGAAAGCAAAATCTAGATTTTAATATAAAGTGAGATTACTATGAAGAGATAGAATTCAGTTTTTAAAATAACTCACATAATATTTTATTACAATTATGTTGCTTTAGCTTTTAAATTATGCCCAACTTTAAGCAATTATTGGTTTATTTACTAGATCAAAAATGGTTTCAGTATTAGGAAAATCAACTCACCCATCTTGAAAGTTCATGGTTTTAACAATGAGAGGAGGTATAGCAAAATAAAATAATGTGCCAACATAATTAAGTTTGATCTTTAATGGTTTAGTAAGTTTCTCTGATGTTCTGCGGTTGATGATGGCTTAACATAGGCTTTTAATACATAAAGGTCAACAATTTTCTACAGACATGGATTTTCTGTAAAGAAAATGCAGATTTTTTTCAAATAAAAATAAAGAACACTGCTGGCATACATTGTGTTGTTATGTATGTATGAGTGAGTGTGTGAGTGTGTATACACCTCTCTGTGTATATGCATGCTCTTCTTAGTACATATAAGAAATGTTTCAGAAATGATCTATCTACCTTCAGTTTGCCACTCCACTGTGTTTCTGACACATTATTTTACAAGGTCCATACTGACAGGCAAAATGCCAAATTTATTATTCAGTGGCTGATTTTGATCTTTGGCAGGTCTTATTAATTCAATGCTGATCAAATGAGTAAATCTGTCCCCCACAAAAAACAAGACCATGATTTGTTTGTGTATTATATTTCAGAGAAGGCAGACTAACTGCACAGACTATATATAGCTAAAGAATCTAGTTGTTTAGTCATGTTCTTTGTATGTTATTGCTAAAAGCATCATTAAAATTGAAATGGACAGTAGACAATTACAGTTGGACAATGTGATTTTTGCTTAGGTAGGCTCTCAAAATATAATATCAAAACTACTCCAAATCCTTTGTTGGGAATGTGACAGAATTAATTATTTTTTATTAATTTACTGTGTTGATTTATTTTGTTAGCAACTTATAGAGATTTAAGAAAATCACAGTATTTTTATTTATTTTTGTTTATTATTTGTATCTATCCCTTTAATTGTTCCCTTAGCTTGGGATTGCATCATAAGTGTTAGTACAAGTTTTTAATGTATACAACATGGAGGATCCAAGAGACTAATCTGCTTGTACTTGCACTTTACCTAAATGGAAGTCCATAGGGACCCTGAGACATTCTCTGCTGTTCATAAATTCTCTGAAGCTAACATGCATGGAGAGGTGTCTAAAGTCAATTAATTCCATATTTTTATATTCTACCATTTTACTTTTGCATTAAATATTCAAAACATACCATTTAGGTTGACTTCAAATGAAGAGTGAAACAAGCCATAAACGCGATAAAAGCATAGGAAACAAGATCCATTTAAACACACATTTACTGCAAAATTCTATGAAAATATGGCATATGTTCACTTTGATAAGGGAAGATGGAGACTTACAGCTCCTCATACCATAGGGAGATATATTCACAACAAAATGTTCTGCATGGAAACTATAGTTCTGCTCAAGTGAAAAACCTTTTAATACATTCTATTTCTATTATTCTTACCAGTGTCCTTAACTCAGTTTCACTTGAGTGTTAGTACCTTTCAGAAGGTTCCTTCAGGTACCGGAAAGTAGAAAAGGACGCCCACACATAAACATTAGTAGAGTCATTTAAATGAAACTTTTCAAAGAGAGTGGTTTGTGGAATGAAAGACATACAACCTTCTGCTGAACAGCTTATTTCCAAGGTATTTTACCTCCTCGGTATGAATAGCTGTTGAAGGTTGTAAGAAAAGAGTTCATATGGAGAGACAAAACAATACTCCCCCTGTGGCATACATGACATCAACAAGGTTAGCTGCAAAACAAAGGAGATGTTTTGAAAAGAATGTTGTATGGATTGAATACATAATCAGATATATTGTAATAAATGTCTTTAAATCTATTTATACAGCCCACAGAAAAAATTAAATTGACGCCAGAGTTCATTTTAACAGACCTCAGCATGTGCTAATGCTATTATTTTAAATATTAAAAAAAAATCCAGTTACCTATTCCATGACTGACAGACTGTGACCCCTATCTGGAGTATCGTCATAGGGAGAAAACAATAGATTTGTCATAAATAATCTCATATGTGGTTTGAAGACCTTTGTTCACAAACATGTTAAATTCTACTTCTCTTTTAACTGTTAGTGTAATCAAGACTCTTTAAATAACACAAAAATTAAAATCTTAGGAAGGGAACAAGAGAAAAGAAAAAAAAAAACAATGCACCTTGCAACTTCAAGAGGATTATTTTATCAAACCATTAGTCAAGACATCCTTGGGAATTTATAGGCATGATCTCCACAGCATTGTGTAAAAGGCTTTGTTTTATGGGTCAAAGGAAAGCACTGAAATGGGAAACAATGCAGAAAGCAAACAGTGGTAATAGGAATAATGATTTAAGAGGTGTTTGTAGAAAACAAACACTCAAGGATAAATTAGATTGCTTGCTTTGCCCAGAAAATATGACTAGGTAAGTCATGGCCTTATAGGGAAGCAATAACCTTCAGAGATAATTACTTCAAATGATATATCAGTAAAAACACATTATTAGATGCTGGAGGCCATACACTGTGTTCTTGGCATACCTATATATTGACAAACTATCTGTAATGTTTATATAAGTTCTTGATTGTTCTGGAAGAAGAGACATTACAAGTAGGAAACACTCAATGGAATCAGTGCTCCAGGAACTTCTGCTGATGCCTCTAGTACTTGGTCATTTGTCATGTCCCTCTTAGGAAAAATACATTTAGTTTCCCTGTTACATCTGCAGCTCAAATACAGTTACACTTTTCAGCACCCTAACCAGAACTAGAATGGTATTACAAACCTACCTCAGATTTGAATTCTGATATTCCTTATTTGCATGCAGAAAACCTCAGTTTCTGAGGCATTTTTTATATCATTTATTTTAGTTTTATAAGAACATTGTGAATGTGAAAGTTATTAAAAATAGATGGACAAAATGAGGTTGAAAGTGTTAGCTCAGTTGGGAGAGTTTTTGCCTATAATGCATAAAGCATTTTAGAGGATTGATTTCCATCATTATGGAAAGCCAGGTATGGTAGCATATGCTTGTATTCTTAAGTCCTAGGGAAATAGAGGCAAGAGACTCAAAAAATTCAAAGTCACATAATGAGTTTAAGGGTATCTTGGGATACAAGGGACCCTCAAAACAGTGAAACAAGATTATCTTCAATGTAATGACAAACAAGCACAATGAAGGCAAACAATCTGATATTCTGTTTTTACATTTGTGAAAGAGCTGATTGCTTTGAGTTGAAGCTTACATTCCAATGGCAAAGGAATACTTTCCTCATTTATATTACCTTCTCGTGGAGCAAGGATGGAAGAAGCCAGAGGTTTCGTACGGGGAACTCTGTCAAGGTGACCGCTGTACACTCACTCAGAACAAAGTGCATATTGACAATTGTTTGAGCATTGTTGACTCTGGTGTCATTTACCACATAAATTCTCCCGATTCATAAAAGGATAGACCTTAATTAGATGGTTTCTGACTGTTTACTGGCCCAGGTGTCAAGATAATCTAGTGCTTAAAAAAGCTGATTTTTTTCCCCCAAAGATGCTTCAAGAAGAGCCTAGGGAAACAAGCTAGGTTATAGGAATAGAGTTTGGAATGTAAAGAAAAGGATACTACTTGAAGATGGTTCAACACCAGAAAATTATATTGCAAGTGAACCCATCTCTCCTTTGGAATTGTACAGATGTTAAACATGGTTAAATATTTGTAAATATCTGTTAAAATTACCATTAATGTTCATTACGAGTTAACTATTTTAGCTATTCCTCTGGATAATCATTTTCTAGTAAATAAGCAGATATTGGAAAATTTAACAATTCATTAACTGGCATCTGTTGGACTATTCTTTGATGTACTGTCTGCCTTAAGCAAAGGTCCCATTAGACAAATAGTCACACTATGCTTGTGGCAATATCATGTATTTTTGAACCCCACGCCCTTGGATACCTTAAGAAAAATTATACAACAATTATAGTTAATTGTGTTTGCTTCAAAAGGTTAAGATCCAATTGAGTTTACTTCAGTTTATAATGGACATTTTGCTATTGCAAATTATGGTGAAACTTGCCAATATTTTTATATTATTTTTTTCATGACATGGATTTTGTTTTCCACTTTATTTATTTATTTATTTATCATCCTGATTTCTGCCCTCTCATAGTCTCCCCCTCCCATTATCACTCCCCTCATTCCCCCTCCCCTTCTCCTCTGAGAGAGTAGAGCTCTCTCCTGAGTATCCTTACCTTGTCACACACATCAAGTCTCTGCAGGGTTAGACACTTCGTCTCTCACTACATCAAGGCAACCCAGCTAGAGGCATGGATTCCAGACAGACAACAGCTTTAGAGACAGCCCCCACTCTAGTTATTAGGGGAATGAAGACTGTACTGCACATCTCCTATATACGTGTTGGGGTCCTTAGTCCAGTTTGTGTATGTTCTTTGGTTGGTGGCTCAGTTTCTGAGAACCCATAAGGGTCCAGGTTAGTTGACTCTGTTGGCCTTTCTGTGGATTTCCTGTCCCCTTCCAGGTCCTTAATCCTTTCTCCGACTCTTCAAATAGAGTCCATGAGCTTTATCCAATGTTTGTCTATGGGTCTCTGCATGTTTTTTATTCAGCTGCTGGGTAGAGTTTCTCAGAGGACAGTTATGCTAATTACGTTTTTACTGGGTAAAATCATGATAAAAATATCATGACCAGTAGAAACATAGAGAAGAAAGTGTATTTTGACTTGTAGTTCAGAAGGGAGAGTGCATAATGATGGCTGGGGGCATAGAAGCAGGCGACTGAAGCAAGAATCTAAGAGATCATACTTCCATCCATATACGGAAGCAGAGAGTAAACTAAAACTCATTCTCAGTAGTATGCTTGTTCATTTAGGCCACCATACACTTCCAATTATGCCAGAAGTGGACCTCTTCTCCTGGTGGGACAGTGGAAATTGTGCTCTGACTGTTAGTAGGAGAAAGCTCTGTGAAGGATGGAAGTACACAAATTTTGATTTTGATTGCTACAAATCTTTCTCTCTGGCTATATAAGCAGACTGTTTGGCCAGCTTGGTCAATAAATAGAAGACATTTTTGGCTAAGTTCTACGTCCTCCAGTTTTCCAATTAGATTCAATAAAGATTGAAGTTTTGCCTTACCTGTTTTTAGTAGTGTTGAGCTGGTAACACGATGGTAGTAGCAGCTGAGAGGGTGGAGTTGAACCTGCCACAGTAAGCAGCAGAAATGGTGGGGCAGCTGGTAAGGAGGCAGAACTGAGCCGTTGATAGGTAGAGCCCCAGAAGTAGCAGAGTGCCAGGCTGTATAGACAGATGAAGAAGGGACAGAGCAAAGCACTGGTGATGTACAGCATCAGAAGCAGCAGCAACAACAGCAACAGCATCCGTGAAAATGTAGTGATTTCTAACTCTAGAGACTGTAGCTGCTGTGACAGTAGCCATAGCAACAACAGAGGGAAGTGCAAATTCTGAGAAGACAATTGAATCTGAAAAACATAGAAGGATATAAAGAACCAGAGAAGAAAAACTGGAGGTTCCTGTTGTCAGAGATTTGTCAATCTATAGAGGTAAAGTTTATGTGGGCCCAAGCCCTGGAGCTGTAACATTGTTTAGAGTTAAGAGCTGGGGAATCTGGTCACCAAGGCTTACCGGAAAAACTCTACCATTTGCTTTCAGGGGTAGTTGAGGAAACCCAACTTTCTATGTCTAAACGATAGCTGCAATATTGGTAGAAGCTATGTTCCCTGTTCCTTGGGCATTTATAAGAACTGTAACACTAGTAGAGCTAAAAGGTCCTGCTTTCTGAAGTCATTATAAAGTGTCAACAGCTACTGCTGCCACCAACATTCACTGCTGTTAGATATGGAAGAATACAAATGTCAAATACTAGTACTTTCTACCCACACTCTACATCTCCAGTAAAACAAAAGAACCCCAGCTGGCTCATTTGTAGCATTATGACAAGTTTCCTTATATACTACATACAAAGATTAAGAGTCAGAGAGAAAATTAAATTTGATTTCAGAATTAAATTTAATACCATAAAACAGCACTTGAAATTAGAAAGAATAACTGTAGTCTGTGAGAGGCAGGAGGATCAAGTGTTCAAGCCTACCCTAGGATGCATGTTTCAAAAATCCCACAAATAAAAAAAACCAAATAAACAAAAAACAAACAAAAACCAAAAACCAAACCAAACCAAACCAAAACCCCAGAAAAAAAACAAATAAACATGACAAAAGAAAATATCAGAAACAGACCGTTTCTCATGAATTCTGAGTGTCAGATTGGTAATAATATTATTACTTCCCTCATGTAAAACTGCGACTTAAACATCCATCTATAGCCTCCCTCTATCTGAGGGGCTGAATTGAAATGTTGCTTGAAACCAGGAGGGTTTCCATACTAGCAGGGGTGGTAGAGTTCGACCCTATCCCAAAAATAAGAAAATAAAATGTATATGGAGACACTATAGGATAGAAAACACTATTAGATTCTTATGCATACTTAGAAACCACTCTAGAGTTTACACACTTAACTGCAAATGCCTCCTCCTCCTCCTCCTAGGGTCACTGGTCAGAGATTGTTTTATCATTCAGACCACAGGCTAGTAGAAGAAACACCCCATTTCAGAACGGAAACTACAAGTAGTAAATTTTTAAAATACTGAAAAGTCAATTTTACTTTCGACAAATTATATTGTATTAATTAAGGTAGTAGACTAAAGTACAATCATTGAGAAACTATGGAGAAAACAAGTACTTTATTTTAAACTCCACACTGCAAATCAAATTTATTTTTTGATATCTCAAGTGAAATGAAGAATTATTTCAATTGCCTAAGTGAAAACCAAATTTTGTACTTTGTGTTATTGGATTCTGTTTTAAAAAGTAATGTTATTCAAGTAGTTCCTATTAATGATGTTGATCCTTTATTCTTTTCCTCTACTATTTGTCATTTGTAAAATTCTAGAAATCCTACTCTATATTGATTTTCAGTGATATAAAAGGCAAAACCATGTTCTTTTTCTGTTTTGTGTTCCTATAATAAAACACCAGAAGTTGGATATTTCATAAAGAACAGTTTCTTTAGTTCATAATTCTGGAATCTGAAGGGCACTGATATTTGCTTGGCTTCGGTGGGGGCTTCAGAGCAAATAGGAAAACATTGTCAAAACTACTTGTGAGGGTTAAAGTGGGCTGAAGATGGTTCAGCAAAGGTGAGAGGTCACACTCTCTCAAAAGAGCCCATTTAGGAGCTATTCCAATCCTAAAAGAATCGACAATTTCTCAAGACGAGGCCAATACACTAGTAGGGGTAGAGTTTCGATTTAACTATCTTCTAATACTCACCACTCATTAGTGGTGCCATCACCTCCCCCACTGTAGCACTGTGGCTCAAGCCTCCTACACATAAACCTGTGGGGATGCCTTCAAGCTTACCCATTCATATGCTGTGTCTTCACTTAATAGTATATTGAGTTTACAAGTTGTAAAATGCAGCAATTGAGCAGAAGAACCTTCTCAAGACTAGTAAGTAACCATGATTAGCTCTGCTCAAAGGGTTGGGGAGGCTTCCCCAGGAGAAGATAGCTTCTATGCTAACAGATTGGAGTTCTTCATATGTCTAGGATGGATAGATGAAGGTATGCAATGAAAAAGTGGTCCTCGATGGCACTCATGAGTATCCCTCATTTGACTTGAACACGAAGCATAGCCCTTCTTTCCCAATGACTTCCAGGAGTTATAGTCACTTTTAGGCCTCCTCTGTCCCTTCTTGACCATAACTAAGCTAGTCACAGAGAGCACCCATGTAAATCTTCTTCATCTCAGTATCTTCTTCTCTCCTTATTGCCAGAATTTAGTTTTCTACAGACTCATTGCTTATTTTGACTATATTTTATAAAAAATGATCCAACCATATATTTGGATGGAAACAGAGTCTCAAGATAAGACTGTTCTCCATGGTTCTTTCTCCTTGCACACACACACACACACACACACACACACACACACACACACACACACACACACAAGCTGATATGGTGATTAAACTGGAGTCTCAGCTAGAGAAAATTTTCTCATTTCATTGTTTCTTGTACATTGGTCAAAGTAACCTAAGCAGAGAATACGCTGCCATCTTATAAACTCTTTATATGTTCTGATTTACGCCCACATTTCTCTTTAATTTGGCTGAACTCTAAGGTTCTCCTGACATTTGAAACTTAGCATCTTGCTCTATTTTCTCTTCATTATATTAATTTTCAATTTACCAAGCTGAATCACATTTTAAAGTCCTTGTTAAGGCTCTGCCAGAGCCTTCCCGTCTCTTACAGTTTTCTCTGCCTTTCTATTTTATATCATTTTCAAGCTTATTAAATTTATGTAAGAATTGCTGTAAAGAAAATTGGATTCCTGAAGTTAAAGCCAGTCTGATTCCCACACATTTCAAGATATTCTGGCAAGGTCAAAATTTGAGAGCCTTTATCTGAGAGTTTAAGTTAAAGCGCAAGTGTTCAAGACAAGATGGAGTAAGAAGTGACAGACCACCTATATAAACCTTCTGTACTCATTGTGCACCTGTGGTAAATCTTCCAGGGGACTTTTGGAGAGGAAACTAGGAAAGGGGATAGCATTTAAAATGTAAATGAAGAAAATATCTAAGGAAAATGTCTTCTCATGTGGTCACATAGCTCAAGCCCTATTTTCAGAGGATATCTCTATTAAGTTTAATGATTTTTAGAAAATCTCTCAGAATTTCCTTAAGTTACTGAGAGGATGATCTCTTATCCAATCAGATTCCTGCTCCTGTGAGTATGTCCTCAAGGGGGTGCTCTACCCTTCTCTAACACGAGTTAATTGTGTCTTAGCAACTAGCATTTTAGTACGTTTAAAAAGCATAAAATGTTTTATCCTCATAAATATTTGTTATAGATATTCCCATGTGAAAGAATTAGAAAAAATTAAAATACTTGTGTAACATATCTAATATAAGATTTCCAAAATACATTTGAGTAAGAAATCTTTCTGATATACAACTGCCATTTTGTGGGGAAATATTTGGGAAACAGCACTCAAGGAAATTGATAAATTCCTCTTGAAGGAAACTCACTGAGACCCATTATTATTTACTTGTTATGTAGAAGGAGTCACTGTCATATGCTACCCACAGTCCTTCACCCGAGTGACAAGCCTCCTTTGTTTTAAGGAAAGTACACCAAGCACACACATATCTCAATTCACCATCTCCATTAATTAGTTGTAATACTTACGTCTTGACATACTTGAATAATGTTGCAATGATTACAGGAATGAAGATAATCTCTTTCTTTTTAGTATATCTTCTTTCACTGTGTACCGAGGGATGCGATTCCTAGATTACTCAATACTTTCACTTTTTTGAATAATTTCATTTATTTGAGATTTAGTTCTATTATTTTAAATTATGCATGTGAAGGCTGGATCCTGAAGAAATTAAGGGTCTGAGATCCCCTGGAGCAGAAGCTACAGGCGATTGTGTGTCAACTAACATGGGTGCTAGGAATGAGAGGGACCTCCAAAAGAGCAGTTCTCTTAACTTATGGGCCTTTCCCATCCTGTTTTCTACCTTGTTTGAAATAGTAGGTCTACCAATTTTACATTTTCACCAAAAATTCTAGACTGTACTCTCTTCTTCACATCCTTGCCAAAACTTATCTTTTACTTACTTACTTACTTATTTAGTAATAGGCACCCTAGTAAGTGTAAACCAGAGCCATTTATTATATTTGAATTCCTCAGAAAAGTATGATGCTGATGATACTTTACATATTCTTGTTGGAAATTTCTATATCTCCTGTTCAAAAATTTTTACTTTTGCAAACCATTTTCATTGGATATTTTATTTATTTGCATTTCAAATGTTATCCCCATTCCTCCTTTTCACCTCCAGAAACTTCCTATCCCATCCCTCCTCCCCCTGTTTCTATGAGGGTGCTCCACCACCCATCCACTCACTCCCACCTCCCTGCCCTGGCATTCTCCTACACTGGGGCAGAGAGCCTTCACAGAACCAAGGGCTTCTCCTCCCATTGATGCAACTATTAAAAATGGGGTACAAAACTAAACAAAGAATTCTCAACTGAAGAATATCAAAAGGCCACGAATCAGCTAAAGAAATGTTCAACATCCTCAGTCATCAGGGAAATGCAAATCAAAACAACTTTGAGCTTCCACCGCACACCAGTCAGGATGACTATGATCAAAAACTCAGGTGACAGAAGATGCTGGTAAGGATGTGGAGAAAGAGGAACATTATTCCATTGTTGTTGGGATTGCAAGCTGGTACAGCCACTCTGAAAATCAGTCTGGAGGTTCCTCAGAAAATTGGACATAGTACTACCTGAGGACCCAGCTATACTACTCCTGGAAATATACCCAAAAGCTGCTCCAACATATAACAAGGACACATGCTTTACTATGTTCATAGTGGCCTTATTTATAATAGCTAGAAGTTGGAAAGAACCCAGATGTCCTTCAACAGAGGAATGGATACAGAAAATGTGGTACATTTATGCAATGGAGTACTACTCCGCTATTAAAAACAATGAATTTATGAAATTCGTAGGCAGATGGATGGAACTAGAAAGTGTCATCCTGAGTGAGGTAACCCAGTCACAAAAGAACATACATAGCATGCACTCACTGATAAGTGGATATTAGCCCAGAAGCTCAGAATACTCAAGATATACTTCACAGACCACATGAAGCTCAAGAGGAAGGAAGACCAAAGTATGGATGCTTCATTCAGTCCTTCTTTGAAGGGGGGGGGAGCAAAATACTCACAGGAGGAAATATGGAGACAAAGTGTGGAGCAGAGACTGAAGGAAAGGCCATCCGGAAACTTCCTTACCTGGGGATCCATCCCATATACAGACTCCAAACTCAGACACTATTGTGGATGCCAACAGTGCTTGTTGATGGGAGCCTGATATAGCTGTTTCCTTAGAGGCTCTGCCAGGGCACTACAATTACAGAAGTGGATGCTTGCAGCCAACCATGGGACTGAACATAGGGTCCCCAATGGAGGAGTTAGAGAACTGACTGAAGGAGCTGATGGGGTTTGCAACCACATAGGAAGAACAACAGTATCAACCAATTAGACCCCTCCCCCCCCCAGAGCTCCCAGGGACTAAACAACCAACTAAAGAGTACAAACCAATTTTTAAAGTCACCTTTTTTATTATTGCTGTTTTTCAGTTGTTTGATGTCCTTTTCAATCTTAAATCCTTTCAAATATATGGCTTCTACATACTTTCTTCCATTTTTTCTCTTCAGTTTGTGGCTCTTGCTTATTTTATTTGCTGTTATAGAAAACTTTACTTTGGTGTAATTAACCATTTCTGCATAATTTTGCTTTTGTTGCTTAATATTTTGAAGCCACATATAATAAGTCATCTACGCCAACATCAGAAATGTTTTCCTTCCTTTTATCTAGTACCTTTGTAATTTGAGGTGTTAAATTTGTCTATTTTCAGCTTATTTCTGTATATGGAATGAAAAAGCTCAATTTTATTCTGCAGTTTTCCTAATATCATTTATTGAAAGGAATTTTCTCATCCCAGTATAAAAACTTAATGTCTATGGTGAAGCACGATTGGTGGTAAGTGGGCATTTGTCTTTGCGTTTTGTTTTCTTCTATGTATCTCAATGCCTTACTTCATGCAAAGACCATTGCTAGCTCTGTAATTTATTTTAATGTTAGTCAGAAGTCTCAACCTTGCTTTTTTTGCACAAAACTATATTGACAGGATGTGTTCTGTTGCGATTGTTGTGACTGCTGTTTTTAACTTTGTGGTTCGACATAAATTTTTAAGACTTTTTCTCTGTTTCAATGAGGATGATCTTGGTGGGGATTGCATTAAATCTTTAATTATTTTGGGTGGTATAGACATTTGATATCAATTCTTCTGATCTATCAATGTGTAGTATCTTATTTGTATCTTCTTAATTTTCTCTGTGTATTATGATTTCCAGCATAAAGATATTTCAACTTGCTTGAGTTTATTCCTGAGCACTTATCTTCTTAAATAATATTTTAAATGGCATTGTTTTTTTGATTTTCCCCCAGACATTTTGTTACAAATATATAGAAGCACTGTTAATTTTCATGTTGCTTTTGTATCATGTCACTTCTCTTATTTTACTTATTCTAACATTATCTGTTAGTTTTTGACCATATCCTTGCAGAACAGAAACACTATTTTTTTCTGTGTTCATTCTTGTGCTGGATGGAGCCAAGAGTTGTGATTGTTATCTTGCTGTGAAGACAAGGGCAAACACCTATCAGTGGTATATTCCTGTGCTTCCTGCGTACAGATGTTTGCTTAAAAAAATAATGGGTACCTGACCCTGCCATTAGAAATTTTGTTCTTGCTAGCACACATGGGGCCCATTTTCCTTTCTTATGGAAATGTCACAGTACATTTTCTCTACTTATGTGTATTTTTATTTTGCTACTTCTGAGATTTTTATCAAATGATGACAATTTTCAATACAGTCACAGCCCAACAGTCTAGAGACATAACCATGTTGCTTTCATCAATGGTGAATGAAAAGAAGCACTGGGGTTTATCTACTGTTTCATCTCCTCCTATTCTTCTCTCTCTGTCTTTCTCATATTTCCATCATTCATTATGGATAAAAAAACCACTAAACTGAAAAAGGAAATCTGCAGTAGCCTATAAGAACTGAGAATATAGAGAATTATGTTCCCTCTCCCTACTGTTGGGCATTTCATCTAAGATCCCTCCCGATGAGTCCTGTGAGTTTCTCACCTCCCAGGTCTCTGGTGCATTCTGGGGGTCCCCCCAAACTTATTTCCTGAGGTTGGTAGATTATATTCTTTCTTCTGGCCCTGAGGGCTTCAGTCCTTTTCCCTTACCAAATATCAGATCAGGTTCCCCTCTACTCCCACTGTCCCCCCACCCCCACCCCACCACATTCCCTCCCAAGTTTCTCCCTCCCTCTCTGCCTCCCTCCCTCTATCCATCCATCCATCCATCCATCCGTCCGTCCGTCCGTCCGTCCGTCCGTCCGTCCCTCCCTCCCTCCCTCCCTCCCTCCCTCCCTCTATCCCTCCCTCACTTCCTCCCTCTCCACTTGTGATTGCTTTCTTCTTTTCTTCTCTCTCCCAATTGGGACTGAGGCATCCTTACTTGGGCACTTCTGCTTGTTGAGTCTTTTGAATTCTGTGGACTGTATCTTGTATATTCTGTATGGGTTTTTTCTTTTTTCTTTTTTGACTAATATCCACTTATTAGTGAGTGCATACCATGTCCTTTTGGATCTGAGTTACCTCACTCAGGATGATATTTTCTAGTTCCATCCATTTGCCTATAGAAGTTAGGATGTCCTCGGTTCTTAATAGCTTAGTAGTACTCCATTGTGTAAATGAATCACATTTTCTGTATTTATTTTTCTGTCGTGGGGCATCTAGGTTGTTTCCAGCTTCTGGGTATCACAAATAAGACCACTATGAACATAGTGGAACACATGCATCTGTGGCATGGTGGGGTAATTTTTGGATATATTTCCAAGAGTGGTATAACTGAGTCTTCAGGTAGAGCTATTTCCAATTTTCTGAGTAACCTCCAGATTGATTTCCAGAGTGGTTGTACCAGTTTGCAATCCCACCAGCAATGGAGGAGTGTTTCTCTTTCTCCACATCCTCTCCAACATATATTGCCACCTGAGGTTTTGATCTTAGCCATTCTAATTGATGTAAGGTGCAATCTCAGGGTCATTTTGATTTGCATTTCTCTGATCACTAAGGACTTTGAACATTTCTTTAGCTATTACATTTTTCACTTCTCAACATTTTAAATGCTCCCTGGTTGTTCTTTTTTATTATTATAATTGTGTTCAATTTATTTATTTATTTTTGTATTTCATGTCATATCACCAGTGTGCAGATTCATGGTGTTCACATCTTACATCATTGTCATTGTGCATATTATATAGAAAATTGCTAGTGTAATGATTTTCAAAATCTGTGTGTGTGTGTATGTGTGTGACTACATTGAGTACATGTTTGTGCCTGAAAGAATATATAAACACCACATCCTTTCAGTTTCCCATAGCGGCCAGATCAAGGTATCAGATCCTGTAACTGGAGTTATAGGCAGCTGTAAGTCACCTGATTATTGGTGCTGGGAACCTGATCCAGGTCCTCGGGAAGAGCAGCAAGTGCTATTAGCCCCTGAGCTATCTCTTCACTCTCACCTATAATTTTTTTTTTTTTGATTGATGGTTTACAAACCCTTTCTCCTGCGGGTTTTTTTTTTTTTTTTTTTTTTGAGTTTTAAGTATTCATTAAAATGCTGAATTGCATTTCTGGAGAGATGTATGCATGATTAAGAGCACTTGCTGCTCTTCCAAAGGAGTCAGGCAGCTGCCAACTGCCTGCAACTCCAGTTCTAGGGGATCTGATGTCCTCTTTTGGCCTCTACAGGCATATGCATGCATATGGTATACTCTCAGGTACACACACACACACACACACACACACACACACTTAAAATATAAGCTTAAATAAATCTTCAACACATTATCCATCAGCCAGAGTGTGCCTTTGGTGTTTCTCCCTCAACATCCTGTTAAATGGAAACTGTTTCTGTGCTCTTTCACAGTTGATAATGGGCATTATTAAATAGTTAAACGAACATTTAATGAGCCATTCATCTAGGATCTATAGCCACTCCTAAGTCATTTTTCCTGGATTGTAATTCTTCAATATTTTTGAATATCCTTCTGCATTGTCTTTGCTATTATTTTAGGTCAACATCTCATCTTTTAGCTCATTTTTTTCTTCTGTTGAGTCAGAGCAGGTAGAGCTCATGTTCTTCACCAGGTATTTCTGCCCAATGCAAGCTGATTTTTAAAACTGTACCCACAACAGCTAATGGCTCCTCCCCTAAACTTTTTCATCCCCTTGCATGTGTTATGCACCTGAATCTGTCCAATACAACGAAGGACCTTGTTGAGTTGGTGATACTTAATACTGACATCTTTGTAAAGTGAGCATAGAGGGATTCAACTCTAGGGAGACAGGATGGAAGTATCAATGCCAACCCCATACTTATAGAACTGATAGGAACTGAGAGGGCTGGCTCAAATCCTGGAGACTGTGTGCACCTCCCTTTCCTGTCCCAGCCCTCAGTCTGACTAACCCACACTATCCTGATTAGTCCTATGTGTACTGCAGCATAAGATCCAACAAAGCCGGCTCAGAGGACCTCTTCATGATTTCTATCTTGAGTTAAGCAAAACAGTCTTGGGAAGATCTGGTAATTCTTAAATGAGTTAGAAACACACACACACAAAAGCTGTACTCTGATGTCCTTAATCTATTCTGCAGAATGCACAGAATCCGTGACAGAACAATACTTCTTGCTCTGGGAATTCATACTGCTCACGGGCTAAAGTGATAGGTTCACTTTTGCCAGAAAAGTTGAATTTCACAGACGATGTTAAATCACATGTGATATATTCCAGTGCCCTACATAGATAGAACTTCAGTGACTAAGCGTCTAACAATCCTTCCTGACCTATGCAACCATCATTTCCTGCGCAACCACTTGCTCTGAGATAATCAGTACTTTGGACTTCGGTATTTTGTTTACTGCTTGCTGTTTGCCATATCTGGGCAGCCACGCCAGCATCAATCTCATACCCACTTTTCCTTCCTGGGTCCTTATTCCTCCTTTGGGGTCAGTGTGCCCTCACTTCTTCCAGGAAGCCATTCCTGATCCTTTTAGTTGGAGCAGGTGTTTGAAATCTCATAGCAACACCCTCTTAATATCTATCTTCTTGTTGCTGAGAATTTCTGAAGGATCGTGAATATATTCTTATGCTACTAATGTTTTTGCAGGGCTCAGCAGATAATCTTGAATAGTGGCAAATAATTTGAATATGAGTGATACTAGGTTACATGGGGTCCTCTTTTTGGAGTCCTTAGTCTTAATAAAATGGTTAAGACTCAGATGAAAGCTTCAGGACAATTTCATTAACGTTTAAAGAAAAACCTCAGAGTAGGCAAGCTATAAATCTCAGCAGCTACCCAGAGAAGGAGAATGGAAAAGAGAAGCAGGGGAAAAGCCGTAGAATCTGAGTTAAGCTAGTTGGTGGACAAATAGCTATTCAGGGAGGGGATAGGGGCTTTGGAGAAAGAGCAATGAAGTCAAAAGCACCAGAGAAAGCAAGCTTAGGCTCTCACCAGCATCCAAGGGATGCAGAAGGGAAACAAAAGCAAAAGTAATACCTTTTTGCCAGAGACCTGGGAGGTGAGAGACTCCCAGGACTCATAGGGAGGGACCTTAGATGAGGTGCCCAACATTGGGGAGAAGGAACATGTGGAGCCCACCTCCAACAGGAAGACAGGACATTTGTGGGGTTGCCATCCCACGGTCACACCTCGGACCCATAATTGTTTCTGTCTGATAGAATTACAGTGATGAAAATGGAGAGGAGTCTAGGGAGAAGAAGGTCCAGCAACAGGCCCAAAGTGGGATCCAATTCAAGGGGAGGTCCCAAGGCTATTACTGAGCTTACACTATTACTGAGGCTATGGAGCACTCACAAAATGGAAGCTATCATGACTGCCCTCAGAAAGACCCAACAAGCAGTTGAAAAGAGTCAGACGCAGTTATTTTCACCCAACCAATGAACAGAATCAGCTGACCCCTGTTGTTGAGTTGGGAAAGGCTGAAAAAAAGCTGAGGAGAAGGGCAATTCTGTAGAAGGACCAGCGGTTTTGGTTAATCTGGACCCCTGAGATCTTTCAAACACTGGACCACCAAACAGACAGCATACACCAGCTGATATGAGGACTCTAACACACATACAGTAGAGGACTTCCAGGTCTGTGTTCATTCAGAGATGAAGCACCTAACCCTCAAGAGACTGGAGGTCCCAGGGAGTTTAGAGGTCAGGTGAGGTGGGGGGGCATCCATGTGGAGATGGGGTGGGGTGGGGAGGAGGTGTGGGATGCGGAGCAGTCGGAGTGTGGATGAGGAGGGGCAGGGAATGGAACATGGAGTGTAAAAAATGAATTACAAATAAAATTAAAATAAAAAAAAATGCCTTTCTGACTCAGGATTCATACAGGTTGGCATACCCAAGCGAAACTTACAGCAGGCAGTTTTGTAGAAAGAGACCACCTTGCTAGGAAGTGTGAATTCTGCAAAGGAAAGTATCTTTTTTTGTTTGTTTGTTTGTTTGTTTGTTTAGTTAGCACAGCTTAAGGTGGACTTGTCTACCTAAGATGTGGTCCTTTGGCTGTTGATTGACAAGTCAAATTGGAATGTTTATTTGTTTGCCTTTTGTTTTTGTTATTTATTTATTTACTTACTTACTTATTTTTTTGATTTTTGATATAGGGTTTCTCCGTGTAGCTCTGGCTGTCCTGGAACTCACTCTGTATACCAGGCTGACCTTGAACTCATAAATTCACCTTCCTCTGCCTCCCAAGTGTTGGGATTAAAGGCATGAGCCACCACTGCCTGGCTCCAATTGCATTGTTAATTCTCCACACAAGGCAAAGAATCATTCTCTTGACAAGAAGGAAATAATGTTCACTCAGTAGTCCCTACTCCTGTTGTATTGTGTGTATTAAAGAACATAAGAAGAAATGCTGGAATTAAGTAACTCATCATTTATGGAATCCAAATATTTAGCTCTCTTAACTCTCTTCTGTATTTGTTCCACATGCCAATAAACATTGCTCATTACTTTCAGGAGGGGGGATACCTGAGTTTGTGTGGCTAAGGCTTTAAATTTCCTTCCTTCCTTCCTTCCTTCCTTCCTTCCTTCCTTCCTTCCTTCCTTCCTTCCTTCCTTCCTTTCTTTCTTTCTCTCTGTTTCTTTCTCTCTTTC
>NC_034601.1:42068935-42088935 GCF_900095145.1 Mus pahari | reverse complement strand
ATCTATATTTTAATTTATTAATCTCTCAGGAAACTGTATTTTTTTCCTATTTGAAACCCAAGTTAGATTATTGTTCTCTAGTTTTGTTGTATTTACTGTCGGGTGCTTCTTGATAAATATACAGCAAAGTCATGAATATCCTAACATTTACTGATGTATGCCACCATCCCATGACTGTGGGAAATGGGTAATAGGCTTTTAGGACATTATAGTTTTCTCCATCCAGGCCTACTTTCCTTCTCTTTCCCATTTTTGTTCTTCCTTTCTTCCACCCTTTTGTTCTTTGTACTAAGGAACGAACTCAGGTTAATAAAATTTTCTACCACTGATTTATTATTTATGCTCATATCTTTATTTGGATTGGTGAGATTGTGTGAACCAGAACAAGTATTTGCTGCCCAGACAAATGATCAAACTTTGATTGCAAGGATCCTCATGGTGGAAAAAGAGAACTGGGAACCATATACAGTCCTCTGATCTACAAATGGGTGCATGGAATAGGTGTACCACTTACAAACAACCCCTCCCCCCATACTCACAGTTATACATACATATATGTGTATACATAAAATAATAAACAAAAATTCCAGCCTCTCTCTCTCTCTCTCTCTCTCTCTCTCTCTCTCTCTCTCTCTCTCTCTCTCTCTGACTGAGAATATACAAGTAGACTAAAAAGCACATTTTCTAATTAGTGGGAAAGCAGCCCCTGTATGCAGTGCCTTGGGAGAAAGTCTAGTGAATGTAAAAAGTGGTTATTTCTCTGCCTGATTTTCAACATTATGTCAATTTTTGGTCATCATTTTTCATTTTCAATGTTCTTAAGGGCAAGTTAGAAAAATCTTTTTATGTATTTTATAGGACACTTAAAAATGTGAACCCCAGGTTGTCTTGTTTAAACCCAGCACTGTTAGTAACATTTTCCTGTATTCCCTCAGTATGCTTAGTTCTCTGTAGAGTTTACAAATAGTTCCTAAAATAAATATAAAAAGTGAGGGACCTTGTTTGCTATGACTTTGAAAAAATAAGCAGAATGTCCTGACACTTTTTCTAAAATCTTCATGTTATGTAAAATATTATTTCACAACCTTATAAAAAGAAAGCTGTGTTAATGAAATAAGTTGACAAGAACAATAAACACACACACACACACACACACACACACACACACACACACACACACACACACTTCCTCTTTTCTCCTATGTAGAAAATAGATTCTTTTCTCATGTGATATATTACGATTACAGTTTTCCTTCCGTCACTCTCCCCAGTTCCTCCCCACCTCCCCTTCCTCTGGATCTATGCCTTTTTGTCTCTCATCAGGAAAGAATGGGTATCTAAGAGATAATAATAAAACAAATCAAAATAAAATATATTAAGATAAGGCAAGAACCATTATGTTGAAGTTGAACAAGGAAAACTAACAGAAGGAAAATAGCCCAATACAACAGACAGGACTTTAAAATGTAACTCATACCTAATAATTTTCATAGTTGTTTCATAATAGTTCCTACTGTATATTCTTTATCATTATAGAAGAAAGTTCTATCGATTAGTATGCTAAGAAATATTTTTTAAAAATTGGCTCTCTAAATTTCCAAACTATGTTTTCCTTTTATCACATTGTGCAATAGGATTAAAGAAGAAATCATGGAAATGACCTTCTATCTCTAATGCCTGCAATATTGTATATTGTAAGTGAATAATAAATATTTGTTGACTTAGTTAACACCAATAGGTAAGGCAGCCTTTATTTATTCACTATACACATAAAAATCATTACTGTCTAAAGATTTCCAGTCATCCTTAAGCAACAACCTTCAATATAACATCAAATCATGTTCTGTTTTCATAGTAAAATAACCGATTGAGTAACATCAAAATAGTTCACTTACCTCACAGTTTTAGATTCTTGAAGAATATAATCAAGAAACTCCATTGTTTCAGGTAAAGATATTCTGGCTACATCATAATATTTTGATATTGCAGATAACATCCTTTTTGAGCACATGTTAAAAGGAGAGATCCTGTGGCTTAGAAATGCAAGGGTATTAGGGACAACCTTGTTCTTTTTATAACAACCTATTTTTTTTTAGGAACTTACATGGATCCTACAAAAACTGTACAAATCTATTTGATGATGGAGACCTTAATATCTCCCTTATGTCCTAAGTGGTAGTGAGTCTTGATGCCACTATTCCCACCACCACAGTGAGGACCACAATCTCAAAGAACCTTTAGGGGACACATTCAATTTATAGAAATTATTATCACATATAAAAGATACTTATATTTATAATTTATTTGAAATTGAAAACATGTGCCTCGCCTATTCTTTAGGTAGAAGACAATTTAAACACACCTCATAAAAGAATTTCTTAGAATTATCTTTTCTTTGGAAAACTGCAAATGAAAGTATTACACTCTTAGTTCTTTTGCCTTGCAGGCATTGCACCAGACACTGGCCAGCTCCATTGGAGAATTTAAACAACTATCACATATACCGCTTTTCTCTAAAAAGCTTATGAGATGGTTAGATATATAAACTGTAGAACTCAAAATGAGTTAAGAGTACCCAAAAACCAAACAGGGGAGGCATATAGAGCATAGCAACACAACATAGGCTATTGCGGTTGCTCTTGCTTGTTTACCATAGCTAAACACACCTTGCTGCTGAAAGTACATCATACTTGCAGGTCTTCGAGGAAAAATGTTGGAACTGACCTGGAATCTTTTTCCTTGCTGGGTAGCTTTCTTACTGCCTGAAGGTGCAATGCGGAATGCTGGGTGAAAAAAAAAATCAATGGACTCATTCAATACTGGATGATACATGCTACAGACAATGCCAAATTGCCAGGCAGGATGTGCCCAATTATGCAATCATGGGATGATTGATATGGGTTTGACTGACTACTTTCAAATGGATTTGAGGACTGAGCCATGGAAGAAATTCATGCCTGGTACTACTATAAAGATGGGCAAAAGCCAATAGCCCTAAGGTAGAACTATTGATTGGCTAAGTGAAATTTTTGGCAAACTGCCCTCTAAACATTTATTTTTATAAGCATATATTCATGCTGCTATCAGCCTTGGTCATAGAAGCTTCGTTTTACAATGTGTAGTAGCCAATAAATAACTTTTCACTGCTCAGTCCTAAATGAGGCATATATTACAATATCTCTAGCCCAGTGTTCAATACTCAAGGAAGAGGAAGTGAAAAGACTTTAAGAACAGGAGAATTAGGAGGATTGCTGTGAACTGCTGTCATATGGAAACATCATGACTATTACCCTCCTATGCTTACTGAAGCTATTGTTGCTTGTACAAGACATGCTATGTAACATTCCAACATGGATAAGGAAGGGAGAAATGAAGCCCCATTCCAAGTTGTGGGGAAATTGGTAATTGATGGGTGGTTGGGGAGAGAAATAGACATTTCTTTGGGGGAGTCACCAATGGTAAATTGCCCTGTTCTGGTGGATGGCCTCACCTACCTGTGTGTACAGGCAACATTAACTGGGCCTAGAAGGTTAAAAATCAAGTAGAGGACATGAGGTGGGAGAGTATGTGTTTGGGGATCTCAGGAGGCTAGGAGAGGAACTGGGCATTGATATGATTAAGACTGTATATGTGTATGAAAGTTTCAAAGTAGAAATTACTCTAAAACTTCATAGGTAGAAAACAGGTAAGACTGCATAAAAGATTTCATAATGAAATTGATAAAGTAAGGTTGCACATGCTGTATTTTATAATTGTGAATGGAAAGAAGAGTAATATTGAGTGATGCAAAGAAAATTGGAACAGCTGTATTGCACCCAGGGCTCTTGAGATTATTAGGAACTTGTTTTCTTTTTAAAGTGGCTTTCTTTTTTTTTTTTTTTATGTCCTTTTTTGTTAGTGGTGAGTGAATTTTAATTTAGTGGTATTTCTGGAAGGTCCTATGGATATACTGCAATTAAAAATGTTAAGGAGAAAAAAAACTTAGAAATTCAGAGACATCCCAGTCTAGAAGCCAGACTCATGGCAGGTATTCAGGAATGCTCAAGGTTCTCTTCTCATCCTTTGATTCACTCTTCTTATTTCTCCTCTGTATTATTTGCTTGGAAACACAGCATAAATAATATCAGAAAAAAATTAGAAATGGTGATTTGGCTGAGAAGAAGCAACAGACTGGATCCTGTAGGAAGCAGATCTTACATATGAATGTAAGATTGGAAGAAAACATTCACTGTGAAGTGAGTGTTCTTAGGCTCCTTTGCTGCTGGAGAGCTGGAAAGGAAAAAGAATGTGACAGAACAAGCCAGTCCTGTCCTGTCCCCAGTGAAGGTCTTTGTCAACCGCACAGTGTGTTCTGAAGGAAGGGCAGCAGAATTTTAGCTAACCCATTTAGATGTGATGAGCTGTCATCAGAGCTAACCCCCAAAGGAAAGAGAATATTTACTTAATACCTCTGGCTCTATCTGGGATGAGAAAACTCTGAGACTCGGGTTCTGGGGTAGTAATTCTCCAGGTCTCCTGCCCATCTCTGTCGGGACTACTACTACTTCCCTGCATAGAGCAACTGTGGAAACTATATTGGTCAGTTTGATCTGCCTTACCACCTGGGTGACTTAATAAACAAAAATTAAAATTTCCACAGATCTAGATGTCTAAGACCCCCAAGTCTCAGTTGGCAGAATTGTGCTGAGACCTCTCCTGGACTTTACATTCTTACATCGTTGCTGTGGACTTAGATGACACTTCATTGTAAGGAGAAAGGAAGAAAGGCAGGGCTCCTCAGCTCTTCCTTCATAAGGAGAACAATAAGGTCAAGATTACTGATATACTACCAAAAATTAGGACTTTCACTTAATTCTAATCCTGATCATGAATTTAAGTGATTATGAAAAACATTTATTTTAGGGAACTGGGTAGATGACATTCACATAATTCTAATGTTGATCATAAATTTAAGTGATTTTGGAAGAGAATTATTTTCAACAAGGAAAGAACCCTCCAGATCCATGCTCTGCTCACCCTCCTGCCAATGCCCTGATCCCACCTCCCCCAAATCTCCCTGCTCTTCCGGGGCTTTGCATGATGCCTGCACCCTAAACGGGAGGCCCTCCCATGATGCCAGTGATGGAGCCTTCTTCTCCTGGGATGACGTTTGTGGGACCTGCTCCCAGAAAGAGGCCACCCACGGGAGGCAAGCCCATGATGTCTGGGCCTTCAATGAAGAAGCCTTCTCTCCTCGCTTGCTGTATGATGATGTCCACTCTGCCTCACATGACTGGGCCAGACAGATAAGAGCAGAAGGTCTCTTTACCAGTTTTCTGTTTCTTGTCCTTTTCCACCAGATCTCAGTCCTGAACCTTAGTGTTTTCTAGTTGCATGACAAGGAAACTTCCCTTTCTAACAGAATAGTTTTGGAGGTAGAAGTGATATAAAAAAAGCATGGTTGTCATTTATGTTGTGAAATGTGAAAATAAAGTAGTCAGCTGTTTTAGTTAAAGTATGGTCCCAGTTGAGGGATGGGGCCACCCACACATCTCAAAATTTTTTAACCCAGAAATGCTTCTGTCCAGTGAAAAGACAGGGACAAAAAATGGAACAGAGACTGAAGGAAAAGCCATCCAGAGACTGCCCCATTTAGGGATCCGTCCCATCTGCAGACATCAAATCCCCATATTATTTCTGACTCCAAGAAGGGCTTGCTGTCTGGAGCCTGAAATGGCTGTTTCTGAGAGGTTCTACCAGCACCCGACCAATACAGAAGTGGTGCAGGTACTCACATCCCACCTTAGGACTGAGCCAGGGAGCCCTAATGGAAGAGCTAGGGGAAGAACTTCCCCTGGGACTGGAGGGGATTGCAACCCCACAGGAAGAACAGTATCAGCTTACTGGACCACACAGAGCTCCCAGGGACCAACCACAGTATATATGGAGGGAGCCATGGCTCTAGATACACACGTAGCAGAGGATGGCTTTATCTAATATCAATAGGAGGGGAAGTCCTTGGTCCTGTGGAGGCTTGATGCCCCAGTGTAGGGGGATGCTAGGGTGGTGAGGTGGAAGTGGGTGGAGGAGCACCCTCATTAAGGCAAAGGGGAAGGGGCAGAGAAGATGGGATGGGAGGTTTGTGGAGAGGTAACGGGGAAGAGGTATATCATTTGAAATGTAAAAAATTAAAATGATTAATAAAAAGGAAACTAAACATCTTAAAAGGAAAAAAAGAGAAGAAAATATTGATTTTGTTATTTATTTATGTGTGCCCACAGAGATGAGAAGGAGAATGTTGGAACTTTGGGATCTTGTCTTGCCAGAAGTTGAGTGATCTGGACTAAGTAGTGAGAAGTAATCTTTGGTTCCCTGGAAGAGCAGCAGCGTTCTTAAACAATGAGCCATTTTTGAAGCCCCTATTTTTTTTTTTTTAATGAGTAGTCATAGGAACACTGACACATATTTTGTATGAAGTATTTTATGAAGATTCCTAAAGTTAAATTAGACAATTTCAGAGTTCTTGCTTTATTTTTCAATGATAGAGACAGGTTACAAAATATTTAGCTGAATTGATTGTGAGTTGTGGAAAATACATGGGTTCATAATGACTAATGCTTGGATTAAATGAGAAACTGAATATGCCTTTATATCACAATCAACTCCATAATGTTTGATCTTTGGATGGCAAGCACACATGTGCTCTGCTCAAATATTAAAAGACTGAGGTGAAGTCACGATTTAAAAGAAATAGAGTTCTGTTTTTGTTTTTGCCTATGGGTATTTATGTCACAGCACAATGTAGAAAGACATTGATATTTCCTTTGATATTTGGGCATAAACGACAAAAACACTGAAAAATGTTGCTCTGAAAATAGTGAAGAAGCAATCTTTTATGGCTTTTGCAGGGAGTTGGAGTGTTTTGCAGTGGGTGGGTAGTCTGGGAGAAAGTGATTCTTTCTTTCCACTGAAAGTGCTCAGACCTTAGCCTCCAGTTTCCCACATTCGCTCATTCTGTGTTTAGTGTGTTGTAAATATGGTGTTGGAAGTTCAGGCTCTTCCCTGAACCTGGGCCTGCTTGAACATTCTCCTGAAACCTTTAGTGTGCTCTGCCCATGCACAGAGCTGAGGATGTTATAAAGCCCCTTACTTCAAACTGGTTTCAGTTGGAGGGCGGAGACATCTCTTCTGCTCTCCTCTGACACATTTCTGCGTTCCTCAGAGAGTGATACCTGGGGCACTTTTTTCCTTTCCTGTTCTTTCCCCTTTCCCTTTCTTCATATGCCAGTTAAAACAAATCCACAGTTGACAACTGTCACTTGGCACACCAGGCACTAATGTGATCTCCCTATTGAATGTGAGCTACTTCTTCATGCTTCTCAGCTGGAGTTTGACCTCCAGAAGGAAACAGTCTCTTTCAGTTCATCCCTTGCTACCTTCTATGAGCATTCTATGACTAGAATACCTTTCAGTCTGCATTCAGCTATTCTGAGGATGTTCAAAACTATATTACCAATCATCAACACACACCTTTATTTGGGGGTACAAATGAATATTTGGAAAACTATATCTCATTTGATGATGTCCGTCGATCAGTGTATCTGTTCATTTAAACTATTAGTCAGGGGATAATAAATTACATGACTCAAATTTGGGAAGAATGTCAAACAAAGAAATTGCTTAGGGCTAGAGTAATTAGGGGAAAAATGACAGATAAAAATTAAGGAGTAACCTTAAAAGGTAGAAAATTTCATCTCCAGAATAACAGCACAAAGAAAATGTTGGCGGAGGGCTGATTAGATCGAAATTCGGTGTATTTGAGGAAATCAGTGCAATTCTAAATCGCATTAGCAGCAAAGCATCCAAAGAGGACCAGTATTTGTGAAGATCACTGTTTCCTCTCATGCCCAGCATAGTGCTTTTGCTATGACAGGCTCTCAAAAACTATCTCTTGAGTGCATAAACAGGAAAGGTGTGGAGGGTAAGGTTTGTCTCCTGACTACATATAGATTCATGTTTAGCTTTGGAACAGAGGTTTTTTAAAGTCATGTTATCCAATGACCACTTGATTATCTTCCGGGTTGTTATATATATTTTTGACTTGATGTCTGACCCCCTTCTCCACTGCAGTGTTACAGTATCCAGCAGGTGATATCATTTTGCTGTGATGAGAACCATGTAAAACTAGTGTATTTTTTGTGTTTTGTTGTTTTTTTTTTCAGTTGGAATTTTAAGTGTGCCGAGTTTGAAGCAAAATCCAAAAGAATCTGAAAAAAAATCCAGAAAAAAAAATGAGTGTCCCACAAACCTTGACATCTTCTCTAGCTCTGTGCTTTGACATATTCCCATAGCAAAGATGTGCTTATAAGTCATACTGACAGTTCAGTGGGAGAGTTTGTTCATCAGGAAAGGGCCCATGGAGGTCAATAAAAATATCCTATGCACTGATTGTTGTCATGACCCATATCTAAATGTCATTCTTAAGGAGGTGTAGAAGCAGCTTTGAGAGTCTCCAATTTAGGTGAAAGAGGCAGAAAAAAAATATGCTTGGCTTAATTTTTCTAAAAGTTTGGCAATACCAGAGACAGATGTGTATAGTAAAGTAACAGCTATTCTTTGGCATGTAAGTCTTTTTCACTTCAACTGCCTACTATGGGGCTGCCAGACAAATGGTTGAAAGGCAAGTTTGGTAACATTATCCCCACTTACAAATCCCTCATCATATGTCTATGGAATACTAAGCATCATCGGAATAAAGTAACTGTACTGGCTAAGTTTGTGTCAACTTGACACAGCTGGAGTTATCACAGAGAAAGGAGCTTCAGTTGGGGAAAGGCCCCCATGATATCCAGCTGTGGGGTATTTCCTCAATTAGTGATCAAGGGGGAGAGGCCCCTTGTGAGTGGGACCATCTCTGGGCTGGTAGTCTTGGATTCTATAAGAGAGCAAGCTGAGCAAGCCAGTGGAAGCAAGCCAGTAAAGAACATCCCTCCATGGCCTCTGCATCAGCTCCTGCTTTCTGGCCTGCTTGAGTTCCAGTCCTGTATCCTTTGGTGATCAACAGCAGTATGGAAATGTAAGCCAAATAAACCCTTTCCTCCCCAACTTGCTTCTTGGTCATGATGTTTGTGCAGGAATAGAAACCCTGACTAAGACAGTAACAAAAACGAATTCAGGTACTCACAAATCCCTTCTTTCCTTTCAGAACGAATGGTCATCGAGTGCTTATTCAGCCTTCAATCGGTTGCTTGATATTCATCTGCTCATTCTTATAATATCACCCATCCTTTACCCTCTTGTCTCCCCTTCCTTCAACACACAGGTTAGAAGAACACGCAATATTTCCACACACCATTTTCCATTACTTTTTCTCCTATTTTGTAACTTTCGAGTGAAGTTGAGTGAAATAAAGCCCGTATTTTATACCAGTAAATTGTACAATGCCTTCTCCATAGCAAGTCTTTTAAAAAGATTGTGAGTATGTATGTGAGGTCTGAGGTCAGCTTTGTGGGATTGTTCTTTTCCGGCACGGTTTACCTGGGTTCCTGGGGTGGACTTCAGACTGTCAAACGTGCATCATCATGCAGGGAATGCTCTCTTGCCAGCCCCACACTGTACGTCTTTTAGTATGTGTGGAGCTCTTAGTGCAGAAGCAGCCGTCACTTTCTGACTGAATCTTATTTTTCAGATGATTACTTTAAGGATGCTGATTTAATTTATTCCCTTGAGAAACATTTCTGAAGGAGCTGTTAGGGGGCACTTTTTATAGTGGCACATTTCCTAGCTACTTTCCTAAGCATCAATGGCACTGAGCAAATGGAAGCCGGTGATGTCGCCATTTTACATCTCCCAAGTGGCATATGTGTTTTTCAAATTCAGATTTATGTGAGTTCTAGCTCATGCTCTCTTTTCTTTAGTGTCATAACTTTTCCTCTAGGATAGAGCATACGTTTCTGTATATCTTACATAGTAAGTAAAAATATATTGCAAACTTGCATTTCATAATAATGAAATTCTTAGGACCTGAAACTTAACAATCACTCAGTCACAATGAGCACACAGTGTAAAATCCATCCTGAGTCAGGACGTGGGTGACTGAAAACTGGCTCTTAAGATTTTATGTTCTGGTTGTTAATAAATCATTAGATGGAAAATACTTCTCTAATGGAAGTCTGTAGGAAATGGATTTTTCTACATGTCTCCTATCCCTTTCAGAAGTTTTATATGAACACTGAAGATTACTTGATGTTGACTGTATTCTGGAAACAAGGATTCATGAGTATGGGCTAAGAAAAATGGAGAAAAGAGTGAAATTCTGGTTAATTCTAATGTTTGTTTTTGTTGCAGACTAAAGATGACTGCAAATTCTTCACAGTCCTCTCAAAGGAAAATGAGATTGTTTCTTCTTTCACTGATTTTGGTAGGAAGAAGTGACTGCTCTGAAAGAGTTATTGGGAAGTGATGTGGTGCTAATCTGAAGACCTGGGCTTTAACATATTTGTAAATGTTATTTTTGTCTTATTGCTGGACTTGTTGATCATCGGGCTCAGACCTATGTGATAGGAAGCACAACATGGTGTGCATAGAAGAAGAACGATGCAACTGTGGGGAGGGAGAGAGCCACCCACTGAACATAGTCTAACTCTTCTTGTAGTCTGGTGTGAATAGTCCATCTCCACTCTTAGGTTAGCCGAGCCCCCAACTGAATACAATTATTTGAAGGCAACTGATCATCTTTTCTTCTGGGGCAAAGGAGGCAGCCATGCTAACTCTTCTTGTGTGCTTATGCTACAGTAAGCCATGGAAGTTTGAATGCTCATGTCTAGTCATCAATTAATAATTAACTTATTCTACATCTTCTATGGGAATCACTAAGGCAAGATAGACACACCACAATGTTCTTTTCTTACATGGGTGGTGCTTCTAGAATGAATATATCAACTAAAGTAGGAGATGTAATATACTTATATGATTTGTCTTTTTGTTTGTTAAATTAAAATATTTTCTATTTATTTAATCTCTCTGTCTCTCAGTCTCTCTCTCTCTCTCTCTCTCTCTCTCTCTCTCTCTCTCTCTGTGTGTGTGTGTGTGTGTGTGTGTGCCTGCATGCATCATGTACACATGTGCATGTGGTGATCATAGAACAACTTTCTAGAATTGATTCTAACCTTTCACTATGTGAGTTCCATAAGTATAACTCAGGATCTCAGCTTTGGAGGAGAAAAACACCATTACTCACTAAGCATTCTTGCAAGCCCTTATTTTTTTGTTGTTTGTTTTTTGTTTTGTTTTATAATCATTGTCCATAACTGAGAAAAAAATAAGACAGAAACAGATTTATATATATTTCTTATAAATCATTTCATCATACCCTGTATGAATTGTTTTCTATATCATGCTATTATTTTCAGCTGTAGAAACTGAGGCACAGATACTAGATTACCTTTCTAGGATTATATCAATTTGATTCTCAATATTCTCTATTTTCTTGTTTATTATTCTAAACTCAATCTTAATATGAGTATTTACTTAATACGTGTCATGCCAGAAAAATGTTAAGTTCCAAATGGTCAGAGAATGTGTCTGTCTTTTAGTATTCTATACACCTCTAATCTAGTCAAGGGAAAATGCCCAGTGCTAGTTGAATGAACAAAGCCATAGGGCAAGGTACAACTCAGAATGAAATTCAGTTCTTAGGATTCAGTCACTGAGTGTGTTTCTATAACACCTATGAAGGATGTGAGGGAATATGTTTCTGGAGAATGGCACTATGAACAGTCAGCCATCATGCCCTCTTTTCAGGCATGCCCACGAGAGCATCTACTCATGTGAGAAATATGTTTGTTAAAGCATCTCAATGGTAATTCTGATAAATCTATTGAGGACACAAACTGCATTCTATTATCTTTCCCTAAATCACATTATTCTACACAAAGAAAATGTTCTGAAAAAGAAGAGTGTATAACTTTGAAATTATGAGGATGCTAAGGTTAAAAAACTTAGACGTAAAAAACAGGTCAGAAAATAGGAGCCTTGAAGTGAAATCAGTTTTCATGTTGATAGTTTGTGTCTTTGTGTGAAAAATAGTTTCAGGAAATACATGGATTCCCACACTTGAGTGAAAACTCTGTACACTGATGTGCGGGATGAGGTGTTTTTAACCAACTAGATAGGCTTTAATAGACAAGCAATGGTTTGCTATGTATCCACAGTCAAATCAGATCATGCCAGAAGTTATCGTGCACACTGTTTCAATGGTAGCTGAGAACAGAAATGAGATCAGATTATCTCAGAACATTCTGGAAAAGGGGTAAATAATTAATACACAGGTAGCATTCAAAAAACTCATCGAGGTCTGATTTTTTTTTCTTTAGTCTAAACTAGCCATCCTAGGAACAGAGTCACTCCTCTAGAGAAGGTGCATCAAGATTCATAAGGATGGTCCATGACCACAAGAAGAACTGAAACATACTCTTTATTATGTTTGGCAAACTGAAAAGTATTTGTTTCTCATGTGACATTTAACTGCTAGCAAAATATGAAAAGTCACAAAAATTAGCATAAAAATTCTAAGACAAATACTATAATACTTTGCTTTTCTTTTCTCTTTCTCTTTTCTTCCCATGTTGAGCCAAAATAAATCTTGTTAAAGCTACATCCTACGAAGATACAACCTTACGTACTGTATCTCACTGTATGTGACACTTTTTAAAGTTTCTTTAATGTTAAAGATGTCATTGACTTGAGGATTTTAAAGCACAGCATAATATAAATGGCTGAACACAGATCCAGGAATGATTCCATGTGTGCTATATTATGTAGATTGCATCGGTACAAGTGAAGTGTATAAGCAATAAAATACACAAAAAAAGGGTATGCTAAAAACTTTCTAAGTCCTCATCAACAAGGGGATAGCTCATGATCAATTGTTAGAAGTTATATTCAAGGTGATCATTCTAGAAACTGCTGTTTTCTGGCTCTTCTTCATATAATTTACATTTGTGTATGGTACTGGTTTATGCAAAAGCATCTGTTTACTTGAAAAACTACTTAGAAGTCCTTATCCTTGAAACATACAGGAATGAATACCACTTAAATGCATTTGTATTTAATTCACTGACATGTACTTCCTGGGCTGTATCTTATTGTCTCCTGCTAAGAACTTGGGCTCGAGGCATTTAATACTCTGGCTCCTACTCTTAGTTTAGTGCTTCACTTTTATTTTCAATCAATTCTCCTGCTTAGCCTCCCTTCATCCAACTTCCCCTCTCCTCTCCCCCTCCCCTCCCCTCCCCTTCTTCCTCTCCCTCTCCTCCTCCCCCATCTCCTGCCCCCTCCCCCTCCCCTCTCCCTTTCCCTCTCCACACATACATGTATGCCCTCAGGATCATTCATAGTGTAGGATGGGATAAAGGAAACTGTCGTTGTTGTTGTTCTTATTTTTCGACAGGAAGAGTACTTTCTTCTCCCGATGACTGGCAGATAGTACTGAACCTGTCATCTACTACCACTTACTCCACTCACACCACCCCTGTCTTTAGTAACTCCATAGTGCTGAGGTTCTGTAATCTATAATCTCATAAACATTTTATTTTCAATATTATGGTTATAATGACTACAAAGCATATTTTCTTATCTATTTAACATTTTATTGTAAACCAAATATCTTTAAACTTTCGACGAACTTAGAATTCATTTCCAGATTTGCTTTTGAGCAAAAGACACGACAAATAGAAGGAGAAAAAACAAAATTATATCAGCACTTTTATGTATTCTATGTACATACAATTTAAATATGTAAAAAATTTCATACACATCTTTTATATGTGCATAAAATCTCATCACATTGTATGTTGCAATTTTATCTACAAAGGTGAGATTTAGGTCATTTTAGCAATGTTTTTATTATTTAAATTTTTTTAAGTGACAATTTTGGCTTACAGAAAAATAATACATTGTAGGGATTAAACCATATACAAAGGTAAAATAAAAGACAATATTGCTAAAACAAGAAGCTGTAAAGATACTATGGTATAACTTTTATACTAAGTATAAAAGACTATTATGTCCCTTGGCATAAAGTTATCAGATCTAACTGAAGGGTATATGTTATAAACTTAATTAAAATATCTAGGTGTATGACTAAAAGCCTAACAAAAAGGGAAATGGATTCAGTTTATATAATCAATTAGTACAAAATACAAAACAGAGAGGAGGTGCAGAGAGAGAGAGGAAAAAAATAACAGGCGGCAGAAAGAACCCAGAAGCTAATGGAAGAAGCTTGATTATATCAGCAACACAACAAATATGCCTTATCCAAAAATATGTATTTGAAAAGGATTCTAGCCTGTTTGCTGGAAGAGGAAAAGTCCTTACGTACTTTGTTATGAACTGTAGATGAACGTTTGGAAAACTCAAGTGAAAAACGATCACCTGTTTATTATATTACTATATCACCATCATCATCATAGTATGAGTTTATTCTCCTGAGACATTTTCTTTCATGTTTTAACTTTTTACTCTTCTCTCATATATTACATCCTGACTGGAGTTTCCCTTTCCCCCTCTTCTCCGTGTCCCTCTCCTCCACCTCCCCTCTCTACCAGATCCATTCCCCTCTCCATTTCCCTTCAGAAAAGGCCAGGCCTCCCCAGGATAACAACCAAACACAGAACATTGAGTTGTAGCTCCCCTCATATTAAGGCTGGATAAGACAATCCAAGAAGAGTAAAAGAGCCCCAAAAGCAGGCAAAAGAATCAGATAGGCCCCACTGCTAGGTGTCACACAAGAATACCAAGCTGCACAACCACAACATATATACAAAAAGCCTAGGTCAGACCCATTCAGGCTCCCTGATTATTATTTCCATCTCTGTGAGCCTGTATGAACACAGATTAGTTGATTCTGTGGTCTTTCCTGTGGTGTCACTGACTCCTCTTTTTCCTTAAATCCTTCCTCTCCCTCTTCAGGAGGATCCCCTGAACTCTGCTTAACATTTGACTGTGGGATTGCATCTGCTCCCATCTGTTGCTGGATGAAGCCTCCCTAATGACCATTACACTAGGATCATGATAGGCTCTGGTCTACGAGTATAGTACAGTATCATTAGGAATCATTTCATTGACTTTGTTTTTTCTGTTTATGTTTGATTATATCCTAGGTTTCTCACCACTCTAGTCTCTGGTTCCTGGTCCTGCAGCCAGCGTCAAGGATAGGCTTCCTCTTATTGCATGGGTTTCAAGTTGGACCACTCAGTGGTTGGCTAATGCTACCATTTCTGTTCCATCTTTAACCCCAGGACATCTTGCAGGCGGGACAAATTGCAGGTCAATGGTTTTGTGGCTGGGTTGGTGTCACAATCAATCCATTGGAAGCCTTGCTTGGTTTCAAAGGATTCAGGTTCTGCATCCCCCATTACTAGGAGTCTTATCCAAACTCACCTTCATAGGTTCCTGGGAGTTTCCATTGCATTAGGTTTCTAACTCATTCTCCAAACACCCTCAGTCTCTCAATTCTAGTTGTCTCTTCGGTAGTATCCTCCACCATGCTCAGCCTGAAGCATTTTCCCAAAGGAGTTTTGATTTGTTCCCATTTTGATGGGTATAGTTTTCTCTGGTTGCTTTCTCTCTCCATAGAGTCCTGCTCTGTGATTAAATTAAACCTCAATGCATTATGAGAGCTCATTCACATATATAGACTCAAGAGGAAAATTTAAAATGTTAGTCAAATAAAACTTTCTGGTGTCAAACTGCATGATAAGTGACAGGTCCCAACACAAGCCAGCTATTTATTTATTTATTTATTTATTTATTTATTTATTTATTTATTTATTTTGGTAGCATGACCTCAGCTAGTTCTGAGACTGAGGTAAGTTAAATGTTAAAAATATCTTTGTTTTCAATACCTATCCATGGGTAAAAGACTTATCAAAGTAGATGCTGATAATGCAAGTGTACAGTTAGCTAACTTATCTCTCTCTCTCTCTCTCTCTCTCTCTCTCTCTCTCTCTCTCTCTATCTGTCTGTCTATCATCTATCTATCCATGCATTCATCAATTCTAATCCTTTCCTATAGTTCTCTTCATTTATTGTCCTTAGACTTCCCATATGCTCTGCAAGCACTGTACCGTTTACTTCAATCCCCAGATGCAATTACATATTCTTAAATGCATGACTACTCTTAACTGGATGTGATTTTCCTTAAAATTTTAGAATGACATTTCAAAATTAACCCATTGTTCTTGGAGTTTTCCTATGATGTGATTCATCCCTTAACTATGGAAATATAAAAATACCAAAGACAAAATATTTTGAGTTACAAACTACTAAGCCCATCACTTCTGATTGATCTTTTAAAAAGAACACACACACACACATACACACACACACACACACACACACACACACACACACACACACACACACACACACACACACACACACACACACACACACACACACACATACACACAGCCCTTGGGCTAAGATTTTGGCATGTAGTATTTATTAACTGACTTCTTATTGAGTTAAATGCATATAAATACATCTTTGAGAACTATCGCTTGAACCACATCAAATGTTAAATGTTACAAAAATAGATGTGTGATATGACTCAGGAATATGCTTTTAAAATATTCATTCTCATGTAGTAGAAACAAGCTCAAAATTAGATGAAACAAATTTTAGAATTAACATAATATGAAGACTTGTAATCATGTAAAGACTTGAGATCAACTTGATAGTTCTGGTAGAAAATGCAGTTTTATCCACATTGTCAGCTTTCATTGTAAGCAATAATCCATACCATTACTCCACATTTATCCAATATTTGCCTAAAACTATATCATATGAGTATAATTGTTATTTCTACTTAATTAACTACCTTAAGAGATTATTATAATATACTAGCCTTAGGGAACTTTTGCTGTCTGAGTTCTGTACTATTGTATTGATGTGCTATGGTTTACTAGATAATTTCTACTATAGGCTACTATAGGCTATTATTTCTACTTTAGGCTGTAAGCATAGATTATTTACAGTTTTTCATATAAACAATGCTTTCCTAAATGTATTCTTTTCATGATTCCTTTCTTGCTTTGATAAATAAGTTTCTTACCACTACCATCCTTTTATGATGTTGAGTAGGTTTAGATTCCATCTTTTATATCGTCTTTCACAAGTGTGACTTTTCAGATTTAAGTGATCGACTTGCTGCAGATCTGCCTTGTTAGTCTTTGGTAGCTGACTGTGCTGTGATGGAAGGTATCTCTCAGCTTGCCATAATCACCTTCATTTTTCTGTATGTTGATCCTTATATAACTTTATAGTAATTCTAATGAATATATATGCTTTCTCTTCTTTGAGATTTATGACTACATTGTGTTTTACTCTCACATACATTACATCACTAAAACTGTCACAAGTGATGAAACTTAAATGAGTGACTACTTTGCAAAGATTAGTGTACAGTTTAAAAATAGTTTGCAAGAATATGGGGTGAAAATTGTGATAAAGACCGCTAATGCTACAAAATGTGTAAAATAGCTAGAAATTAATATAAAGATTTTGACAGTCAGGTTCTTCGTGGAAATACTGTGATCTTGGAAGTGATTTGTTATTACCTAAGTTGAAATTAATACTAATAGGACAAAATGAGAGATCCATTAAGCTCATGGTAAGGAAAATATATAATCCTTTTAGAGTAGCTTGCTTTTAAGAGGATAAAATGGTGTTTTTAATGAAATGAGTCCTGAATTCCATTTTATTCTTGGGTTTTAATTATATTATGTTAACATCAATCTAAAACATTCAGCATATACTTTTGTATATTTGCCTACCTATTTTTTTTAACCATAACCTCCATGACTGAAGTAGAAAAAGTATGATTTCAAAGGAAGGATTTCATAAGTGGGGATACTAGTTCAAAATATTGAAAATGTTAGACTGTATGAGCTTTATTTTTCCAACTTTGGGTTCCTCAACAATATAAAACTGTGAGCTCCATTTGAAGTGTGTCCACTATTAGATTTCTTAATTGGAACACATTGTTATGGAGTAGACTAATGAGATACTGACTTTTAAAATAGTTTTAATTATAAGGAAGTAGTTAATATTTGCAATTTTCAGAGATTTGTTTATTAAAACACTCTGTAGTTAAATATTATTATGGAATATCATTTTCTGTTTTTGGGATAAGTCAATAAAATTACTACTTCTCATACTGAAATTTAAAAGTAGAGAGATATTCACGACATACAGTAAGGAGTTTTCCAGGAGGAAACTGTCAGGGTCATGGTTGAACATTTGCTGCCAGCATCTCTTCATGCAGTCAATTCAACCTAGCAATGTTCCCACTTTTTCTGAGATACTATGTTTTTTTCTAGGATGTCAATATCTCCATGCAGTGCTTGGACTTGGTATACAAGGGATACACACCCCTTTATTTTATTTTATTTTATTTTATTTTATTTTATTATTTTATTTTATTTTTTTGTGCATGTAAAGACAGAAAGAAAAAAATTGAGATACCATTTGATATACATGCTAATAAAACACTAAACAACCGATTTACCTGAATATGTCATAAAAGTCAAATACCTAAAATAATTGTAGAGGAAAGCTATCTCAGTTTGTTCTGCCTCCTCTGTATACTTAAACATTTGCAGCAAATTGGTAGGTAGAATAGTCAGACTCGGAATGTTTGAGCAAACTTCAGTGAAACTGGTCACTTCTACTTATCTGTTCATTTGTAAAGACAGCAGAAACCATTACCTCAGAGCTTTGCTGGCCTCAACATAAGTACAGTAAAGCCACAGTCTGGATCATTGCAAATGTTCACTCAATGGTAGCTATTGCAAACCTTATCATTATATATAAATGCTAGTGTTATTACATCATTAAGGGAAAGCAGCAGCAGGCATGATTAGCAACCATTCTACAAACACAAGCAAAGAGAGAAAAGGTTGCTCTGTAGGGGATTTTGTTTCTAAGTGCCAAAAACTTGCGGACCATTGCTCTCTGCATCTCAATGTCTTTCTTTCTTTAAATTTTATTGTCTTATATCATTCTACCTAGTGTGTCAGAAAGAAAAAAAAAAAAACTTTGGTCAAAGTACTCAAACACCTGGATTTCTTTCTCTCAGCTTATGTTAGTAAAAACTTGGTAATTGAGTTTCCTTGTCTTTCTAGCCCAAGACAATTCAACACCATCTATCACCCCGTGTGTTGTCATAGAGCCACTCTATAGAGAAACCCTTTTTTCCAGAAAAGAAAGTAGCTGTGAACATAATAACCCCTCCTTATTCGTGATTGTTTCCAAAGAAAAAGCTTCATGAGGGCAAGGAATGAGAGCCTGGGTCACATGCCTCTGTCTTGTGGTGGGCACTGTGGTCATGTCGAGTAGCTGATTGGTGAGTAATAATGTGAAGTGTTTAGGTGAATGTTCTCTCTACATTACCTTGACCGTAGCTAACATATGTCTAGTTATTTCTAAACATTTCCAGTCTTCTACTAGTTATTAGGAAAAACCTAGTAATCTTTTACCTGTTTGGTTACAATTTTCTTTACATTTATAGCATGCTCTATATACAAATACATAAAGTTAATGAACACTGCACATAAAGAAGTCAAATAAATGAAGCTCTGAAAATGTCCTTGTCTACATAGGACATTGCAAAGTTTTATCTTATTACTTTAGCATTCTAATTGTCCTGCATAACATTTTATTATGTATTTTTCAGAAGTAGTTATTGCTTTCTCTGTTAATATTAATTAATTTACAATTTTGACATCAATGATTACCTAGTAATTTTGCTTACTCTGTCTTGTGGACTACAGCAAAGTAATACTGAAAGGTGTTCTTTTTCCTCTATTAGTCTCATGTTTGATAATTTGTTCTTTTTTTCTCAGGAGAGGGTTAAAAACAGGAAAAAAGTATTGTGTTGAATGATGCCTGAAAATGCTTTAGAATATTTACAAAAATTCTCTCTCTCTCTCTCTCTCTCTCTCTCTCTCTCTCTCTCT
>NC_034601.1:42063925-42068105 GCF_900095145.1 Mus pahari | reverse complement strand
TCTCATATATAGCCTCACACAAACACATACACACACAATAAATAACAGTAACAGTATATGAATACAAAAATAAATTAAGCATGTTATAAACCACTTTAAAATACAGCTTTAGATATATAGAGTTCATAAAACATTGTGTGTGAATATAATACATATCATATCCAATAGTTTAAAGAAAGATTCCCTGCATAGTCAGATAAAGCTGATCCAAGGATTCATGAGTCACTTGACTAAGCCTGAGTTTCAGATGTATGAAACTTCTGAGTTGCTTGGCCATGGAGGCTCTAGAGCCTCTCAGAGCAATACAGGGCTATTAGGGTGTTTCATTCCTCTTGATGTTTCCAGAACTAGATGGTAAGACCCAATTCCTGAAGACAGCAGACAGTTCAATTGTACGTTATAGGGAAAATAGCAACAACAACAACAACAACAACAACAACGAACAGTTTCAACCTGAGATGGAGGCTTCCTTTTGGTGGCTAGTTTTCATAGTGCCAGAAGGTATAGGCTACAAATCTATGTAGGCTACAAATGTAGATGAAGTAAAACAAGTATTGCCCAGCTGCAAATTCTATGAATAACAAAGCTAATGTACCAGGCAAAATATGCCTAGTTGCACCATAGTGTCATGCCTGCTATGGAACTGTCCAATTTAGGTTCTCTGTTACTTTGATCAATCACTGACCAAAAAAACAGATTTAAAGAGAAAAAAAAATACTTGCTTGGTTTAGACTTCCATTTCACAGTCCATCAAGGGTAGCCTGTGCTAGGAACCTGGGGGCAGGAACTAAAACAGAGACCATGGTGGAATGCTGCTTCCTGGCTTTTTCTCCATGGCTTGCTCAGTTTGATTTTTTATACAACCCAAGAACACCTGCCCAAAAGTGGCACAACCTTGTCTGTCCTGGATCCTCTCACATAAATCCTCAGTCAAGGAAACGCCTCACATATATGTCCATGGTTCAATCTGATGGAGCCAGTGGCTCAATTCAAGTCCTTTCTCCACAGATGACTATAATTCTTATATAACTAGCACAGGGAACAGTGAGTCACTCCCTTGATTTCAGACTCACACTAGAAGAGGAAATCTATTTCTCAAACTGTATGTTCTGATCAAAATCTCATGTTAGATAACAGGTCCTAAGAAGGAATCTACTGATGCAGTTTACCACAGTCCACATGATGTCAAACTACTTTTTAATTATATGTATATGCAATGAGGAATGCTACTCTCAGTCTTTAACAGAGGCCTCTCTTTGTAGTGGAAGTTGAATATAGTGAAGCATGGCTACTCAAATTGCTTAGAAGTGAAGATTGTGTCTTCAGCTATAGACAAGGCATTTAGACCACCCAGTCTAAGGCTCAGGGATCACAGGCCATGTGATGAAAACAGAAGAAATCCTGCAGAATGACCTCTTGTGGAAATGATAAAGCCACTTCAATAACCACCTAAAAGCAACAGCACCAAAGTACACTAAACTTGAACGAGAAAGGGCTTGGTCAATAGTCAATCATGGATTCCGGAAGTTGTTCTACTTCCTGCAGACACAGTGACCTGATAGAGACTGGAGAGTAACTGCCTTTCGTTGAGCCTACCAGGCTCCAATAGAGGCTTTCAAACCTACGTAGATGCACAGATTGCTCTGGTTAAACCTGCTGAGTCACAAAATAAAAACATGTTTATGGGGAATGGACTTATAGTAAGAAGAAATTTATATTGATGAGAGGGAGACCAAACAGGGTTGGGATTGACAGTAATCTTTGCATGCATGCATGAAAATGTTGAAGAATGAATTTAATAACAATAAAGAAGAATGTTATAAAAGTAATATGGAGTGATTTGGGAAAATTTATAATTGACTTTTATTTATTTGCAAGTATTTCTCATTTAAGAATATTTCCTCAAACAAATAGTAACTACTAAAACAATGAAGTTCCTATTACAAGCAACTGAAAAGTTTTAATAACAGAAGAATAATCTCATTAAATAAACTCAATTATTTTTCTTTCAAGTCAAAAGTTTAAGTTCTGTCATTTGTTAAAATTTTCACAATAAAATTTCAGAACTTTTATTGCATAAAATTAAAATTCACATTAGATAAACCTAAGTCCAGTAATTTTCCTCTTGTGGAGTGTACCTGGTTCCTGTAAAGAATAGAGTTGTAGAATGTGCTGAAGCTTCCTTTAATCCATTTATAGCATTTTACCCTAGTAGACAAGATAAATGGAAAGAACTAAGAGATAGTGGTAAGAAAGCTGAAGAGCACATGTTTTGGCAATCAAGGGAATATTTGGACATGGGAAGTATTCATGAATGTATACAGGGCAGAATTTTTGGAATTTCAACTGCCACTGAAAACTGGAAGTCATATGATTTTCCATGTTTACCTTTATAATCTTTTGCAAAAATCAGAAATGATAAAAGGTAAAAATTAAAATCACAGCTAATTTTTGTACGATTAAATCATTACTGGATGGTCAAATATCCATTACTAATATAATAATCAAAATACTATATATGCTAAAGTGAAAGGGATCTGTCAGATGGTTGTCTATCTCTATATATTCCATATCTACATTTCTCACCTCTCTCTCATCATTCATCTATCTATTTCTCACTTTGTATCTACAATATGGTATATATGCATCTATCTATCTATCTATCTATCTATCTATCTATCTATCTATCTATCTATCTATCAATCTATCATCTGTCTATCTATCTATCTATCTATCTATCTATCTATCTATCTATCTACAGAGAATAATACTGCTCAATTTTACCATGTAGTTTCTGTGAAAGTTATTAAATTTGAAAAACTTATTTCTAATATATATTTATGTGAGCATGACTCACAGACACACAGCTTCAGTTATATATTTGACAATACAATAGATTAAAAGAAAGGGTTCTAAAGAAACAGCAGTGTTCTTATAGATTCTGGGTCAATTTTATATTATTAAAAAATAAAGTAAAAACAAGACTCTCTTTACCTCCCAAATTGCTTCCATTAACACAGTCAAGAGAATAGACTTCCTGGTAAAAACGTCATCTTGGTTTGGACAGATTCGCGGTCTAGAACAGTGGTGAGGAATATTTACTCTAACACTTGGTGTGCAGCATATAGTGGTTAATTAGTGAGAGCAGGTGTGAATAGTGGTGTGAAAATGAATGACAAGTGAAGGGAGTCCTGCTAAGCATAGCTTGACCAGAAGAAAGTGGCATGTTCCCTGATATTAGTGTGTCTGCTCTGCACTTCCATGCCTGAATAATGAATGCACTGAATGCCCTTAATTTAATGAAACCTAACATATTCGTGTGTGTGTGTGTGTGTGTGTGTGCACTCCTATGTGTATGTTTAAGAACCTTATAAAATGATTTAATCATACAAAAAAAAGGGTTCTACTAAAGGTTACTTTCTAAATCTTATGAACATAGTCAAGAATTTTCCCTCTGCAGAAGAAACTTAAAATTCTTGTTCCTTTAAAAAACATTGTTGCACTATATATTTAGCTATTTTGTCAATGGTATATATTCTCTTTTGAGTCACTGAATTTTAAGACATTCTATTATACCAGAGGCAGTACTTTTAACTCAAAGTGTTGCTTATATTATAGTAGATTTGTAACTTTCTATAACATGTATAGAGAGACCATCCATTCTATAAATGAGTGTTTGACTTGGTTATAGCTCTTTTTTACTGGATTCTTTTGCCATTTCTTTGCTGCCATAAACATGTCCCTGAAGAATCAACTTTATTCAAACAAGAATGTTTACCTTCCTTTTTTAAAACCAGAAAGCTACCTGACCTATAACGAAACCTAAATAAGCCTATAAGCATTAGTATTGTTCAGAGATAATAATCAGAACAACAACAAAACCTGCATAACTTTCCCGAAGATCCATATGCAAGTTTCTCTTAGATATATATCAACAATGTTCAAAAATTTGTTCCCTGTCTTAGGAGGCCTTATACTACTATAGAAGAGTACTTGAGACTAGATAATTTATACTTGATCTTAGCCAAAAGGCCAAGAAGTGATGACTAGATTGTATTAGTCAGGGTTCTCTAGAGTCACAGAACTTACAGATAGTCTCTATATAGTAAAGGAATTTATTGATGACTTACAGTCTGCAGTCCAAATCCCAACAATGGTTCAGTAGTAGCTGTGAATGGAA
>NC_034601.1:42052699-42063670 GCF_900095145.1 Mus pahari | reverse complement strand
TCCCAGTCTCCAGATTAGGTTCACTGGTGAGCCTTCCAATTCTGGATTGTAGTTCATTTCAAATATAGTCAAGTTGACAACCAGGAATAGCCACTACATAGATAATTTATAACAAACATATATACTATTCTTACAGAGTAGATCTTAGGAACTGCAAGATTATTGGGCTCAAAACTTTTCAGGGCCTTTTTTTTCTCTTTATCAACCTTTGGTAGAAGAAAGATAATGGTAGATGATAGATATATAGACAGATAGATACTTAACCTCATAGTAAAGTGACCCATTTAAGGCTGAACCCTAATGACCTAATCAGTTACTAAATCTCTACTGTCTATATGATTGCTCTGATAGTTTACATTTGGAGAAACACATAAAGTTCCCAAATTCTGGCACTAGTTCTCTAAAATCATATCTGTCTTAAACATAAATTATCTTTATTTTTAATCCCTACAACCACAAAACTGTTTTTAAAAATTTTTATCGGTTACTTTATTTACATTTAAAATGCTATCCTCTCGTGAGGCTATGCCAGTGCCTGGCAAATACAGAAGTGGGTGCTCACAGTCATCTATTGGATGGAACACAGGGCCCCTAATGATGGAGCTAGAGAAAGTACCCAAAGAGCTAAAGGGGTCTGCAACCCTATAGGAGGAACAGGGCTAGGGGGGAGGGTATAGGGGACTTTCGGGGTAGCATTTGATATGTAAATGAAGAAGATATCTAATAAAAAATTTTTAAAAATGACTATCAATATGTTCTCCTGTAGGGCTTATGGCTTCCATATCCATGGATTTTACCCATGTTTACAATATTAGACATGAATTCCTTTCTGTGGGGCAGTCAGATCAAATTAAGTACGCTCCAATGAACTATTTTACCCATGCCACTGTGTCAACTATGGGCACATCTTGACTGGCAAGTAAATATTGTACCGTTCAAGGTCCAATTGATGTCTTTTCTCCCCCAACAGTGTGAATAACACATGTTGGCAGAGAAAGTTTCCTCACCAGTGGAAGATTGACTTTTTGAAACCTGTAGCCAAAGACTGTGGTATCACAGAAATAGGGTACTATCACCTAATTATAGTGGATAGTCAAGAGCATTTACAAAAGCCTTATTTTGGGGGGTGCCCCCTGACTCCCTCCAACTAATATTTCTTTAGGAGGTATTCCATACCTGGGACTGGGATTTTCATTTCATAACCTATGTCTTCTTGAAGCACTATTGTTATCTAATGGGAGGTACTTCTGTTATGTTCTTTCCACAATGCCCTTAGACATGAATATATTTCTGTTTAATATATAATATAATTGAAGCACATAGTAAAGAATGCTTCTCTCCACTTTTGCAGAGTTTCCTCATTTCTGTTTGAGACATTGTGAAACTGCTCTTGGTATTTTTATTCCTTCCAGTATATGTTCATGACTTTATGGCATCTGAGGTAATGAGGATGGATTTTCTTTAGATGTGTGGTAATAGAGAAAAAATTAGAAACTGCTTGTCTCCAGAGTCTTCACTTGAATTCTTGAATTCTTCCTAATATCATATTTATAGACATCTCTACTCTTTTGTATGCTCCTTCACACTGCTCCAGCCTCCCCTTATTATACAGGTCCTAAGTCATGCAGTTGGGTTGGCCTGATCAACAGGCTCTCTTCTCAGTACTAATTTTCTGCATGGATCTGTTCTGTGATCCTCCAACAGAGTAGAGGAGAGCAGGCAGTTGCTCCTACAGTTCTGCAGGCTGGGGATTTCCAGATAAGTGGGCTTGGACCTGTAAGTGTTTATCTGTATGTATGTATGCATGCATGTATGTATGTGTCTTTATCTTTAATCTATCCATCCATATCTCTGTCTGTCTATCTATCTATCTATCTATCTATCTATCTATCTATCTATCTATCTATCTATCATCTATCTATCTATCATCTATCTATCTATATATCTATCGTTAGTTTACTTTATTAGGGTTACTTTTGTTTGTATGTTTTTTTATTTATGTTTTATTGCATTATGATGAGAAGAGACATAATTTCAATTTATCTGAATTTGTTAACATTTAAAAACATATTTTGAGTAAATAGACTTATATCACATTCTTTTTTCCCTTTTGTACCCCAACTCCTCCAAAAGACCACCTTCAATACCTGTCATACTTTTTGTTTTTTATCATATTCTTTGAAATGTATAAAATATTATAACAATAAAAATGAGTATTTTAAAAGTTGTTTGATATAAAACAATTAATTGAACAGTCTTATGTAGATGCTTGTCTACTGCAATACTGAAAATACATGTTTTTCTCAATATAAATTTTAAATTACTCCAAATATATTAACTGTATGATATTTTAAAATAATAAATCACCATTAGTTTTTATAATGAACATAAATAGATAAAAGTCTTTTGTTTGTTTGTTTGTTTGTTTTGTTCTTAGTAGAGCTTAAAATCTTGGCTCTTACTGTGGTACAAACCCAAAATAAGAACAATTTTTGGACATTGGAGTTCATTGTGATAAGGCTGTACTTCAATGTGTTATGGTTATGATGAAGCACCATGGCCAATGAACTTGGAGAGGAAAGGGATTGTTAGACTCATACTTTCATAGTACTGTTCATCATCAAACAAAGCAAGTCAGTAAAGAAAATCAAATAGGGCCAGAACTTTGAGACAAGAGATGATGCAGAGGCCATGAAGGGGTACTGCTTACTGCCTTGTTCATCAAGGCCTTCTCAGCTTGCTTTCTTATAGAACCCAGGGCCTCATGCTTACAGGTGATACCCCCACATAATTGACTGGGTCTTCCCTCATCAATCACTAATTAAGAAAATGCCTTACAGCAGGACATTATGGAAACATTATTTTCAATTGCAATTTCCTTCTTTCAGATGTCTCTAGGTTGTGTCATGTTGACACAAAAGTAACCTGGACATACATGCATACATACATACATATATACATGCATACACACACACACACACACACACATATATACACACACACACATATATACACACACATAGATGCATATGTGTGTGTATGTATGTGTTTGTGTGAGAGAGAGATGAAGAGAGAGAGAGAGAGAGAGAGAGAGAGAGAGAGAGAGAGAGAGAGAGAGAGAGCACTAGCTCCAGGAGAATACAGGGAGATGGAAGGGAATGGTCAAACTCAGCTTTTTAATCATGAGTCCATTTTTTTCATTACAATTGTACCACTCCTGTGAAAATGGAATTAAAATGTGAAATTAACCTGTTCAGGAAGGGACAGTCTTCATGTCCTAATTTCTATAAAAGTTTTCCTTTTTCAAATTGATGTAGTAAGATATTGTTTCTAGTTAATAATTTTTTTGGAAATATATTTAAAACTTAAAATTCCATAATATAATACAAAAAAATCTATGTCTTCTTGGATTTTAAAATTAATAGCTACTTTATCAATTATTGATATTTTAAATAATGTAATTAGTAGTACACACAAACAACCACTATAACAGTTCTTTTAAGCGGATATAATGAAAATCAAATAGTTATATTAATGTTTTGACCCATAAGTAATTGTTAAAATGTTTTTCTTTGATTTTATTGTATTGATTTTTATTTTTATACCTGAGATAACATTTCATGTAGTCCAGACTGGCATTAAAGTACACAAATGGATGAGGATGGCATTGGGTGTCTATAGCTGTGGAGTGTTGGCATTGCAACCATATTCTAAAGCTTTCTTTGAAAGCCAGGAGTTTTCTCTTTAATTCTCTGTAAATTGTTTGGCCATTACATGTCTCTCAGAGACCTCTAACCTAATGGAGAAGATATTTCTACATACTTTGATTTTATTATTCATTATTAAACATGTTGCAAAAATGTGCTTAAATTTAATTTTGAAAAAAGACTGCCCTCTGTTTGTAAGGCTCATGTGCCTTAGTTAGTTACCATACTGACTTTTAGTAATGCATAGATGTCTAAAGCATTCCAAAAATAGCTAGTAACATCTGAATATGTGTCTCCTGAAATAAAAAGGCTATGATCATTATTATTGTGATTAGTGACAAATTATGCATAAATTAAGTCCACTTTCCATTCTCACAAGAAGGAAGTCATCAAACAGGAAAGTGACAAACCAGTGTCAAAAGGTCATAGTTATAAAGTTTGAATAGAACTGCCACTACTCCCATCCCATGCCTCTGTAGTATAAAGGCCAAACCATACCCTGAGATGATATTTATGTGTATGGATGTGGGGAATATGTCTAATGCCTATGTTGTCATTGGTGGGACTATGTTTACATAAGACTTGGAGAAGCTCAGCATGTAAAACTTACTGGAGTTGTTATTTTTATAGAGTTCAACTTTACTGTTACCACCAGTGTTTATTTATAGAATATAAATGTCTTCAAAAAATGCATTCCTTCATTTAATCAATGATAAAAAGTCCTTACGAAACAGAAGACGAAGCTGCACTTGTATCTAAACAGAAACACACCTTCAATACAAATGATTAAACATGGATCACAAAACTATTTCACGCAAGCAGGTACATAATTAAAGCTGTTAGGTTTCACTGGCAATGTTATTTTATGCACGGGGGGGGGAATGTACATAAATTAACAGGAGTAAACCTTAAACTTTAAACATAAAAATATCTAACAAAAAAATAAAGACACATGAGAAGTCTCTGCAGCAGATTCTCAGGCGCCCAAACCCTTCCCAAGGCACGGGGAAAACAGAGGCAAAAGTTTCATTAGTCCACAAAGCATCACTATATGTCCAGTGCAGATTAATGCAACTTTTCCTTAGATTTCCTCATGCCTCAGAATGTGTGTGTGTGTGTGTGTGTGTGTGTGTGTGCGCGCGCGCGCACACATGTGCATAATTATTTCACAAGATATGTAATCTCTTTCATAAGATACATAATTATTTCACAAGAACTATATGTAATTATTTCACAAGAAAATCACATTTGTCAGAGCCTCCAGAGTTATATATTTCTACTCCATGTTTATTTTATTGAAAATTAACTGCAGACACATTTGCAAGGTGAGTGTAGGAAAAGAAAATGAAATTCCCAGTTTAATATAATCCAATATATCTTTTTTTTTTTGTAATGATTAGAGTCCTTTTCTTTCTTCCAAGTTAACAACGTATTTCTTTTATCCTTTTACTACAAGTTTTCTGAAAGTTTCTGATTTCACACCGATGTCTTTAATCCATCTGGCATTATTAATTCTTTTTTATGTATGGTGTGAAGTAGAGACCCAATTTCCATTTTTCGCACCATTATCCAGAACTCCTTATTGTTTGGTGCAGCTCCTGCCTAATGACCTGGAGTGTCGTCTTTATTATGCATCAAGCTTCATGTACTTGTGTCTGTGTCTCTATTTTCCTGTTCCTTTACTTACCTCTTACAAATAGGACAATCTTGAAGCCTCTCTGCTGCAATATCATACAGTAAGAACTCAGAGTATCTGTGGCAGAGGGCTGCATGTGTTTTATATATTTCTATCCAATAGAAAATTCTGTTTCCTTCTCCAAGAAATTGGGCTACCTTGTGATTGCTCTAACCAAACGAACAAGGATCCTGACTTAGATTTGTGGACACTAAACAGGTTTCAGAGTGATCCGAAGAATCCAGCTGCCTTGCAAAGAGGTCAACTAGTGGAGCCATGATTATTATAAGAAGACAAGGGGCTAGATGAATCTACTTTGCAGCCTGTTCCTACCAAGGTACAAGGTATTATTGTGAAGCTATCTGAGCAGATCATTTAGCATCCAGTTGAGTACCAGTGTGGTATGGCTTGGAGTCAGGAAAAAACATAGTTGTTATGTGTTCTTGGCACATCAGTCTTTGGACAATGATCTTAGCTTTCAACGACCTTAAGATTCTGGACTATTCTTTTTCTGTTTGTGTCACAGACAGAGACATTTATTTAACTGACCCCCACAATTGCATAATTTAAACCTAGTAATCCCTGGTGGATCTGCATCTCTGATTAAAAGTTTATGAGCACAAGATTGAAGCCTTCATTGGATTCTTAATCCATAACATTGTGACATCAACTAGTGCTAGATATGATGGTGTTTCCAGAAGCCTGAAGCAGGGAGATCATGAACTCAATGCCAACCAGAGCTTGACAGCTCCAGTCTCAAAAATACAAGGGTAAGAGGTCCAGGTCCATGGTACAACATCACTTGCCTAGCACATATATGACTATGGGTTTATAAGTCTCAGTATTTCAATTAAATTCAAATTAAATTCATATTTACAATATTTAAATCCACTGAGCTCATCAGCAATTACTAGTCATGTGAGTTAAAAAAAAATCTCCAGATAATTGTCTCTAGTCTTCCGCAAGCAGTCCTCTTGAAGCCCTGACTATGCTTCTGACCTATAAACTATAAGCCCTGATTCTTAGGAAATCAGGATATTGCTCACTCATCATAACCTTATACAAAAAGAGATTAAGAAAATAACGAAGCCCTGATAGTTACATTGGGCATGGAAAAGCAGAGAATTCTTTTAGGAAAGACCATTTTGTAGATAGTTTAGTAGAAAAACTTTGAAGATAAGCATACTTGCACTGTGGTCCTGACCCTATCTTTTTACTTAGACTGTTGGATGAACTTGTGTCCATTTCCTAATTTCTCTCTTTTGATTGCATCATAATAAAATGTTAGACTATAAAGCTCCCTTGAAGTGTGGTAGTGTTGATTTTAGGCACTATGGCTCTCTGGCATCTGGAATGACCCCGTAGTCATCACTTCACCATAAGACCCCTTCAGTTCTGGTGGGTACATGGTCAAGCACTGAAGAATGGTCACTATACTTGACTTTTATTCATTTATAATGGCTATATGCTAAGAGTCAAGAAGAGATACAGTTAAACAAGTTTTCCTTTAGTATAGATAGGATTTTTTTAATCTGACATGGGAAGAAAAGTTACTAATTTAAAATTATTCTTTCTTTTTAGAGTTTGAAATTGGTCACGTGTTGTATTTAGTTTTTGTCAACTTGACATAAACTAGAGTTACATTGGAAGAGAGAATCTCAATTGAGGAATTACCTCCTTTAAATTAGCTTCTAGATGAGTCCATAGGGCATTTTCTTTATTAATGACCCGATTGGAAGGGTCATTAATGTGGTCATTAATGTGCCCAATGTGGGCAGTGCCACCAAGTAGAAAGTCGTCCTTGAATATGCAAGAAAGCTGACTTAGCAGGCATGGTGGGCAAGCCAGTAGCAGCATTCCTTTATGGTCTCTGCTTTTGTTCCTGACTCCAGGTTCTCGCTTTGAGCTTCTTCCATGGCTTCTCTTGAAATTGAACCAAGCTCCTCTATAAGATCAGCAGGTGCTCTAAATTCTGATCCATCTTTCCAGCCCTAGGATTTCATTTCTTTATGGTGAATAATATTCTATTGTTTCTAAAATACTTAATTATTTTTACTTGACATAAAATTAGTAGATATACTCATGAAATTTTTATACATACGTATCTTTGGTTGTTTCTCTACCCCACTCCATCCTTAGCTTTCTACCCTCCATCACCTTTTAAACTCTTTTATCATCAGTATGTCCATTCCACTGTTATATTGTTATATCCTATGCATTCTATTACCATCTTCCCCGCTCCTTTAAAGCCTCTGTTTCCCCTCACACCAGTTTATTTTGAGTTTCCTGATATTCTCTCTCTCTCTCTCTCTCTCTCTCTCTCTCTCTCTCTCTCTCTCTCTCAGCATACATTCACAAATATAAAAACTAGAAGCTAATATTTCCATACAATGAAAATGGAGGATCTTCATAGTCACTCATAAACACTTAGTTTTCACACATTTTTTTGACTCTTACAAGTAAGAGTGAAATGAACAGGACATTGCAAATGTCCCTTCAATATAAAAATTTTATTTCCTATGGGCATTCATAGTATCTGAAAGGCTGGGTAATATCGAAGTTTTATGTTTAGAAACAACTCCCTATATTTTTCCACAGTGGCTCCTCTATTTATCTCTTAAGGTGCATGGCAATTACTGCTTTTACATTTTATATCTTTTTACATTTAATATTTTCAAGACTCATGTATGATCTTTTATACATACATACACACACACACACACACACACACACACACACACACACACACACACACGTGTGTGTGTGTGTTTTTGAGACAGGGTTTCTCTGTGTAACTCTGGCTGTCCTGGAACTCACTCTGTAGACCAGGCTGGCCTCGAACTCAGAAATCTGCCTGACTCTGCCTCCCAAGTGCTGGGTTAAAGGTGTGCACCACCACCACCTGGCTTTCTTTTATATTTCTAATAACAAATCTTTTAACTGCCATAAGGTTATATTTCATGTGGTTTTAATTTCATGTGATTTCTCAGATTGTCAGTTGTTGAACAATTATGTCATACTTCTAGTCACAAATACAGTATAAAATCTTTGAAAAGTTTGCTGGTTGTTTGTGGTGATATTTTGAAAAAAATAGGCAATATTGTTCTTTAAATTCTGGTTTACATCTGCTTATTTTGACTTGAACATTTTGTGTAGAATGCATAAAATAAGTTTGTACAAGACTGTTATATGTATTGGATTGATAACTGATTATAGTATTAACTAGTGTTTCTCTGACTTTAAGGATTAAACATTTTTGTGTGCTTATCAGTTATTTTACATATTCTTTAATAATAAACAGTCTATTTAAGATTTTCTTCACTCATTTGGGGGATTATTTGTAGTTCACTTGTTTTTTTGTTGAAGATTGGTTATTTGTTGACTGAGCAGGATTTTTCAAGTTTATTAAGATTGGTTTGGCATTTAATCATCTCTTTTTCAGTGCCGGGCTTAAGTAGAGAACCTTGCATGAGCTAAGCAAGTGCTCTACCACTGAGCTACATCCGAAGCCATGCCATTGGATCTTCATCAGGAAGAAATACACATGAAGAAAAACTAGGCAAAATTTCTCCTTAACTTTCCAAGACATTATTTCAGGTAAGGTATTTGTTTTCTTTCTTATTATTTATTGTTTTCAAGAATGCAAGACATTAAAAAAAAGAATGCAAGACATAATGGAATTAATACTTAAACATGCTAGAAATGACACTACAATTCAGTTCGACTTAGTTTTGAGAACATTTTTGTTAAAAAAAAAAATCAACCTAATTATTTCTTTTCAACTGCAGATTTCAAAAATAATGCACCACAGGACTAAAAAAGAATAGAAGTATGTGATTCAAGGAAATAAGCTCATCTCAATGAAAAAAAAACATTTTGAAATAGAAAGAAGACTTAAAGTATGAAAGATTTTGCATTGTTAGAAATTATGTGCTCTCTCTTTGGTGTGTGTGTGTGTGTGTGTGTGTGTGTGGTATTGCATAAACACAGGCATATTTATGCTTATATTTTTACAAAAATTATCCTAGTATCCTGTCTCTAATCTTCTAACCAAGTCCTCATGACTCTTCCATAAGTGAGACCCATTATACTATCTCTGCAGCTTCTTCTTAAACTCAGTTCTTAAAGGAAAGGCATGTAAGAGGAGTCTATTTTAATTTAGATGTACATCATTGTAAGATGATATACTTTTTTCTTTGTAAAACCAAGTCTCATATGGTTTCATTTCATATGGTTTCATTTCATGGAAAATTATGTACAAACAGAGCCAGGGATGGCTTAGTGAGTTAATGTGCTTGCCACCAAGCCTGTTTACCAGAGTGATTCTCATAAGTTGCCTTCTCATTTCCACACCGTGTGCAAATACACATGCACAAACAATACACAAACACACACATATGACATAAATTGAAAATTAAAATACTACAGATTATTCTATCAACCTTTATGTTAGAAAAAGATTGAGAAAAGCTCTTATATTTGACTCCAATAAAGGAGCTGAAGGGGTTTCCATCCCATAGGAAGAACAACAATACCAACCATTCAGGTGCCCCAGAGCTCCCAGGAACTAAACCATGAACCAGAGAGTACACATGGAGCGACCCATGGCTCTAGCCATATGTGTAGCAGAGGACGGCCTTGTCGGGCATCAGTGGGAGGTGAGGCCTTTGGTCCTGTGAAGTCTTCATACCCTAATGTAGGGGAATGCCAGGGCAGGGAGGCAGGAGTGAGTGGGTGGGTAGTGGAGTACCATCATAGAAGCAGGGGGATGTGATAGGAGGTTTCTGGAGGGGAAACCAGGAAAGGTGATAACATTTGAAATGTAAATAAATAAAATATCCAATAAAAAAGCAAAGAAAATATATTAGATTGTGATTTTTAGGGAGTTTCTGTCTTTATAATATAGAGTGATACATTTTTATGAGACTATCTCAACTTTCAAAACACTAAACTTTTGATAAGTTCTCACACCAAGGTTAAAATAACACTCCTGAGAGCATGTAAAACTATATAGTTAGCATGTTATCCTACTGTGTTCTAAGACTGTTTAGGATTAGCCTTTATCAGAACAAAATAACCACCTTTTCTTGCCTTTGATGTTCCATGCAATCCGTTTTTACAATAATCAAAGTGAAAGCATAGCTTTAATCTTATATAATGGACCCATCCATGTTTTGGGCCTAGAGTAATGTATTTGAATGCATATGTGATGCTAATTTCCTCAAAATAAACAACTCAAAATACCCACCATATATGTTGAAGATTTTGTGTAGGCATAGTAAATGTAATATTTGCTTGCAACCCTAGACGCTTCTGAGTCTGTTGAGGTCAGTTACATGAGTTCATACATGTTAAAACTGTTACATGAGTTCATACATGTTAAAACTGTTAAAGGTGTCCTTAGAGAAACTCTCATTCCTTTCCTATACATTGTTCTATGTGCTGTTCAATGGATAGAGAACAAAGCCTTCAATTAGGAACAGAGACAGCCATAACTCTCTCTCTCTCTCTCTCTCTCTCTCTCTCTCTCTCTCTCTCTCTCTCACCTGCCTTCACTCATGAGCTTTCTCACTGATTCACCCTCCGCAG
>NC_034601.1:42039991-42051833 GCF_900095145.1 Mus pahari | reverse complement strand
AAATGAAGAGTTTGTGCAAAGAGGAATTTTGATAGGAGGTTTCAGAGAGAGAGAGAGAGAGAGAGAGAGAGAGAGAGAGAGAGAGAGAGAGAGAGAGCACAGCTGTTACCAATTGACATCTCACTAGAAATTAACTGTACTGCAAACTTGATACTGGAATTTCAGATTATCCGAAGTTACATCTCTGCTAGTTCATTGGTCTGAGGCTTTATGTTATGGCAGTGTAAGGCACATAATAATGGAGCAGAGTGAGACCTGGTTCAAGGAGCCTAGCAAAGCCAGTGGCAAATGGACGTGGACAACTTTACTTTTATATTTATAAGCAATCACGATGTTACTCCTATATGTCTCTATATCTGAAATGATAAGCTTCAGATATCAGTTACATCCAGGTAATAGTTCATTTTAAGAAACATATTAATTCATTAGATCATTAGAGTGTGTGAAGAGTTTGGAACCTTGTATTTTGATCTCATGCTACTTGTCCTATTGAAATAGGTGAATGTGAATGTGGAGGGAAATCTGCAGGTAAGCAAGTAACCTGGCTTTTCAGTCAATGAAGCAAGGAATGAAAGGTTTCTCAGTAGATTGAGAATTTTTTGAAAGCGTTTCCTGAAAGTTGATTAGAAAGATGGAATCTTGGTCCCTAGCTGGACCGACTTAATTAAAATTAAAATTTTGATTTGAACAAGGTCCCAAATTGAAAAGTTAATAAAAAATTGGCTTAAAGATGCAGTGATAAGTTATTGTTTCAAGAAAAAAGTAAAAGTAGAGTAGGAAAAAACTACCAACATGTGCCACAAAGAGCCTTCCCAGTGAAGGTCACCCTATTTTGGTACACGAAGTTTTGGGAGCTTGTTGTCTGTTCCAGTAGAAAGAATTGGGCTTACAGAGAGAAGGAAGGGGTACCGCCTTGGTGGTTGGAAAATACACAGAGGGGACGGATGCCAGTCAGGAGCAGCTTTACAATTCAGTGCCAGATACTGCAGCTAGGAAGAAAACAATATGTGTCCCAGTTTACTTGTTAAATTGGGAAAGTATCTGCTTCCAATTGCAAAGAAAACCCACTGTTCTCAGATGTTTCATCAAATTTTTAACAGTTAATGATTTTAACTGAATTAAGATAATAGCCTAAGAATATATATATATATATATATATATATATATATATATATATATATTGAACAATTCTCTTCTATTACAATTTCTTTCTAACACTAATACTACTAACTCATTGAAAAATTTGGAGAATATTTTGATATCTGCTAAGGTTAATGTTTTACATAGTTAATATCTTTCAACTTCAAATAAATCTCTTCAAACAGTTACTTTAAAGGGGGCTTTAACTTTATTTTAGCATATTTAAAGTCCAATTTTAGTGGAATTATAATTAATTTATTATTAACATCGAAGAAAGTAATTATCTTTTCAGAATGCAGAAACATGACATTATTCTTTATTTATTCAAGTGTTTTATATTCCGTAGTCAGTTTAGTAATGCATTTACTTATGTCTATGGAAGTTTAAGCTTTATTATTCAGTTAATAGGTTCAGAATAGCTTGCTTAATATAATGGATACACATGAATTCATTAATTGTTTAACATTTCTGATTTAACAGTTTAAAATTTGGATTCTTGCCTAAAGAGCTTAAATATTACTTTATTATAAGCTCAATTTACCAAGACACAGTCTATAGCATTATATTATATGAATTAAGAATGAAGTTAATGTAACTGTCTTAAAATATTTCAGAATTTTACCCTACAAGGCTTGTTTTAATACATTGATTTTTTACACTTACTATAAATATATTTGTTTCCTGTGAACATTAAAAATATCCCATGTATTAAATTTGTTCATCAATGTGGCTAATGCATATATTAATACTAATAGAATAAAGAAGAAAGAAACAGAAAGATTTCAATCAATTGATAAAGACATAGAACATACAGAAATGTATATGTGGCAAAGAAGTAATATATAAAATTTCAAAGGTTTGCATTTTAAATAACTTGAAAATATCATCTTGAGTGAGGTAACCCCGCCACAGACATACATGGTATGTACTCACTGATAAGTGTATATTAGCCCAAAAGTTCAGAATACCTAAGATTCAATTCACAGACCATTTGAAGCTCAAGAAGAAGGAAAACCAAAGTTTGGATGTTTCAGTGCTTCTTAGAAGGGAGAACAATCTACTCACAGGAGGAAATATGGAGACAACGTGTAGAGTAGAGAATGAAGGAAAGGCCATCCAAGAGACTGCTCCACCTAGGGATCCATCCCATATACAGTCACCAAACCTGGACGCTATTGCCGATGCTGGGCAGTGCTTTCTGACTGATACAGTGTCTCCTGAGAGGTTCTGCCAGAGCCTGACAAATACAGAGGCAGAAGCTCGTAGCCAACCATTGGACTGACCATGGGAGTCCCTGATGGAGAAGTTGGATAAGGGACTGAAGAAACTGAGTGCACTAGCAGTACCTTGAGGGGAGCAGCAGTGTCAACAAGCCAGACCTCCCAGAGCTCCTGGGGACTGGACCACCAACCAAAGAGTTCACATGGAATGACCCATGCCTCTGGCTGCATATGTGGTAGAGGATGGCCTTGTTGGACATCAGTGGGAGGAGCACCTCTTGGGCCTGTGAGGGTTCGATGCCCCAGTGTAGGGGAATGCCAGGGTGGGAAGGCAGGAGTGGGTGGGTGGGTGGGTTAGTCCCCTCATAAAGGCAGGGGGTTGGGTGGGGTGGAATAGGGGTTTCCGGAGGGGAGACCTGGAAAGGGGATAACATTTGAAATGTAAATAAAGAAAATATCCAATAAAAGAAAAAATTGAAAAAAGAGCTAAACACACATACATAGACACATGCACACACACACACACACACACACACACACACACAGGAGAAATGAACAAAGATTGGGGCTGAAGTCCATTGTCCAGATACATTTCTATACAACATGGATTTCTTTGTTATTTCATTATTTTTACTAAAAATGTTTCTCTGGGGTAATGACGAACACACTTTAAAAAAAAACTTTAAAGGTTTTTAAATTGTCTTATTATCTAATAGAATTGAGTTTTTTTTTTAAAGAACGTCATTTTTAATTTGAAATAAAAGTTTACCACTTGATATTTAAAAAAAGTAACAAAACAAAACAAAACAAAACAAAAATACCAAGCAGTAAAATCTCAATCTACATATTGAAAGAAAGTGTTTGTAATTCGAAGATTTAAATGTAGAATTCTTTAAAAGATGTGTTTTGTTATCTCCCCTGTGTGTGTGTGTGTGTGTGTGTGTGTGTGTGTGTGTGCAGCACATTTTGAATACCCCTGGAGCTAGAGTTGTAAGTAGTGTTAAGCCATCTGAAATGGGTGCTTCCAGTCTTCTAGAAGAGCCTCAAGTGCTCTTAAACAGTACGTCATCTCTCCAGCCAATGTGAAATACTTAATGCCTCATAGGCTGACAATAAAAGATAAGGTTTAAAGACTTATATTGACATCTTTCTCAAGAAGATATACAAGTGGATAATGATCACAATAAATTTACTTACAGGGCTAGGCATGAGAGAAATGCAATGACATGACAGAACACATTCACTAGGACTCTGCTAGACAAATATAAAGATAGATAATACAGTCTGATTACTGTGCAGGATATACTTATAGAAACTGGAATGCTCCAACACTCCTGTGGGAAAGGCAAATTGGTGAACTCACTTTTTAAAAAAATATCTTGGCAATTTCCCAAAACATTAAGCACAGAATGCCACCTGGACAAGAAATTACACTCTCCTGTTTCCTCTGTAATTTCACATACAAAGTAATTTCATTTGCACAAAATCTTGATGTAAATGCTCATGATGGCATTAGTAAAATCCACAAAGTAAAATGATCATATTGTCTATAAACTGATGAGTGAGTAATGTAAATGTGACATGCAAATAAAGCACACAGGATATTATAAAAGCAATAGAAAAATAATAACCTATATATGCTGCAACATAAATAGATCTTGAACACATTTTTTTCTAAGAAAAAGGAGCCACTCCCCCAATACTGCATAGTTCATGATTATGGGGCATGTCCAGGATGCAAATCAATTGAGACAGAAAGGAGCTTCACCATGGATAGTCAGGGGAGTTTTTGGAAAAATATGAAATGATTGTGAATTGACACTTTTTCTCATTATCTAGAGTTTCAGTTATGGTTACACATTCTGCAAATATGGTAGAAGATAATAGAGCACATGATTTAATAATTTTAATATTTCAATTTATGTGTGTGTACTGGCTGGTTTTCTATTTCAACTTAACATAAGCTGGAGTTATCACAGAGAAAGGAGCTTCAGGTGGGGAAATGCCTCCATGAGATCCAGCTGTAAGACATTTTCTCAATTAGTGATGAAGGGTGGAGGGCCCATGGTGGGTGGTGCCATCCTTGGACACCTGGTTCTATATGAAAGCAAGCTGAGCAAGCTAGGGAAAGCAAGCAAGTTAAGTCACATCTCTCATGGCCTCTGCATCAGCTCCTGCTTCCTGACTTGCTTCACTTACACTCCTACTTCCTTTGGTGATGAACAGCAACATGAAAGTGTAAGCTGAATAAATTCTTTCCTCGCCAGCTTGCTTCTTGGTCTTGATGTTTTGTGCAGGAATAGAAACCCTGACAAAGACAGTGTGTACATGCATGTGTGTGCACATGTGTGTGTTTGTGTGTGTGTGTGTGTGTGTGTGTGTGTGTGTGTATGCCGACATATGTATAGGTGCCTGTGGAGTTCAGAAAAGGGCCTTGGGTCTTGTGGATTTTAAATTACAGTAAGTTATATGTTACCCAGTGTGGAAACTGGCAAGTCTTGCTCTAGTCTTCTGCAAGAGCTGAAAGCCCTATTAATCACCAGGCCATCTCCCAACCCCTGATGATTTTTTTTTTAATGGTAAAGCATAAGATATATCAATTTATTCTTAAAAGAAGGTAGTGTATTAAAACTTTTTCAACGTTCCTTTTCTTCATTTTAGATCATCAACAATTTCTTCCCAAGATTCTTTAGGACTGACTGTTGTTGCTTTAAGTAAAGATTAAATCTCTTTTATTTACTTTTATAGTATTTGCCTTTGCTCTAAATATCTCAGTTTCAGGATAGCCATGAAACTATCTCTAAGTTCTTAGTATCCTGCTCTGATTATTTTTAAGGTTTATTAATACTTTGGAAAATTTATGTTAACAACTGGCCATGAGGAAGGTAAAATTAAGGGCTAAACATTTCTAGATTTATAATCCAGTTTACTTAAAAATAGGAAGTGAACCTTCACATTATCTACAAACCCATTTTTCCATTTGCATCATTTAAGAAATATTTGCATCATTTAAGAAGAAACCTGCCCACAAAACTTTCGATCCAAAGTTTGTCCTATCTAAAGGAAATGCAAGAACAAAGATGGATCAGAGACTGAAAGAATGGCCAACCAATAACTGGCCTAACTTGAGAGTCATCCAATGGGCAAGTAGCAATACCTAACACTATTAAGGATACTCTGTTATGCTTGCAGACAGGAGCCTAGCATGACTGTCCTCTGAGAGGCTCCACCCAGCAGCTGACTGAAACGAAAGCAGATACCCACAGTCAAATATTGGAGAGAGGCCAGGAACTCTTATGAAAAATTTGAGGGGTAGGATTGAAGGCTCTGAATGGGATTAAAAACTCTACAGGAGGACCAACACTGTCAACTAACCTGGACCTTTAGGAGCTTGCTGAGGCCAACACACCAATCAAAGATTAAGCCCCTGGCAGATATGCTGTCAAAGAGCAGCTAAGTAACCGTTTGTGTACTCGAACAACCTGAACAGAATCCTATTGTGGATCAGTGGAGTCTGAGGCTACCTTTTCTGGCCTCAGTGGGTGAGGACGTGCCCAATCTTACAGAGACTTGAAGAGTTACAGTAGGAGGATAGCCAGAGTCTCATTTCAGATAATAAGGGGATGGGGGATCAGTGGAGAGATTTTGTGTAAACAAACAAACAAATTAATTAATTAATTTAAAAAGTAGGAATAATTTTGATAAAAGTTAGTGTCCTAAAATTTCAGAATTAGAGTTAGCAAAAATAAAGGAGAATGGGGAAGAAGAAGAAGAAGAAGAAGAAGAAGAAGAAGAAGAAGAAGAAGAAGAAGAAGAAGAAGAAGAAGAAGAAGAAGAAGAAGAAGAAAGAGGAGGAGGAGGAGGAGAAGGAGAAGGAGAAGGAGAAGGAGAAGGAGAAGGAGAAGGAGAAGGAGAAGGAGAAGGAGAAGGAGAAGGAAGAGAAGGAGAAGAAGAAGAAGAAGAGGAGGCAGAGGAGGAAGAGGAGAGACAGAGACAGAGAGAAAGAGAGAGACACAAAGTGGTAGTTAATGCAGTCTCTCTTATTGAAAATACTAGCATTTTAGTGGACAGAAATTCCTTAGAGTTCATTGTAGAACACCATTGCTTCATTTTGAAACTATGACATCATTAATCTGTGGAATAGACAGAGGAGTTCATGACTGATAATCTTTAGTTCTGACATCAATGCAAAACACAGCTCTTGTTTCACAAGGAATGAGAGACAATCTATTCCCTGCCAAGTGGGTTTGGCCAGTGCCTGAGAACATGAATCCTGCCCACTCCCCCTCACAGAAAGTCATAATTAATGCATTTAACAAAAACAGTGCTGGGAACACAGGGCCCCCAATGGAGGAGCTAGAGAAAGTACCCAAGAAGCTGAAGGGGTCTGCAACCCTATAGGTGGAACAACAATATGAACTAACCAGTACCCCCCCTCCTCCCCCCAGAGCTCGTGTCTCTAGCTGCATATGTAGCAGAAGATGACCTAGTCAGCCATCATTAGGAAGAGAGGCCCCTTGGTCTTGCAAACTTTATATGCTCCAGTACAGGGGAACACCAGGGCCAAGAATTGGGAGTGGATGGTTAGGGGGGAGGGTATAGGGGACTTTTGGGATAGCATTTGAAATGTAAATGAAGTAAATACCTAATAAAAATTGGAAAAAAAAACAGTGCTGGGACATTAAGGTGACAATGAGAGCAGAGTAGGAGGCTTGCTGCAGGTTTCTGAGGTTAGAAAATTTTTCTTAACTTTAGGGTTGTCTAGAGATAGAGGACTTCTGAGTTTAATAATATACCTCCAAAGTTTTGCCTAGTACTTTTAAAGTTGTTAGGGCAGATACATAGATTGGTAGTAAATGGCTCTTAAAAGGGACTAAGGGGAGTGGAAGGTAATTTTTGGGTCTGCACTCCATTTCTCTCCAATTACAGTGTTCCTGTCGGCCAATCCATTTGCAGGATCTTCAGAACACTGTGGCTTCTTCAGAGAAGCTGTCAGCTCTGTGCACTCCTGTTGTCCTGTTGATCCACCTGCATAGCTTCAGCTACCTAAAGATAGCCCATCTTTCATTGTCACAGAGCAAACTTCAGTTCTATTAGCAAAATAATGTCTTCCCTTTTGTTGGTGCTCAAAGTCAATTACCCTTGTTTGCAAAGCCACATGCATGAGACCCTGTTCTCAGTCTCTAGTTGCACAAAAAGGAACTGACGAGGTAGAGTTCCAAAGCCTTGGTATCTCAAGCTGAGTATTAAGAGAGAGCTTAAAATTATAATGAATTAAAATTTGTATGATGGTTTGATGGAATAAAAATGAGACCATCCTTGTAGACCATTTAAAAGAAAAAAGAAAAAGAAAAAAAGAAAGCCACAGATTCCTAGTTTGAGTTTTAATTCACTCTGTGAATTGGTCAACTACAATTAGTAACTTGGAATTTTGTGACTCAATGCATTGGAGTGACCATATAAAGCTACCTAAGTTTTGATTTCTTTAAGAACTTCCCCAGGTAAATTGATATGAAAACAGTTCTGGACTCTAGCATAATATTAGATCCCACCTGAACGGCCCTGGTAAGTTATCTCATGCCTTCTAGAGATGTACAGTTTATAATTTATGTAGATACTCTTGCCTGTGCTAAGAAAACATGATTTTATCATGTTGGCAGAAGAATATTTTATGATTATTGGTTTTCTAAGGTAGGAAGAAGAAAGTGTGTGACAGCCACCCACAAGTGAATCAGATAAGAGAGCTATAATATTCTGGGAAGTGAGATACAAAATCACCAGTTTTCCCATGGTTAATTCCTCTTCATTACATATTTTGGTTTGCACCTAGAAGTGTCTCTAGAAATCAAATCCACAGAGACAGAGCTGTAAAGAGGTGCCCTGGATAATGTGGAGCAGGACAGGTATGTAATCCAACCCCGAATATGACTATTTTTCTCTTACAGACTTCATATAACCACAGTAAACCCAATTCCCTCATCTAGGTACTTCATATAACACAGGGATGAGGACTCAGTGGGCAAGTCCAGCATCTCATAGATGTCATAAGATGCTGAGACGTGTGTGCTCCACCTGTGTTGCAGTGAAGTTGAGAAGAGCACCTCTGACTTTCCTTCCCAACCTGTGTCACAAAAAAGAAGGGAGCTGGAGTTTATCTCTGTCAGAATGATGTGCTTTCTCCAGCGGTAAAATGTTTGTATCTGAGCTCTTAAAGCATCCCTGCTTCTGGCTTCCCCCAGCAGCAATCTTCTTGCTCTCCTCTAATTAAAGATCCAGTGAGCATGATGTTACTTTTCTCGCCAGATTTCCACAACACGCATTTCTTTGGACTTAGAAGAATGGTAGGCTGATGTGTAGGATTTTAGAGCTGCTTTGGTAAGCTATGGAGTTTTGCCTGTTTTCTTATATGCTACCTTTTTCTTCCCTAGGATTCTGTAGAGGAGAGCAGAGACTAGGAACACGAGTGCGCTCATGACCATGATTAAGATACCATTTTGTTTCCATCATGAACAGACTTAAGCAGCCTGTGATTATTTTGGCCTTTAGCTCCTTACAGGCAATTTCCTACTGACCCTCCCTTGCTCACTCCCTTCTTAATGATTTACCCTCTAACTTGCTGGGAAAAAGCACCTCTCTATTCTTCCTTTTAATAATCTATAAAGTGTACCAGCTTTTCCTCCTTGGTTTGTTTGTTTGTTTAATATATATATATATATATATATATATATATATATATATATATATTCCTTATTATGCAGCCCAGAATGTCATTTAGTTTCTGATTCTCCTGCCTCTACGTCCCAAGTGCTGGGCTCATATCTAGTTTATGTATTGCTGGGGATGGAGCCCAGGGCTGAATGCATGCTAGGCAAGCATCTCTTCCAATCAAGGTACAGTCTAGACCACTAACTGGTTGACTTTTGCTAGAAATACCATATCACAAAGTTTTAACAAGCTGTATTTCTAAAAATTGCAATCATTTAAACCTCTTATAACTTGTGTACTCATTTCAATCTCCAGCTTTCATTACAGGTAATACTCACTCCTAAATGGTGATTGATGATGCCATTCTTCGTATATAAAAACAAACCCAGATTATCACTATCCCATCCGAATGTCTGGCTCAGATTACTTTCCTCTAACAGACCCACTTACAAAAACATGTCTGATTTTTGCATACCCACATCAAGTCCTACTCATTTCTTCAAGGTATCTGATATTTTGTAGTAGAGTGACCTTGTCTGGCATATTTAGTTTAGGTTGTTTCTTCAAATGAATTCTAGAATTCGAAGTTTTGTATTTTTAAATTTTTAATGGTAAACTTTCATATCTATCTCTTGAAAAGATTATGCCACTATTAGACTCTATTTAGCAAATAAATACTGCCTGCAGAACTTATTTAAAGCAAATTATGCATTGTGTGAAAATATCACACATTATTTATATAACAGTTCTGTATAATTGCATTCAAATTAACAGTGTTTCTGAAGAAGTCCTTTCAGGTCCATCTGATCTTCTGGTGCCTGAATCAAGAGCTAAGAGCATGTTCTTGCTTCTTATGTAAAGACAAAGTCTGCAACAGCTTCCTTCACATGTGTTGTTGGACCCACGCCAGGGGAGTCAGGGTGTCCCAGAGAAACACAAGAGACCTTCTTGTTGCAAAAACACTAGGCAGCTTTAATGGTGGAGCTCCAGGCCAATACGTGCCTCACACAGGAGACAGAGGAATTGACCCCAAGGCTCAAAAGCTAGGGGTTTTTATAGGGAGTTATAGGGAGAGGGTTGGGGGAATTTTGGGGGAACTTGGCACAGCTTCACACAATTGGCTTGATTACAAGTCAGTTGAATAATATATGCAGGTTATAGCATCAGCAATTTCAGGGAGGGGGCCAGGGCCAGCCATTTGGCTGAGTCAGTGTGACCCAGGCTGCCAGATGGCCACTGAGTCAATCAAAAAATAACTCAAAACAGTTCCTGTGTTTATGTCTATCATTGGGGCCACCCATCCTCAGGAATGTCCAAATAAGGGGACATGCCTGGATTTGTTATTTTAAGATCTTCAGCTAGGCCTTCAGGGCCTATCAGGACATGCTGGACTTGCCTCAGGCCTTCAAGTTCCTAATATTGCCCTATTTGTCTCATGTTATACTTTTGACTATAAGTTCTTTGCTTTTCTTGAATTCATTCCTTTCAGTGTAATGTGTGCTGGTCTAAAAATATAAGTATTAAACACCAGATGTTTGGATTTCTGTGACTACATTGGTGTTTGTTAGGTGCTTTAGTACTGTACTGGCTGATCTTGTGTCAACTTGACTCATGCTCCAGTTATCATAGAGAAAGGAGCTTCAGGTGAGTAAATGCCTCCGTGAGATACAGCTGTAAGGCATTTTCTCAATTAGTGATGAAGGGTGGGAGGACACATTGTCTTGGGTTCTATAAGAAAGCAAGCTGAGCAAGGCAGGGGAAGCAAGCCAGTAAAGAACATCCCTCCATGGCTTCTGCATCAGCTCCTGCTTCCTGACTTGTTTGAGTTCCAGTCCTGACTTCCTTTAGTGATGAACAGCAATGTGGAAATTTAAGCTGAATAAACCCTTTCCTCCCCAATTTCTTGGTCATGATGTTTTGTGCAGGAATAGAAACCCTGACTAAGACAAGTACTCATTGGAGCAAATATTTTGTTGCTATTGTGGTGTGTGTGTGTGTGTGTGTGTGTGTGTGTGTGTGTATGTGTGTGCATAGGGACCTCTGGTTTGCATTGGGTGTTCTCCTCTGTTACTCTCCATTTTATCCTTTGAGGCATGGTGTCTTTCTTATTGAACATGGTGCTTGATGTTGAAGTGAAATCATGCGACAATCATCAGGATCCCTGTCTTCATGTCCCAATTCTGAGACTTGAAGTGCATGCTGCTGCATTTACATTTTTATGTGGATGCTGGTCCTCATGCTTGCCTTACAAGCAGTTTTCCAACTGAGTCATCCTCCCAGCCCTGCATCAGATGTTTTATGTGTTTTAAATTCAAGCCAACTTTACATCTTTTATCATGTTTATATATTATAAACAACAACCAATAAGAATTAAACACCATAGCTATTTTGCCATGTCATCTTTAATTGTCTAACAGAGACACAGACTTGTAATGAACCCAAACTGACACTATGCCAGGTGGTTTGTTTGCTTGGTTAATTATTTCATCTCCCAATTAACTTCTAATGTGAATACAACACAGTTTTCTTGCATTAGTATTTTTAAAAGTATTTTTCATAATACTGGCATAACAGGAACTCAGTCAATTTATTGAATAAATGAACAATGCACTTAAATCCAATTCTTATATTCAGAGTAAGCATAATTGACACTGCTCAAAAAATTAACAAGCTGCATTTTGTACTATGGGTGGATTTCTGGAGTTTAATTGAATCAGGAAAAGAGCAAAATTGTATTTACTTAGAAATATAAGGATCCTACCGCTTCTATAACAGCA
>NC_034601.1:41980760-42038291 GCF_900095145.1 Mus pahari | reverse complement strand
ACTCCATTGTGTAAATGTACCACATTTTCTGTATCAATTCCTCTATTGAAAGTGCGTCAGTTTAAATCACACATACTCACGTCTCCATTAGTCACACTCATCTCTTTGTGCCATTTTATTAAATGCCTATCTTAATATAGGAAATGCTAATGTGAGGATGTTGGCTATACCTTTATATACAACTATAGAGGTAATTTCATTTCTGCAATATTACAAACCAATAAAAATAGGGAAGGCATGGGAATTATATGCAAACATCTGTGCCTATGATTGGAAAATTATTTTAGATTGAGGTTACTATTTCCTTCTTCTGGGAAAATGACTTACACCAAATTCCATTTCTTTTTATTATTAAGTTCTGTTGCCTTCACCTCACTGTGGTTCCGTTAATTACTATCACTGTTACCATTTTTCTAATTTTATATAATCTGTATATGGAATTATAAGTTGCTTCCATAACCTAAATTTCTTTCTTTATGAACTTGTGATTTGGGGGCATTGAATATATTTTTCAGTCAAAGCTAAGTAATTTCAAACTTTAAGATTCACTTGTATTTTCTTGCTCTTCCCATGATCATTATATGGCATATTTTTCACTTAATAGTATCATTTCATGAGTCAGCTCATATTTGCTGCCTGGGTTTGATTATTTACCTAATTTACATTTCTAGCCCAATAATAGATAATATATTGTACTTTTATAAATGAAGAAAGACTAGGTTCAAGGAGGCTGTATGATTTTCCTTATATAAAACTATGCAGCCTTATTTTGTTTGATTTCAAATTCTGCTCTCTATTACTCTTGCACCTTTAGAGGCATGTGTGTGTTCTTAAGTGGTGAACACTATTTCTTCGTAAAGAACTTTTACTTTCTTTCTTTGTGTTAACTTATGTGAATCATAAATATTTAAAGATATTGACTTTCTTCAGTAGCTTCAAACTTCTGTTTTGTTTGTTGGACCATTAATTTATGATGGCTACCATCTCTTTGTATTTTGGAGTGCATAGTTCCTACGAAGTAAACAGTGTATGATCAGAATGACAGTTATTAGAAAAATATAATTATGAAGGATTGATATTGCCATTTAAATAAAGCCCAAATTGAGCAGTTATTTTGGTTTAGAGAAGCAGCTGGCCTATGGGCAGGATAACGCAATATGGATATCTCATAATGGAGACCATTGTCAGGGTTACTGTGAATACAATCTGAATCTCAGAGACTTTAGATTCACTATAGAGGTGAACATTGAAGATGTCTCAAAGAATCTTTGTGATCTTCCTCTGACTTCAGAAAGAACACAGCATATTGTAGCTCCAAATGGGTATTTGGTTGATAATCCAGTGTCAATTCAGTCCATTCCCTGAGAAAAAGTTATGACCAGTGAGAAAACAATTCCTCCTTACTATGTTCTGAGCAGGGAATGCAAGAACCACTTACTTTTCTGGAATAGTACATATTAATGTGAAGTATAAAGTGTCATGGTGTGGTGCATATTTTGTCTATTTACAATGTCTCGGCCTCTCAGAATATTTGAACGTTAGACTGTATTGCCAAAGAAAAGGCACTGGAATGGGTAGCCCACTAAGGACAACTTAAAAAGTAAATACCGAACAATCATTCCTGCCGTAAGAGCAATGGTATGCCTTTGTAGTCATAAATGAATCTCAAAATAAAAATCAAAGCCTTATGAACTCCTCACACTTGTTTGGAGGTTCAGGGTGAATATTTGTAGTCTCACATCAGCTTCAGGAAGGTGATAAATTCAGGATTTTTCTGGCTCTGAAATTGAAAAGGCTCTGATAATAAAAGATAGATAAATCTGGAATGGTATGTGTGTTTGTGTGTGTGTGTGTGTGTGTGTGTGTGTGTGTGTGTGTAAAATATATTCCCCCCTTTTAAAAACCAGCCAGGAAATATTAGACTTTTTGAGTACATGCCAAGAATAAAATAATCTTAGCTAAAATAAATAGTTTCCCTTTCTCTAGAAATTTAAGGCAACTGTCTGAAAACATGGCTCACAACAGAAATGCTTTTGTTCTAACAGAATTACAACATTATTATGGAAAAACCATATTATATTTTATGCTGCCCTGGCTGGACTTTCTACTATTTTTCAGCCTGTGAAAGATTTTACTGCACTGAACTCAAGATAGAGGTCACAGTTTATACATCTAAGAAATAAATACATACAAAAGTAATAATCCTAACCATAATATGCTTTCAGCTGCATTCCCCTGTAACATGGTGTAAATCCTTACCCTCACTTTAGATATGCTAATCCACCGTCTCACCCATCCAAGACACAATTAAATCAGGAACTCAGTAATCTAGAGTAGATCTAGAGTAGGTGCCTATGAAGAATTGTTTTAGGTTTTCTGGATACTTCCTAGTCTTGGCAGTGGATGCAAAATGGAAATCTCTCTCTCTCTCTCTCTCTCTCTCTCTCTCTCTCTCTCTCTCTCTCTCTCTCTCTCCTGCATGCACACAGTTAGTGCTAAGTATTTGTACTTGAATATAAACATACTTGGAACAAAAGAATAGGTGTTTATATTATTTAGGTAAAATATAGTTACATTTCAAAGACATTGTTAACATTATGCAGAAAAATGTCATTTTAAAGATTGTAACACAGACTGGCTGCCAACTTACCATGTAGCCAGGGCTGGTTTTGAACTCTTGAAACTTCCACCTCCATTTCCTGGGATCCCACATGTCACTACCATATCAAACTCTGATTTGGGACTCAATTTTCAGGAACTGTCAAAGTGCAGTCTGTCACTTTGTGCTTTGGGAAATTACTCTTATTTTCTTTTTTTTATTAGATATTTTCTTTATTTACATTTCAAATGTTATCCCCCTTCCTGGTTTCCCCTCCAAAAACTCCCTATCCCCTCCCCCCTCTTCCTGCTCACCAACCAACCCACACCTGCTTCCTGGCCCTGGCATTCCTCTACACTGGGGTATAGAACCTTCACAGGACCAAGGGCCTCTCCTTCCACTGATGACCTACTAGGCCATCCTCTGCTACATATGCAGCTGGAACCATAAGTCCCATCATGTGTACTCTTTGGTTGGTGGTTTAGTCCCTGGGAGCTCTGGGGGTACTGGTTAGTTCATATTGTTGTTCTTCTTATGGGGCTGCAAACCCCTTCAGCTCCTTGGGTCCTTTCTCTAGCTCCTTCATTGGGGATCCTGTGCTCCATCCAATGGATGTCTGTGAGCATCCACTTCTGTATTTGTCAAGCACTGGCAAAGCCTCTCAGGAGACAGCTATATCAGGCTCCTGTCAGCAAGCACTTGTTGGCATCCACAATAGTGTCTGGGTTTGGTGATTGTATATGGGATGGATCCTNAGGTTGGGCAGTCTCTAGATGGTCATTCCTTCAGTCTCTGCTCTACACTTTGACTCTGTAGCTCCTTCCATGGCTATTTTGTTCCTCCTGTCTAAGAACGATCAAAGTATCCACCCTTTGGTCTCCTTTCTTCTTAAGTTTCATGTGGTTTGTGAATTGTATCTTGAGTATTCTGAGCTTCATGTGTGTTCTTTTGGGTTTGGGTTTCTTCATTCAGGATGATATCCTCCAGATGCCTCCATTTGCCTAAAAATTTCATAAATTCATTGTTTTTTTAATAGCTATGTAGTACTCCATTGTGTAAATGTACCACATTTTCTGTATCCATTCCTCTGATGAGGGACATCTGGGTTCTTTCCAGCTTCTGGCTATTATAAATAAGGTTGCTATGAAGATAGTGGAGCATGTGTCCTTATTACCAGTTGGAAGATCTTCTGGGTATATGCCCAGGAGTGGTATTGCTGGATCCTCAGGTAGTACTATGTCCACTTTTCTGATGAACCGCCAAACTGATTTCCAGATTGGTTGTGCCAGCTTGCAATGCCACCAGCATTGGAGGAGTGTTCCTATTTCTCCACATCCTCACCAGTGTCTGCTGTCACCTGAGTTTTTGATCTTAGCCATTCTGATTGATGTGAGGTGGAATCTCAGGGTTGTTTTTGATTTGCATTTCCCTGATAACTAAGGATGCTGAATATTTCTTTAGGTGCTTCTCAGCCATTCATTATTCCTCAGTTGAGAATTCTTTGTTTAGTTATTTTACTTGGGTTATTTGGTTCTCTGGAGTCTTAACTTCTTGAGTTCTTTGTCTGTATTAGATATTAGCCTTCTGTCAGATGGAGAATTGGTAAAGAACTTTTCCCAATCTGTTGGTGGCCTTTTTGTCTTATTGATAGTGTGCTTTGCCTTACAGAAGCTTTGCAATTTTATGAGGTCCCATTTGTCTTTCTTGATCTTAGAGCATAAGCTATTGGTGTTCTGTTCAGGAAAATTTCCCCTGTGCCCATTTACCTTATTTTCTAATTCTTGTAATTTTGATATCAATTTTTAATTTCCAAGCAACCTATTTGCAACATTTTTTTTCTGCCAATCTCTAAATCGAACTACTTAACAAAACTCACTCATGTCACACTCTCAGTTGTTGTATCATTTTTGTGGAATTAATAGAGAGGTTGAAATAATTTCAAACTATATTAAAAGCAAGTTAATAGTACTATCTTTCTAATACAACTTGATTGTTTATTGCTCATACTTCCAAATACATATAACTGAATTAAGTGACAAATAATTGAAGTATATGTATTATACTTTTATAAATATCACAAGTAAACTATGTACAGAAGTACTCATGCACACGTGAGTATGCACAAGCATGCACACACACACACACACACACACACACACACACACACATCCTGTATATACTTAGTTTGTAAAGGATAATGAAAAACCTAAGGTATCCTTGCTGACCTAAAATTTATTGTCACCTTAAATATCACAATTATTTTTCATTTACTCCCATTCATACTTTTTCATACAAATATATACTAGGATTTACAAAAATTTTAAGTTTACTCTTTCATTTCTACGTATATGTTTTTCTTATAAAGATCAACTGCAAATTACTATGTAGCTAAAGAGGCTTAAGTTCCCTAGTTGCATTTAATCATTTAATTTGTTTATTTTCATTTCTTTTTGTCTTTATGTATATTGTTCTACTAATGTATAGGAATCATCTGCTCATCTTAGTCTGTTTGTACCACTTTAGAATATACTACAGATTGGGTGAGTTCTAAATGACAAGAATTTGCTTCTCCTCATGTAGGAATCTGGGAAACACAGAGTCCAGACATTGCCAGAATTATTATCAACAGAGGGTCTTGCTTTGTTTAGTAAGAGCTCAAGAGACAGACATGCCTGAGGTGAGATGGAAATAAGACAAATACACATACACACCCAGATGCAAGGATCAGGTGACCTGGGCTCCCTTATGGCGAAACCTCAGAACCCTGAAAGCTCCACATGTTTGTTAGATACAGTTGAACAGGAAAGTGGGGTTACTGCATTCAGTTGAATCAAAGAAGCAGAGTTTATGGTATATGCCTGAACCAAGGAGTCATGGTTAACTAATCTTATTAGGAGAATTCTCTGGAGGGCCACAGTCTTCAGATGGCAAGCATCTAGAAGGGGAAAGATTCAATGGATGTTTTTCTCTGGATACTATCAACTTCATACTTGGATTCTCCCAAAGAAGGTTTTGCCTTCCCTGTGAGCTTCACTGGGGGAAGGGTTTGCCATGCCCATGGTGTTTAAGGCATTGTTTATCAACACACACAATTCACTTATACTCACTCAGATCAGTCTTTGCTACACACAGGGCCTTATTCCAGGCCCATAGGCAGTGTCCACAGTAGCATATATGGCAGAAGGGACAAGGCAGTGCCCTGAGTCTTCTTTCATTATAAGGTTGAGCCCCTATAAGAAGGCCACATTGGTGGATAGGTGGCAGGACGAACTTTGAGAAAATACAAACTTTCAAGCCATACTGGTACTCCATTTTCATCCTTTTAATGGTTATTCTAGGAATTTCAACAATCGACTTACTGTGCTTTAGAAATGTCTCATTTACATGTATTGAGTCACTACATTCCAAGGAAGAATCTCATACATGGACCGTTTCCTGGATTAAAAAATACAAAGTTCAATTGTCATCTAAAGTCATAGCATAAATTTATATTGCAAATGACAATGTATGATGCACACATTTTCCCATAGTCTCCCATTCTTTATGTACTGCATGGCATCCATAGCAGTAATCCAACTCACTTGTTATTAAAGTTATTTTTTAATGCTGATAATTTCATCCATTTCCTAACTACAATCTTCATGTATAATTTATTTTTCCAACTAAGCTATTCATTTCCCAAGTTTAATGTAACACTTATAAAATAGTTATTCGAAGCTTGTGTTTGTTCGTTTTTTTTTTTTTACTGTCTATGTAATAGATGTGAGTTTGTTGTTTAATTTATCCTGAAAATTTCCTGCATCACTCTGATAATATTTTTATTCCAGAATGTGTCACTTAAATAAATAGTGTTTTTCTCTCTCCCAGATTGGTATAATATGATATTCTTATCTCAGCTTCTATTACTTAGCAGAATGTTCATGCATTGTGAATCCCTAATTGCTGGATATAGAATGTTATTTTTAGCAGCAGCTTTATAATTAGCCACTGGAAACCATGGCAAGCCATTTTCATGATTTTTCAAGGGTGGCATAGAAAGGAAAGACAGTGATTTTTGGCCAGTTTTCTTTACTTCACTCCAAAGCTGACAACTCTATTTGAGCAGACTTTCCTGTTCCTTGTTACCATATTGAATGAGCTTATGTGTTGATGGAAGGCTGAGAGGTCCATCTCCTACCCTTTTCTGTATCTGCGTAACTGCCTCAGAAACTTTTATTTCCTTTAAATCCCGTCTTTTCTAATACTAGTTCAAAGCAGTTATACTGTAAATTAAGAGCTAAAATTCAATTAGAGTGCTTTATTATAGCCTTTTATTTGCTGTATCTGCAGCAAGGATTCTGGAAACTGTTTTTCAGCTCATATGTTTATTTGCTGAGATATAATATAATCATATGGAGATTGTTTCATTACTAATTTTGTTTCTATGTTCTTAAAATACCTTCAGAACTTCAAAAATCTATAATACTGACAGACTCATGCTTTTATCCAGCATATTTTTTCTTTCAATAAACCCATACATTAACTATGTTTCTGAATTCTCTCTCTCTTCCTTCCCTCTCTCTCTATTAGCCTGTTTGGATTTTATGGAGTTTTGTCTCATCTTCACATAGTCACTGAAGATATTTACTTACGTCTATGAGTATACATGTGTACTCATGTGAGCATGTGTGAGCATACTGTCTTGCTAAGTGAGTAGACTTCAAGGATAATTTCAAACTTTCAAGGAATCAAATGAGAAACACCTAGAATATAACTGAGGGCTGCTTATTACTTTCATATTTGTATGAGATAGACATTTCCGGGAAGGTATCTAATGGGGCTGAGGGACTAATGCACTCAACTTGGAACATTTAAATAATGAAATAACTTTATCTTACAGCAAAGAGTGTGCAGAATCTTTTCCAAGAAGATATATCTCACAAATATGAAGGTATCAAGCATATTTACACCAGATACATATAAATCGAGGTTATCTGACTGAGAACATTCTAAAAGTAAAAATTCCTTATGTATGAAAAAAAATCAACATACTTAAGCCACTGGGAAATAGAAAAACAAAATAAAACAAAACGAAACGAAACAAAACAAAACAAAACAAAAAAAGAGAAAGCTACAGCACAATTTTTGCCCCACCCAGAATAGCAAACATCAAAAAGAAAACCGACAACAAATACTTCTGAGATGGAAGGAAGTCTCCTTTGTATATTAATCATGGGGTTTAAGTTAGGATAGACAATGCAGATGTCAGTATGGAGGCCCATGCTAAAACCAAACTTAGAACCAACATACACTCCTGCTATCCCACTGGTGGCATATTCCTTAAGGAATGTATGTCTGCAGACATCAGTGATCTTGTCTTGCTTATTGGAGCATGATTATGGCAGTCAAGTTGTGAAACCAGCCTAGGTATTTAACAACATTGACGTTGATTAAAAAAAAAAAACTACATACACAATCATGCTTTGTGTGTTTGTTTGTGATTCACACAGTTACGTTTTATTTAACTACAAAGAAGCATGGAATTGTATCATTTTCAATATTTCTAGATATTTCAATATTTCTAGATATAATATTAGGTGAAACAAGGCAAAGGTTTAAAAACAAATTTTGTATGTTATCTCTCATATGAAGAATCAATCTATTTATCTATTATGTAACCACCTATTTATTCTTAAATCTATTTTTCTAATGTCTATTTGTCTATTATCCATATCCAACCATTTATTTATTCATATATCCATCTTTCTTTCACCTGCTTGACTATTGCTCAACAATTAGAACAGTAGTGTTGAGAAAGAGGAAGAAACCAGTGAGAGGAGAAAGGTAAGATAAGATGATATAATGGAGGAGTTGAATATGAACAAAACATGTGACATATTAACAAATATACATGAATAATATTTCAAAACAGACAGAATTGGTGTTCTTCACAGTGAAGGATTGCTCTGTTTACTAGGAGTACAGCAATACTCCTGAGGAACTCACACTGGATTACTGCTTGTTTTATTTACCTCAGAAGCACCCCCTTCCTCCTCCCCTCTCCCAATCTCACCTTAGGAAGAGTGTATCACAGTAGCTTTAATTCTTTCCCTACTTGGTGTTGTGCAGCTAACCAAATTTAAGTCATGTTTCCCCTCTTTATAGGGATGACAAGAGGACAAATGAATGTTGGATTCTGATGCTTCCATTTGCATAAACCTTCCCAACAGTTCTCATACCATTTATAATTAAACTACATGATGCCCTAATGGCCGCTGCACACCTTGCTGAGATGAGTGTGCGGCTAATACCGCTGTGGTTATTCTTCTGGTTAAACTAACTTTGTACTCTCAAATGAAATTCCTGGCAATAATAATTACAGAAATTTTACCCACTGAAACTATATTATTTAATGTAAATAGCATTTGCCATTCTAGTATAAATACAAACCATGAAGTTCTATGTTCTAAGACAAGAAAGTCTACAGCATGAACCAAAAGGAAAGACAACACAAGGGAAACCTTGAAAAGCCATATACTGGCTTCTTCAATATTTACTCATTGTTGCACTGTCTAATACAAGATGCTGTCAATTAGTGGAATGGCATTCATTTTCAAAATGCAGCAGAGTAACTTCTCAAGTAAATAAACAAGTTTGACAAGAATATGAAAATCAATTATTGTATGCAAGTAGAAGTGGGAAAATCAAATATAGAAAAGAACAGTTTTCAGATGTACCCTCAAGGTGAAGATGTGTCGCATATCATCCAACAGCTGAGACTGCAAAAGATGAAAGCATAGTTCCTCTTATCACAAGCTAGAAAACACCACTATCAAGTGAGAATAATGACTATCACATTAAATAAAACCATGTTGTAAGGTATAAAAGGGAAATCGCTGCTATATATTTTATTTAAGTTTGAATAAAAGTATTCTGAGAATAAATTAGTCTATTATGTCTGCACTTTCAGGAAAGCTGTTTAACTACTTCTGTTTATCACCAAATGCTGTAATAAAGAGATTTTTTCTTTTACTTCACTTATTAATTGATTTTTCATGAACTGCTGGGTGGATGAGAATCTGTGCTATTGGGCAGACTGTGATTCCTGACACAGCAAGGAAGGACAATACTCTGCAGTTTTGAAGGATTACAGATAAAGATCAAATCACATTTTTATTGATTTTTATTGATTTTTATTGATTTTAATTAATTAATCAATCCATTAATTAATTAAGTTTTTACACTCCATACTTCATTCCCCCCATCTCTCCATCCTTGGACTGCTCCACATCCCATACCTCCCCCCAACTCCCTGTCTCCATGTGGATGTCCTCACCCCTACCCTACCCAACCTCTAAACTCCCTGGGGCATCCAGTCTCTTGAGGGCTAGATGCATCATCTCTGAATGAACACAGACATTGCAGTCCTCTACTGTATGTGTGTTGAGGGCCTCATATCAGCTGGTGTATGCCTCCTGTCTGGTGGTCCAGTGTTCGAGAGATCTCGGGGATCCAGATTCATTGAAACTGCTGGTCCTCTTATAGGGTTGCCCCTCTCCCTAGCTTCTTTCAGCCTTCCCTAATTCAACAACAGTGGTCAGCTGCTTCCATCCATTGGTTAACTCAGAGTTGAAGAACTATGGAAAAGTCAGGCTTAGTCATTTGAGTATCCATAATTTTGTTACATTTATTAATTTTGTCTGCGTGCATCTACAAGTCTTTGCAGGTGTGGGTGCATGGGTGGCATGACACACATATGGAGTCAAAGAACAATTTTGGCGAGTTTATCTACTTCTGCCATGTGAGTGTCACAAACTGGACATGGGTCTTTAGGCTTGAAAGCAAGCACCTTTATCCACTGAGTCATCTCAATGGACACTTTACCCACATTTTTATGCATAATATTTAAGCAAACCTACAGACTGTATAAGATTTTATCTTCCATACGGCATGTAGTAGCTACCTTATGGCAAAATAAGAAATGATGAATAAGATCTTATCAATATTTTAAAGCATTATGCCTCTGTGAAATATTTTTTTAATGATTCAGTTAACTTATTTAAATGGCCATATGACCTGGGTGATGGTTATGTATACCTGTAATCCCAACACTTGGTAGGCAGAGGCAGGTGGATCTCCGAGTTCAAGGCCAGCCTGGTAAACAGAGGAATTTGCAGGATGAGCAGTATTACACAGAGAAATCCTGTATTTAAAAACAAAAAAAGTGGCTTTAGGAAATGATACATTAAGCATCATTAATAACTAGCTAATCCTACCTCATCACAAATGGAATATCACAGCTTTTATTGGCATAAGTACAAATAGTTACTTGATTTTCTTATTAGAACAAACATAAGTATTTTATTTCTGTAATGTTCAAAAGTTTCTAACATTAGTTAAGGAACAATTGAATTATTTGAACATGCTATTCTGATATTTTGCATTAATTAATTGGTTTTTATAACACAGTGAGTCAGATTAGTGCTTATCATATATGCATGGGTGTAGGTCCATCCGCTAGAGCTTAAACAACCAATGAGGGGTCACACTGGTGAAGCTTATGTTTCCTTCTATTAGCAAATAGATCCCCAGATCAAGATGTGCCTTCATGAACTCGTTCCTCATCCATCCCAAATTGTTGGCTAGCTTGATCCTAATTAGGACTTGTGTAGACAAAAACACTGCCCTAGGTTAATATGTGCAACAACCTTGTCATGTCCAATACATACTGTTTTGCAGCAGACCTTCCTAACTTCTGGCAATTAGAAATTTTTTGTGCATATTCTTCCACAATGTTCTCTGAGGATAGGGTATACAATATAACAAGTTTTAACATTGATAATTAGATAAAATAATGTTGCTATGTAGACAAGGTTGACTTTATTCATAATTCATAGTTTCCCTGTCTTGTTCTCCTAAGTATTGGGATTACAGCTGTCCAAATTTGTTATGACTGGTTTTGTATATCAGTTTATAAGCTAATCAAATAATACTTCAAGTGGCTACCGGTCAAGGACATTTATTGTCAAAAGTGTGCTTTTCTTTACTTTTCATGAAATATTTTAGTACACAGTCATGCTTGAGTTCTTCCCAGTATCTGTTTATTTTTTGTTAATAATACAGCACCCATTTCCTTCGGATAGAGCATTATATTACAAAGCTCGGTCCACATACAACAGGAGGTCTGGATTTGACCTTGGACTTTCTAAAAAAGCAGGTGACCAGGCCATGATTACTCATAGCTCCTCTAACTTCAGATCAATAGCAACTGCTTAGGAAGTCAGTTTGCAATCAAGATGTTTTCTGGATAATCAGGGAAAATGGACTCCTTTACTCTGTGATGAATTTTTAAGAGGATGATGATATTGTTAAAAAAAAAAAAAAAAAAACAAGTAGCCTGGGAATAAATGTGTCAATAAAATGTAACAAATTGATTTTTTGAAACTGAATTAGTCTGGTATCAGTGACTCCTGTGACTGGCGGCACATATCCACAGTGCTGAATGTAGAAAGGGGCTCCAGTTAGCAAAACAGTGGGGGCTTAGTCAGAAGCAGGGAAGTAGAAGTAAACAGCCAATGGTGGGCTGGCCATATCAAGTTCCTGTGGGGACTGGAGGGGAATCTGGGATATCGACTGATGTTTGAACACCAGCTCTTCTTTCCTCTTATTGTCAGATTTTACAAGCAAATCATTTATGATTTGTTAACATAGATGCTTAGCTGGAATGACTCTCTCTAGTCCTATTTTAAAATGTCAAGAATGAAGGAACAGATATGGTAAATAAAGATCTTAATCACACTCCGCTGCTGAAGAAGGTGAATTAGTTTGTGGTTCGATCAATATTTGAGACATTTTCATTACTTTTTTTTTCTTTTAACCACTTTGATTTTCGTACTGTATTATTGAAAAACAAGTATATTTTTGCAATAAAGAGCCAGAATCTGTAGTCAGTCTGAACACATTTAAATTCTGGCTGCACACTTGTTTGTTGTATACACCCATACAAGTTCTTTTAACTTCTCAGTGTATCACTTTAATCATCTATAAAAATAAACATTTACTTTATAGACCTTTATCATAATTGAAAGATTGTATATGTAAATTATGTAAAAATTAGTTTACTCAGCATGTTCTTTTTGTTTTCTGGAAACATCTTATTGATGAGACCCTACCAGCTGTTCAAAGGTGTCCTGGTATCAAGAACCTTCCTCCTTGACAATGTGATCTTTCGTGAGTTGTCCCATGAAAGCTTTCTTCTCTTCCATGGTTTGGAAATGACCATGGCCAAACTTGGAGGTGGTATCAATGAGCTTCAGGTCAATCTCCTGAGCTCGAGTTTAGGTCTGGACCAGCAAGGACTTAAGAACCGTAAGCACTTGCTTCTTGGTTCCCACCATACAGCCTTTGAGCATGATGAAGTCATTGATCACTTCACCATAATGGACAAAGCTACCCAGTGGGTTGATGCTCTTGTGAGACAGATCATAGTCAGTAGATGCATTGTTCTTGATCAGTTTATCACCGTTGATGAGTTAGCCTTGACCAGTTTTGTAAATCTTGTTCTTAATCTCTGTTTGGTGATGGTAGCCTTTCTGCCCACTGTACAGAGAAGGCTACATGGCAGGGTGCCAGGCACCAGGGAACTTTGAGCAGACCTCGATTGGTATTTGGGGAAGTTTCTTTGTATAACAAAGACTGGTCACCTCTTGTACCCTTTGCCTTTTGCCACGCCGGTGACATCAATCATCTTATCCTGCCCCAACACCTGGTTCTCAGGAACCTGCTGCTTCAGTCTCTCTCAGACCCAGTGTAGCTTCTCAGCCACAGTGTCCCCATTCACCTGGATCTCCATCGAGTGTGCCTTCTTCTGGCGCAGAGGAGAGAGACGCATCTGAATGTGGGCAATTATGCAGATGACCCGGAAGTACCTCCTCATGCTGTTGAAGTCCTTCTCCAGCTACTTCTTGCCTGTGTCATCCTGCCATTTCTTACAGTATTTGGTGAAATCCTTCTTCTTAGATTTGTGCCAGTTATTACAGAACTCATCACCAATATGCTCAGCAGATATGGTCTTGAAGGTCCAGAGGCCTCGTGGGGTTTCTACATATCCCACAATGCCCACAGCCACCATAGGTGGGGTTTCCATAATGGTTAGTTACAGCCTCCATGATTTATTTATTTATTGTTCATTTTAGATCCTGGCCTGTCAACTTCCTGGATAATGTAGGTCATGCCAACCTTATACCCTAGAAAGGTTGTGAGGTGAACAGGTTTGAAAGGGTTATCCTTAGGGAAGCTCTAAATTTTCCCATGATGTCAGTTGCTGCACTTCTGAGTCAGGAAGCCCAAGGACCCAGACCTGGGAGCTAGAAATTCCTGTGAGATATCTTACCATCACACGCTGCTGATCAAGCTACTCAGCATGTCTTAAGGGTTTAATTAACAGTAATAATTTTATTGTGTGCCATGAGTAGAAGAATGGAATGTGACTCCATAAAGCACAATTTCAACCTGAACATTAAACTTTCAAATTTTAAAGATTAGAGAGATGGCTCAGTGGCTAACAACACTGTCTGCTCTTCCAGAGGACCACAGATTTGATTCTTAGCACCCATATAGTGACTAACACATACCTGAAACTCCAGTTCCAGGAGATCTGACACATCTCTTCTAGACTCCATAGGCACTGTATCCTTGAGGTGTACAGACATAATTGAAGAGAAAACACCCATACACATAAAGTAAAAATATCAATTTTTTTAAATTTTCAAATTTTGAATAGATTAATTTTCTTATAATTCATTTAGTCTCATATATATTCTTCACTCAATGTTCATTGATAAAGAAGGTCATGACTGACCAAGTGGTTCAAAATGAAGAATGCTTTTCAAGATAGTAGGTTATTCTCAGTACAGGGGACTTTTAGTTTGTTTGTTTTCCTGAGTATGGAAGGGCTCTTTTTTTTTTTTTGGTCTTATGTATATAAAGGAGGTTTGTCTAAACTCAATCTTCTATTTAATCAACTGGTTTGCATATCCAAACCTGCTTCTAGCAGTCAGTTAGTTGCTATATGTCTTAGTAAGTGAATGTAAAATGCAATGTGATTTCAAGTGTAATTTAGAGAATCAAATGAACTTCATGAGATGTTATTGTGATTAAAGATAGAAGTCATATATCACCTGTTCAAATAGACATAGTTTGGCAAAAGAGAGCAGTTAAGTTTTGCTTAAAAATAATTATTTAAAACAAAATATTATGTTCTACTTGTTTAAAATATGATCTTGTAAAGGTGGAAGATTTTCATCAAGTGACAATAGAGAATTCCCTGGTTTAAAGAAATCAAGACTATAGATTTGTAGTTTCCTAACTGGGGCATTAAGTGATTTATGGGGAAATTCAGAATTATCACTTATAAATACAGGCCTAAGAGCTCCATGTTCAGGAACCAATGAATAAATACATTTATTTTTGTATACATTAAACAATATGAATTTTATAAAAAATTAACTTTTTTCTTTGAAATAAATTCATGGTGCACATGTTTTATATCCATAGACTATTGTAGTTGCCAATTAACTTCTACTCAAATTGATCCTGTGGTGGTGATGTGTTCCTTGCTACCCAACCCAATGTTCTGGGTTCCCGAATGAAAGACAACCCCCCTACACACACACATGCATGCAGCCCTATATTTTAATATGCCTTAAACAGGTCAAAAGCTGGGCCACTCTCATACCTCCACCTGGCTAATACCTCCCCTCTGATATTCCTTAGTTATTACATACTAAAATCTATATCCCATCTTTGTTGCCTTAGACCCTATGGGGGTAGGACTGGGTCTGCTCTTTCCCAGGGTTCTTACATAACTGCTATGCTCTCTCTTCTGCACCTCTCAGGCCTAGTCTTTAATCCTTTCCTAGCATGATGTTTCTGTCTCCTTCCTCCTCCCTCAGTCCCTTGACTAGGCATCATAAAATCTCGTCTCTGTCTTCCTGTCCAATCATTGGCCACCAGCAACTATATTTAGCAATCAAACCAGCTGTCGGCAGGGTCTCTCAGCATCGCACATGCAGACCTGAGGATTCTCATGTAATTTTGGGGACCTTATTAACATAAGTAGCATTAGACCAAATCCATGACAATAGATAATTAAACAGAAATAAAAATGAGATATAGTCACTTATTTGTGTCAGGTACGTTTCAGAGCAAGACTTCCAGCACAGAGAATTAGTTTTACCCCTAATTAACTCAATTTATGTCCTCCCTTTATTTTTCACTCTGTAACAAAAGCACAAAGAAAGCATGGGTCTGAATGAAGGATGAGACTCTCACATCAGACTTGCTTGTCTTCACCCTCATGACATCCTGAAATGAGTCCTGCTTTAAGCCAAGAATACAGGCCCACCAAATTAGTGTAATTTATATGTCCATTTAAAGCACTAACATTATTCACTTCCTCTTAAACTACCTTCAAATTTTTTCTTTCAAATTTACATTCAATTTAATCAAAACCCTAATAAGACTTATTTAAAACAATAGTTTTGTATCACCAATCTCCAAAACATACTATTTAATATGTTTACTTGTCTGTGTTTTCTATGGCTTTTAAAAAGTTTTACAAATTAAAGTTTCATATAACTCAAGAATCCATAGAGGATTTTAATTTAAAATTAAATGGGAAATAATGCCTACCTGCTTGCTTTCACATGTAAATTGATTTTTAAGATACTATATCAAACTTCAGACTTCCAAATGGTGAATTTTTTATGTGTAATGCCTTTCTGTGCTAAATATATCTAGTTTCTGTCAAGTGGCTATTTAGAAAGGAAACATTATTGACTACATAAGTAGTTCAAAGTTGAAACTCATTCCAGGATGTCCACATCGCACATGGAAACAGCCTTTGTTCGTTTGCTAAGTTAGAGCACATCAGATTCCCAAGATAATTCATTCTTTTTGAATGTAGTTTTTCTTCTTTTGAAATTATAGATTAAATTAAATTTATTAAATTTATAGATTCTTTATTCTCAATGTAAATTACAGATTATCAAGATGGATGGACAGAATTTACTCAAGATTATTTAGAACTTGAAACATAGAGAGAATAAAAATCTGTTAGTGAATTGCACATTATTAGTGATGGACTTGGGACCATGAGATTAACCATACTGCAGGAACAGCATGTAGAGTTTACTATTGAGAGGACATGGCTCTCATTCAGATGGCCTGGGCTACAACGTGGCTTGAATTGAAGAACACTATGTTAAGTAAAAATAAGCCAGTTATAAAAGACATATATGTAAGATTCAACTTACATGAGGTACAGAGAATACAAATACTGACAGAAAAAATATGGTGGTTGTATGCCTGCTAGAAAATACAATATATTGCCAATTAATGGGTATAAAATTTCACATTTATAAATTGAAACAATCTTGGTTACACAGCTAAAGTATAGATTTAGAATAGTTATACTTGTAAATTTTGTAATATACTTGATTTCACAGAAATAAAAACAAACAAAAACACTTAAAGAAAGAAAAATATCCCAGACTATTCCAATATGCAGCCAGTTTAGAACTATTCTTCTCAAAAGCAGTGGTCCTTACATTTAGCCCACAGATCTGGAACCTCTGTGTTAACTAAGATTAAAAAAAAAAAAAATTCGATGTTTTACTGAGCCCACTTTAAAGTGAGCTGGGATTTGTGTTTAGTATAAGACAAATCTTTTTTCCTGAATAAAACTAAATGTCAACATTTGTTATTCTTATAAAATTAAAAAAATAAGCTTATACAATTTTTAGATGTGTTGAATACTATTTTATATCTTACAAATGGAGCCTAGAGCGGTGGAACAGGGCTCTAATATCACTACTTGGGACACAGAAGCAAATGGATCTCTGGGAGCTTGAGACCAGCCATGGTCTACAGAGTTCCATGTTTAAAAAAACAAAGCAACATACAAACAAACAAAATTAAATGAAAATACAAATAACTTAATCACTATAAAGTGTAAGAAATAGGTACAGAAAGGCTTATGTTCACAGGCACACATTCTTTTTTTTTTCAATTTTTTATTACGTATTTACTGCATTTACATTTCAAATGCTATCCCCAAGGTACCCTATACCCCTCCCCTCTGCTCCCCTACCCACCCACTCCCACTTCTTGGCCCTGGCAGGCACACATTCTTAAAAGTAGTACTCAAAATATCCATTAACTGATGTGCCGGGCACTGGCCTTGGTGCTGAAATTAAATTCTGATTTAAGTCTGAGGTCCTGTGCATTATTTATTTACTTTGTTGTTATTGTTGTTGGTGGTGCTGGTGGTGGTGTTTGTTTTTTATTTTTTATTTTTTGAGACAGGGTTTCTCTGTGTAGCCCTGGGTGTCCGGGAACTCACTCTGTAGACCAGGCTGGCCTCGAACTCAGAAACCCACCTGCCTCTGCCTCCCAAGCGAAACAATTTTCTAAGAGACACCAGTTGACAAAGACAAGTGAGATAGTTTAGAGCTTCAGAATATCAGCTAACTTAAAACATTGGTTGATATATCCTGGTATGTTAATAGATCACCTAAAAGCAGTGCTGGGTGCTCATGAGTGTCAGTCAGTCTTGGCTATATTGTATTTGGCTGTTTTGGAGAATCCATGATTGTACATAACCTTTAAGTTGCTTTAACGAATTTTAACACATTTTGTTGAAGTGTGTCATAAAATGTAATTTCTCTGCTTGAGGTGGATCTAAGATATGGAAATTTTGAGGTATTAGCACAATAGTATAGCCAAAATCATAGTCTGTGACAATACATTTCAGAATAATCTAGAATGTTCCAAGATAGATATAGAATTCTAGAAGATAATTATGATTTATTTGTTTGTACAATTGTTTTATTTAGATATAAAAATCATGTGTGCTTACTAAGTAAGTCAGAAAAATGGAGGAGGAAAGCCTCGTTGCATTGAAATGAAAAATAAACTGACCCAATACATAAGAAACCTAAGAAAATAATATACTTCAAAATAATAGCTTTAATTATGAGAGGGTAGAACTCATTTAATACTCTTTCAGTGCATCATTTTGTGTGGAAAATACATTATCCCTTAATCATGTTTGTTAAATTAACATTAGCTATAATGGATATACACAACTTATTTTCTATGCACCTTTTGTGAGCATGAGTCTATATTATTTTTTAACAAAATTAGCAAATTTCTTTTGCTGAAGAACAACAGTTTTCCTTTTTTATTTTATTACTCTAATGAGCCACTGAGGAGATAGTTACAATGACTAAAAATAGTACTATTTTTTTCCTTTCTTTGTTCTCAATAAGAAAGTACATATTACTTGAGAGCACTGTGGAATGTATTTGCTATGAGCAGAATGTGATTTCAGATAAGCATTAGGACCATGAAACAATCACTGATGCATGCTATCATCTAACAAAAATTCACTTAAATTTTGTTGGTTGCTTTAATAATGCCATTTACAGGAAGAATAACCAATAAATGACCACTCGTTTTTACTTACTTGTCCGGCTTATTTTTAGAAGAATTTTGTACAATGTTTCTAAATTTTGGTTTATTTCTTCTCACAATTAGACTCTGGATGTGGACTTCTGGAAGGAATATATAAGAAATGATGGCTTGTTTCCATTTCATCAGACAATGCAAAATATGTCAAATACAATCATATGACTAATGGGTTTGTCATGTTTCTACACTATAAATATCTCTTTTATATTTAATAAACCCTTTACTGGGAAAAATATGCAACCATGTAAATATCACATTGCTCATCAATTGCCTACCCACCTTAAATCTACTGGTGCCTCTTGACTGAATTAATTGTTTCCAAGAATTCAAGTTTCCATTTTCAAAATGAAATATTCCTTTATATTTGGTTATTGACATCTTAAAATGATGTCTCTAAATTTTGTTATGCTTTGTGTTTGTGGGTTGTGTATGTTGTATGTGTGTGTGTGTGTGTGTGTGTGTGTGTGCATATATGTGCATGTAAGTGCTCACTTAGATGAATAGGTATGTATGTATGTGTGATGGATGCATGTGAGAGGGTAGGTGTGCATGCACACACACATACACATACTGGAACAGAATTATAGTTATCTTTCTCTACTACCCTTAGTCTTAATCCCCTCAGACAGTATCTTACTGAACTAGATACTCCTGTTTTTGTTTTGTTTGTTTGTTTGTTTGTTTGACAGGCTGCTGGTCACAGAACTCTTGGGATCTTTCTGGTCTGCAGGCCCCAATACTCAGGTTACAGGAATACATGATCTTGTATGACATTTCATGTAGTTGATGGAGTTTCAAACTCAGGTCCTCATGCTTTCATAGCAACAATGTATAAACACTGAACAATCTCTCTAGGCCACCATCTCTACTTTGAATGAACTAATTAAGGAATATTGGCATAAGGTCACCTATTCCTGTTTTTACTCATAGAAAGATATTTGTAACTACTATTATTTTTTTATTTTTCTAAAAGATTAAGAAATTGTGTTTTGCTTTTAAATTAAACCTTTTGAATATATATTGTTTATAATAAATTGGTGGAAGTAGAAAGATAGTATGAGTAAGATTTAAGGAAACATTATTTTCCAGACATGGAAGCACTGTTTTACACACGAACTCACGGTTCCTATGACAGCATGCATAAAACACACTCAAGATCAAGCCAGTGAAAACCCACAGCATGAATGATGGATTGTGTGTGTGTGTGTGTGGGGGGGTGTCTGGTATCTGTGTGTGAGTGGTACTTGTGTGTGAGTGGTGGTTGTATGTGAGTATAAAGTCCCACAGAAGCTGGGAAGCTATTGGCACTTGACGACTTCTGGGGAATATGAATGTTTTCTTCAGGGATGTGGTACTTGAGAGGTTATTAATCCCCAGTGGATGATCCTACAACAGGTAGCACCAAATGGACCCAATGGGTTTTAAAAGGTGAACAGATGAAACTGAAAAGGAAATTTTATAGAGGGATGTGAAGGAGTTGAAAAAGGAGTTGGAGGTTATATATGTGCTTAAAATACAATATTGATATTCACAAAAAGTTCTATACCAAAGGAAAAATTAAAAATGATAAACTTTGCAGCTCTTGACTTTGCTCTTTTATATTTGACAGCTATATGAATCTGTGACTCTGTTAGGTCATTGGACATATTTAGCATTTCTGGTGCTTTGAACTGCCAACTGGGTACCTTTGTAGTCAGCTGTTTTTGTCTATGTCACATATTCTCAAGTGATAGTTTTCTGTCATTTACTAAAGTGAGGATTTACCAATTGTAGATTTATGTATAAATGAAAATATGATGTATGTACCTTGTTTTATCTAGAATGTTTGGCTCTTAACACCACTGAAAATCTATATATTTTAGTATAGCAGCAATTTGCTGTTCACATTGTTAAGATTCTATTTATACTCTAAAATCTCTCTGTTCACTGATCAATATGCTTGTTGGTTATCTCAGTATGGCAATGAAGCCACTGTTAATTTTTATATAAATGGTGTGTGTGTGTGTGTGTGTTTGTGTGTGTGTATGTATGTATGTGTGTGAAAATGTGAGTGCATGTGTGTGCACATGCAAGTTTGCATGTGGGCATGCATGTGTGCATGTTTGTGTGTGTGTGTGTGTGTAAAATGCATGAGGTTCTGTTGTTTTTAACAGAGGGAAACTTTATTTTCAGCTCATGTTTGAGAATATAACACATCACAATGTAGCAGACAGCACCAGAGGAGCAGCTTGCCGCCATTGTGGCAGTAGTTTATGGCAGGTGCTTGCTCACATCTTGGGTACGAGGAAGCAGAAAACTAAGACAGGTAATAGTGTCCAGCTGTTACACCTCAAGTCAGTCTATTAGCGACTCACTCACTTCAGCTACATCCCAACTTCTAAAATTCTACCACATTTTAATACAGCTCTAAGAGCTGGTTACAAGTCTTCAAATACTCTACACCTATGAAACCCTGGTATATGGAATTCCTCTTTATGACTTTTAAAATATTCATTCTCATAAGAATCTCTGCATAGTTCAAAAGTCTGCATTCTCTTCTAATTAGGGCAATCTTTTTATTATCAGTTACTGTAAAATGAAAATCCACTCTATAAACCTCTTTTGTGTGACTTTTATTTTAATGGGAAAGATACGAACAGACATCTCCGCACTTCAGACAAGGAAGTGATAAAAGATAAAAGTAGCTCTGCCATCAAATTCCAACTTAGCAAGTCATTGAGTTTACTGAGCTCACTTATGGGAGCATGGATGATGCAATGTCACCAAAACCCAACTCCAGCCTTGCCGGTGACACATGAAAGTTGGAACTCTGGAGCTTTCTGCACAACATACAGGCAGCTCAACAGGTCAGAGGCTTCTCCAAGCAATTTGGCTGGTCCAAGTCTCCTCCTATCACCTTGGTTGGGGAGGCTTATGAATAATAAAGGCTTATTAATAATAAAGTTTCAGCATTTTCAGACACATGAAATTTCTTTATTCCCCGAGTCTCCTTAGCCACTCTCCTTATTCCTAGAGGGAATGTTGAAACTCAAAGAAATTGTTATTCAACACCTTCCAATATACAATGACATAGAGTAAACATTCTTATTCAAATTTGGAGAAAAGGAGCACAAAACAAGGAAAGATAGCTTTGAAGCAAGATGCAAAACAAGTAGAAAAAAATATCAAACCTTACCAATTTATTTCTAGTGTCTGGAGTTCATAGTGCATCACCTGGGGTCCATGGTCTAGATAGCACCTACTTTTTATTTCCAAGGCCTAGAATACACGTGACTTCTCCATTGGCTGGTTCCATTTGGTACCTACAAGTTTCTCAGTGGGTATCTCATATTCTTGGAATTTACAACAAACCTGATATCTCTATTTTAGCTTAGGCTTCACTGTCACAGCTTCACGTGTAGTCCTGTGTAACCAATCAGACCCTTTTGCAGATTACCTGGCCTTAGTGACTTCTTAAGCCTCTATGACTGTCATTCTTGCATCTTCTATGTCAAGTTCTGGTGTCAGCTTAAGAGGCAGGTTGTAGTCTATGACTGTGGTTGAAGTGGCCTCTGTATATCACTAAAATGCAATACAGTTGCATATCTGTGTAGGTTGGCCCTCTAAGTAAGACACCCAGAGGCTATCTTTCTTCGGTAACTCTTTTTAAAAATGGAAGTTTTAAAAAAATGTGTTTGTATTATTGTACCCTACAGTTTTCAGTGTGTGAGGTCCTGAGTTCTAAATCTTCAAAGTACCATTCATATTGTTTCAATTCAGAGTAAGAAGTTTTATTTATTCTTAAATATTTATTTTTAATCTCTTTCTCTCTCTCCCTATCCCCCTCTCTCTTTCTCTCTGTAGGTATTATACACGTGTCTATGTGTATAAGTCATCGCTTTAGGGAGTTTCAGAGCCAGAAGAGGGCCTTAGATGCCCTGAAGCTGAAATTACAGGTAATTGTGAGCTGTCTGACACGGTTCTAGGAAGAGAAACACATTGCAGATTTACCATTTGGCAGTAGCACTATTGGGCGGTGTGGTGCAGTAAGAGTGGTCTTGTTGGAGTAAGCTTGCTATTGTGGGTGTGGGCAATGAGGTCCCCCTTCTAACCACTTGGGCGCAGTCTTCTTACCGCTTTCAGAACAAGAGGTAGAGTTCTCAGATCCTCCAGTACCATGTCTGCTTGGATGCTACCATGCTTTCTGCCATACTGATAATAGACTGAACTCCTGACCCTGTAAGCAAGCCCTAATTATATGTTATTCTTTAAAAGAACTGCCATGGTCATGGTGCCTCTTTATAGCAATGAGACATAATCTTGCAATTCTCTCCAACAAATTACTTACCTCATTACATTTGAATTCAGCTTCATTCAAGCTCTCAGGACATGGGTACAAAGTGACCAGATCCTCTGCCAGAATATAACACAAAAATCCACACTCTGGTTCCTGGTAGAGTCCTTATTCCCCGGTGCAACCTCACATGCTTAGTCTTTACAGTCTACATTTCTTTTGGCACTCAGACCTTCCACATCCCCAAGAGAATTGGTCATTAATGTTCTTACCACAGTCTCAGGCTTCCTGGGCTCACAAATCTAAATTCTTCTACACCTTTTCATGATTGTGTTGAGTCATACCGATATCCCCGATTCTTGGTATAAACTTCCTCATAGGTGTGATCAAATAGTTACCTGACAAGAAGAGTAGACAGGGATTATTTTGGCTTGTGATTGGCAGATATAGATTATTATAGTTGGAGGGCAGTGTGGAGGGATCGGCACAATCATATCACAGAAGACTCAGTAGAAGAAATATTATTTCATCCTTTTCAATTACTCATGTATAGAATTAATGAGTCTTATGACTAAAACGTATAAATTTGTAAGAAACCATCTGAATACTTTTCAAAGTGGCCACAGTTTTTAATGTTCCCACTAGCAGCAGGTGAATGTTTCACTGTCATTCAGAATAGTTTAGTCTGCCTTATTGATATGTTAAGATATTTGCTTAACTGTTTAGTCTGTATTCCTCTAAGAAACCAACATTTCATGTGCTTATTGATTAATAAGATATCTTTTCTGAAGTGTTATCCAAATGTCATATTCAATTTACATTTTGCTGCTTTTTTATTTGTATCAAGTTGTAAGTTTCTTTTTGTATTTGGGATACAATGTCTTCATTAGATGCACATATTAGAAACATACTTTCATTTTCATTCTCTGGGGTTATAATTAGTTTTGCTAAAGGTGATTTTCAAGGAATAAATTTGGGGTTTTGATAAATTCAATTCAACCTTTTGGTTTATGTTTGGAAGCTTACTGAATTTGATGTCCTCATTAACCAGGTAACCGTCTTGAAGAACTGTCTCAGGGGGACTCATTTGTAGGAGGGGAGAATGTCTCTCTTTGACGATTTCTCCTCCGGAGGGGTTTACTCTGTTCGCCTGGTCAACTGAGCCTTAGTGTTTGCTTATTCAGGAGACTCATCATTAAGTTCATTATTTCATGATCACTTGAAATAGTAATTATAATATTGACAAGAAACTCCCTCACATTCTAGAATGTCCTCTGTGTGCACTGTGAGGCTTCCATCCTCTGATGTTATCTTCTTATCTACATCTTTAGAGAGGAAGATGTTTCTGGACAGAAAGTCTGAGTGAGGGATTATAGTCAGATGCTGTCTTTTGCTAAAGATTTAAACAGAGGCTTCATCGGCATTGTGTAGTTTCTGTTGGAAGGACAAACCTAAGGACAGCTACACTATTGGGATACAAATGGCAGTTATCTGACAAGTTAACACATTAACTTAAAACACATTAAAAAGCAAAATTAAAATCCTGTACTTTCTGCTTTTATTGAATCCAGCCCTCTGAATTCTTAGATTTTCATGAATCATTAAAAAAATTCATTAAGTTTATCCAAGCACTTTCTACTTCTCATTGGAGCTTTCTGGAGCTTTTCCAGTCAAAAGTGGATTCTAATCATATACTATACAGAATAAGTACACTTATCTGTAAATGTGTATATTTCAAATATAGTTAGTAATTTTAATGGTTTAGGAAAGTGCCACATGTACTTGGCTACACTGACAGTACCAGGTGTGCATTCTCTCCTACTGATTAGGTCCTAGTTCGAATAGGTTGCTGTTGTATCTCCTCCAGTGTATACTCCAAGTATACACCCTTGGGTGTACCATGCCTTTCTAGTCATTATTGTGGTTCATGTATGTCTTAGTCAGGGTTTCTATTCCTGCACAAACATCATGACCAAGAAGCAAGTTGGGGAGGAAAGGGTTTATTCAGCTTACATTTTTCCATATTGCTCTTTATCACCAAAGGAAGTCAGGACTGGAACTCAAGTAGTTTTTTGTTTTTTGTTTTTTGGTTTTTTGAGACAGGGTTTCTCTGTGTGGCCCTGCCTTTCCTGGAACTCACTTTGTAGACCAGGCTGGCCTCGAACTCAGAAATCCTCCTGCCTCTGCCTCCCAAGTACTGGGATTAAAGGCATGCACCACTGAGCCCGGCTAACAACCTTCTTCCATGTATAACTATTCTTTTGGAGAAATTAGGTACTGGTTTTTTTTTGTTTTTTGTTTGTTTGTTTGTTTGTTTTGTTAGAAGCAATGCTAGGACTATGAAAAGAATAATAGATAAAGGGCTATTTGTATTTTTTATTCAAATTAACTGACAAAAGCATGATTTTTGACCTTCTATATCTCACCTGTCAATGCAGGAGAGAAGAGGGTATAGATTGTAGATTGTGATGCGCAATGTATGAAGTACAACTGAGGGCCGGGGTACCCTTAATAATCAAATTTGAGTAATTATTTGACTTGAATTTCAACTTAATTAAATGAGTGGTTTTCCTGTTGATTATTTGCATACCAATTGCATGCTTTGTGCCTGTGGAGGTCTGAAGATGGACTTGGGTCCCCTGGAACTGGACTTACAGATGGTTGTGAGTTGCCATGTGAGTGCTGAGACTTGAAGGTTGTCAGGAAGAGCAGCCTGTGCTCTTAAATACTGAATTATTCTCCAGTTACTTGCCACTTTCTAAATCACATTAACACTTGGTAACTTGCTTTTTTTGTTATTAGATATTTTCTTCATTTACATTTCAAATGCTATCCCCAAAGCCCTTTTACCCTCCCCCACCATGCTCCCCAACCCACCCACTCCTGCTTCCTGGCCCTGGTATTCCCCTGTACTGAGGCATATGACATTTGCAAGACCAAGGGCCTCTCCTCCCATTGATGGCTGACAAGGCCATCCTCTGCTATGGAGGTTAAATTGTACATGTTAATCAATGATAACCACTCTATTTCAATTGTCAAGTCACCAGGAACACATGTCATTTCTGAGATTACCAGTTCAACAGCACATGGATATGCACTGGCAGCCACACACACCATTGTAACACTGATGTAGTGAACTTGAATGCATAGTGAGAATACATATATTTATTTTGTGTGATTTTGAAATTCAACATTGTTGTCTACATTTAGAGAGTTTATTCTTAAGGACTGTATAGTTAGTAATCAAAAAGACCCACACACTTGAGAATGTTAATTCTCCTCTATACCTATTATCCTTAGGTTTGGTCTTCTCATTGTGTCCTGATATTTCCTGGATGTTTTGGGTAAGGATCCTTTTGCATTTTTTTTGATTGTTGTGTCCATGTTTTCCATGGTTTCTTCTGCACCTGAGATTCTCTATCTCTTGTATTCTGTTGGTGATGCTTGCATCTATGGCTCCTGATTCCTTTCTTAGGTTCTCTATCCCTAGAGTTGTCTTCCTTTGTGATTTCTTTATTGTTTCTACTTCCATGTTTTAGAACCTGGATGGTTTTATTCAATTCCTTCACCTTTTTTGGTTGTGTTTTCCTGTAATTCTTTAAGGAATTTTTTTTCCTTCTTTACGGGCCTGTGTTCTCCTGTAATTCTTTAAGGGAGTCTTGTGTTTCCTTTTTATGGCCTTCTACCTGTTTAACTGTGTTCTCCTGTATTCCTTTAATGGAGTTATTTATGTCCTTCTTAAAATCCTCTACCGGCATCATGAGATATGATTTTAAATTCAAATCTTGCTTTTCTGGTATGTTGGGTTATCCAGGACTCGCTGTGGTGGGAGTACTGGGTTCTTATGATGCGAAGTAGTCTTGGTTTCTGTTGGTAAGATTCTTGAGTTTGCCTTTCACCATCTGGTAATCTCTGGTGTTAGATGTTCCTGCTGTCTCTGGCTGGAGCTTGTTCCTCCTATGAAACTGTGAGCCAGTGCCAGCACTCCTGGGAGACCAGCTCTCTCTTGGCCAGACCAGTGTACAGAGGGCTATAATTTTAGCCACCATTTAAAATAAAAGAGATTTATTAATTTTTACTTTGTATGTGAGGGATTGTTTGCCTGCATGCTCAGTCATTATCTTAAAATATAACACAGGAGTAAGGTTTTCATGTCAATAACGCAATTGTTGCACAAAACCTAGTATTAACTTTTCATTCGAGACTCTTTCATAAGAATCTTTTTTTTAATTGTTCCTGTTCAATATTGTGTTTTGATATACAGTGCAGAAGATGCTGCAGTAAGTTTAGGGCTATTTAAGTTTTGATAGCTAGTTAGATATTGGCAGGGTTAGGGGGTATTAGTGCTAGAATATTCTCTTACTAGTAGATTGTAAAAACAATGTTTTGAAGTGCTGTATTGGTTAAAGATGTATGGGATCTAAAACAAATCTCTAGTTATGGTAGGGGGCATGACATCCTAAACTACATATAAAGTCACTAACTGATAACTACCTAAACCTGAATATAGGAGCCCTAAAACTTACAAGATTATTATCAACAAACAGCTTTCTGGTAAAGAACAAGTGTATACCATTATACTTTCACATAAGAGTCCATTCTAATGGCCTTTTTAATTATCTGGATAGGAAAACATCCATCAGGAAAGCTGTCTGAGCTGGAGATATTTTACATAATATAAAATCTGCCTGAGCACATAGATCAGGAGATGACCCCTTTGACTACTGTCTATTCTCACCCTCTATTGTGTAGTAAACTCTGCCAGTCTTCAAAATTACACTCTGTGCTTCTTGTCTGAATTCTTTTGACAGAGAGTAAATGGACAGGGGAGCCAATGGGAGTTCAGAATGAGGTCTCCGTGACAGTTCTACTTTACAGTAGTAGAAAATAAATCAAAATGGACTCAAGTTCAGTGACCAGTTTTGTCTTGATTCTTTTCTCCTTCCATGGCCAATGTAATATAATGTATTTTTTATTATGAAGTTGACAAATAGAGTTTTTGACTACAGAGAAAGTATAATTTGATATGTGACAATACATCAACTTATATTCTTTCTCTTAAATTACTGACAATTATTTATCTATGAAAAGTCATTTTTTAAATATAATATTTGTTTTTATTCTTTGAGAATATTTTTACACAATGTATTTTGATGATATTACCTCATTCCTCCTCCAAATCCTCCCAGATCCACTGACATTCACCCTCATAACAGTGTGTCCTCTTTTTATTTTTGTAAAAACACATGGAGACCTATTTATGCTTCCCAAATACTCATGTGTGTGGGGCCATCCACAAGATAATAGATGATGTGCCAGTAACTACACCCTAAAGAATATGCTCCCCCAGAAGCATTCAACTGTCACTACTTCCCCAGGAGTAGAGGCATACTCCTCCAAACTAAAAGGTTAACTGGCTTAAACTTACTCAGATTTTTTCACAAACAACCACAGCTGCTGTGAGTTTATAAAAGCAGTTGCCTATCATGTCCAGAAGATACTGGGTAAATCCAGTCCCTTCTATCCTTTAGCTTTTACAATCTTTCCTCCTGATCTTCTTAGATGGTCCCTGAGAGCCTTGATGTGGGTGGTAGGTGGGTATTCTATAGACATACCATTTGTGGCTGAGCCTTCCCCTGATACTTATTCTCTGGACTTTGACTGGTTATGAGTTTCTCAGTTAACCACTGTCCATGTCTCAAAGAAGTTCATTTGATGAGGTCTGAGGGCTGCCCTAATTTCAGAATATAGAGATGTGAATTTGGAAGGAGTGGGTGGTTTGGATGTTTGATCCAGTGAGTGCCAATATTTGGTGATATGGCCTGGTTGGAGTAGGTGTGTCCTTATGGGAGATGGTATGTCACTGTGGGCATAGGCTTTGAGACCCTCATCCTAGCTGCCTGGAAGCCAGTCTCCTCCTAGCAGCCTTCAAAAGAAGATGTAGAACTCTCAGCTCCTCCTGTACCATGCCTGTCTGGATGCTGCCATGCCACCTTGATGATAATGGACTGAACCTCTAAACCTGTAACTCAGCCCCAATTAAATGTTGTCCTTGTAAGACTTGTATTGGTCATGGTGCCTGATCACAACAATAAAACCCTAACTATGAGAGAGGCAATTGAATAGTTTATTTATTTATCAGAATAGTAGTAGTGGGTCCATCTCTGGGACCTGTGAGCTTCCAAACCTTGGGTTCTTGGCTAAATTTACACTTCCTGACATGTATTTCTTCCTATATAGCAGTTCTTAAGTGTATTCAGAAGGAATCAGTCACCCCTATGCCATTCATGCTACTACTGTAATCATAGTTATGTCTTGTCATGCTCATGACTATTGTAATTCACACAGTTCACAGCTGTGTCAAAGTGCTGATAAATTGCTACCCACTCCTGACAGCAGCCTACATAACAGTTTCTGGTACTACAAAGGCTATCAAGCAGGGAGGAAATTTTCTGGTCAGTAGTAACATGGATGTTCAATATCTTGTTCATCAGTTGAGGTTTTACCATTGATTTCTGGTGGGCAACCAAGAGAAATGGCAATAACTTGTATTGTTCCAAGGGTCTCTGGCACAACTCTGACCAACAACTTCGGGGTAGGTATCTGTCTTAGTTTCTTTTCTATTTCAATGAAGAGATACTATGACTCACAAAATGTGTGGAAGAAAGAGTATATTGGTGGTTTAGAGTTCCTGAGTGTGAGTTCATGGCCATGATAACAGGCAGGGAGGCAGGCAGGCAGACAGAGCTTTGGATCATTAGCTGTGAGGTCATATCTTTAAATAACCATGAGGTAGAGAAAAGACAGGCATAACATGGGCTTTTGATATCTCAAATATCACTCCAGTGGCATGCCTTTACAACAAGGGCACACCTCCTAATCCTTTCCAAACAGTACAATCAACTAAGGATCAAATATTCAAACATTTCAGTACATGGGGGCCATTCTCACTCTAACCAACAGTATCCCATACATGATACCGGGCCTTTTATTTGGCCACCTATGGATAATATAATGTTTCTTAATCACTTACTTAGTCAATTATTTTATTTAACAAAGAATGATAATCATTTAAAGATATCTTTACGTAACCCTCTCAGTAGATTCTTACAAAGATTTTGAAAAATATAACCACAAGGCACAATTCATATTACTTTTTTGTATGATAAAAGGGAAATTAATGTTCCTTCTTGGGATTCTTAGTCTCATTATTAAAATAATTTAGAATGGACTCAACTGGAAGATAAGAGGTAATTTTATTAGAGTTTAAAAGAAAAACCCTCAGTTAAGTGACCTGCAATATTGGCAGCTCTTTAGAAAAGAATTGAGAAAAGAAGGGGCAACAGGATGTGCCATTTAAGTTAAGTTGGCAGTGAGGACAGCCACAACGTACTAGGCAGCCATACGGCAAGAAGAACTCTAAGTTTAGAAGTTAGGGAAAACTTCTTAGAAAAAGATAGAAAGAAGAAAAAAAAATCATTTTTTGCTAAATAATTAGAAAAAGCAGGCAGATATGAAGCTGCATGTGTAAGGCCCTCTAAGCTACTGGTAAGCAAGTCTGGTAAGAAAAAGTACATAATCTCATTAAAGTAATAATTATTCCATCTATCTCTTTGGCTGGGCTTAAGGTAAGCCTACCTTTCTGAGAGGTGATTCCTTGACCAGGTGATTGATCAGCTTAACTGGAATGCTATATCTCTCCCTGGGATAGACACTTCATCCTCTTGACTGGAAGGAATTAGTTTTTTCTTAATGGGGCTTTACTGCTGCAGTGTCAACCCTCTCTCTGAAGAGGAAACCCCAAAATCATCTAAGAGAAGGCCTGAAGTCACAAGAAGATATAAACATTAATTTTTCCAATGAAAATCTATAGATTCAGTTTCAGAGCTATTCACCAGAGAGGATTATGTTGATTAAGAATGGGCTGGACTTTTCTTTCTTTAGCTAATTAATTTAATTTACATCCTGATCACTGCCCCCTCCTACCTTCCTACCTTCTCACCCAGTCCTACCCTCACAAACTGATCCCCCCATTACTCCCTCTTCTTTTTCCTCAGGGAAAGGGAAGCCCCTAATGGATACTAACCCACACTGGCACATCAAGTCCTAGTAGGTCTAAGGAAATCCTCTCCCACTGAGGCCTAAAAAGGCACTTCAGCTATGGGAAGAGTTTCCAAAAGCAAGCAGCAGAGGCAGAGGTAGCTCCCCCCCCCAACTTTAATTCTGGGGGAACCACATGAAGACCATGCTGTATATCTGCTACAAATGTTGTAGGAGGGCTACATCCTGGACCTGCACACTGTTTGGTTAGTGATTACCTCTGTGAGCCCTCATGGGCCCAGATTCGTTGACTTTGTCTATCTTCTGGTGATGTCCCTGACCCTTTTGGTTCCCTCAGTTCTGTCTCCAACTCTTCTACAAGATTCTCTGAGCTCCACGTAAAGTTTGGCTGAGGGTCACTGGATCTGTTTCCAACAACTACTGGATGAAGCCTCTCAGGAGAGAGTTATTAGGTTCCTGCCTGTCAGCATAGTCAAATGTCACTAATAATGTCAGGGTTGGCTCTCTCTCTCTCATGAGATGTGTTTCAAGTTGGGCCATTCCTTCAGTCTCTGCTCCATCATTATTCCTGTACATCTTATAGAAGGGGCAAATGATGTCCCCCTTCCAACCTAGAAGCCCTGCTTGGATATAGAAGGGTGGCCACTTCAGTCTTCTTACCCTCACCTGCTAGAAGTCTCAGCTTTAGCAACCCCCACAGACTCTAGAGAGCTACCCTCATCCCCTTGTCCCAAATATGCCCACCCACCAATTTCTGTTCTTTCTCTCAGACTTCTCCCACCCCCTTCCCAAATTTGATCCCTATCATGTTCCCTGCCTCACCCCTTCTCCCACCCTTTCTTCATCCACTTCAAATGTCTTTTTAATTTCCACTTCTGAATGAGATTCAAGACTTCCCTGGGGCTTTTCTTGTTCCTTATCTTTTGGGAGTCCTTGGATTGTAGCATGGTTACTGTGATAGTTTGAATATGTTTGGCCCAGGGAGTGGCACTGTTGGGAGGTGTGGTCTCCTTGGAATAGGTGTGTCACTGTGGATGTGGGCTTTAAGACCCTCATCCTAGCTGCCTAGAAGCCAATATTCTAGTAGCAGCATTCAGATGAAGATTTAGAATTCTCAGCTTCTCCTGCACCATGCCTGCCTAGATGCTGTCATGTTCCCATCTTGATGATAATGGACTGAACCTCTGAATCTGTAAGTCAGCCCCAATTAAACGCTGTCCTTATAAGACTTGTATTGGTCATGGTGTCTGTTCACAGCAGTAAAACCCTATTACCTTGTACTTTATGGCTAATATAAGTGAGAACATACCATATTAGTGTTTCTGGGTCTGGGTTACCTCATTCAGGATGATAATTTCTAGTTCCACCGTTTTCCCTGCAAATTTCATAATGTCTTTGTTTTAAATAGCTGAATAGTATTCCATTGTGTAAATGTATCACATTTTCTTTATTCACTTTTCAGGTGAGGAAAACCTAGATTGCTTCCAGTTTGTGACAACTACATTGCCAGAGTAAAGCTGTAACTGAGAAAGTGTCTTTGTGGTGTGGTGAGGCTTCTTTTGGATATAAGCCCAGGAGTGGTACAGCTGGGTCTTTTTTTATTATTATTTGTTTATTTATTAATTTACACTCTATATTTCATCCCTCGCCCATCCACCCTCCCACTGTTACACATCCCATACTTCCTCCCCATCCCCTGTCTCCACATGGATGCTCCCACCCTCCACCTCACCTGACCTCTAAACTCCTGGGGCCTCCAGTCTCTTGAGGGTTAGGTGCATGATCTCGGAATGAACACAGTCCCAGGAGTCCTCTGTTGTATGTGTGTTGGGGGTCTCATGTCAGTTGGTGTATGCTGTCTGTTTGCTGGTCCAGTGTTTGAGAGAACTTTGAGGTCCAGATTGAGACTGCTGGTTCTCCTACAGGGTCACCCTCCTCCTCAGCTTCCTTCAGCCTTCCCTAATTTAACAACAGGGGTCAGCTGCTTCTGTCCATTGGTTAGGTGCAAATATCTGCATCTGACTCAGCTGCTTGTTGGGTCTTCCAGGGTGTGGCCATGCTAGGTCCCTTTTTGTGAGCTCTCCATAGCCTCAGTAATAGAGGCAGGCCTTGGGACCTCTTGTTGAACTGGATCCCACTTTGGGCCTGTCACTGGGCCTTCTTTTCCTCAGGCTCCTCTTCATTTGCATCCCTGTAATTCTTTCAGACAGGAACAGTTATGGGTCAAAGTTGTGACTGTGGGAAGAACCCCTCCCTCATTTGATGCCTTGTCTTCTTGCCTGAGGTGGGCTCTATAAGTTCCATCTTCCTAGGTCTTGCAAACTTTATATGCCCCAGTACAGGGGAATGCCAGGGCCAAGAAGTGGGAGTGGGTGTGTAGGTGAGCAGGGTGGGGGAAGGTTATAGGCAACTTTCAGGATAGCATTTGAAATGTAAATGAAGAAAATATCTAATAAAAGAAGTTCCCTCTTCCTATTGTCCAGCATTTCATCTCAGGTCCCTTCCTTTGATTCCTGAGAGTCTCTCACCTCCCAGGTCTCTGGTGCATTCTGGAGGGTTCCACCAACCTCCTACCTCCTGAGGTTGCCTGATTACATTCTTTCTGCTGGCCCTCAGGGCTTCAGTCCTTCTCCCTCACCCAATACCAGATCTTAAGGTAGAAGTATTCCCACTTTTCTGACAAAAATCCAAATTGATTTCCAAAGTGGTTGTACAAGTTTACACTCCCTTCACCAACAAAGTAGTGTTCACCTTGCTCCACATCCTCACCAACATGAGCTGTCACTTGAGGTTTTGATGTCATGGACTGGACTTTTCTTTCCCATGTTTATGTGCAGTCTCCATGCAAGTGTCCTCATTTAGCAGGAAGTAAGAAATGAAAGCTCCCATGTGACACTCCTGGCAGACACCATTCGACACTTAGGACACCCTGGAATTAATGCTTTTGGGGTCTCTTCTTTAAGATGCCTGTCCTGTTTTTGTCTCCTGTTCTTATCAATGAGAAACCTCTCTGTTGCCAATTCTGTACAGTTTCACCAAGCTAGTGTTTCACAATGTTTTGGTTCCTGAGAACCACCTGGAAGGAGTTCCTCCCCCAGATTTCTTGGCTCAGTCATCTGCATTTCTAAAAAGTTCCCAGGTGGTGTGAATACTACTTGGAAAAATAGCGCTAGGGAAATCATATGAGAACAGAGCTGTTGACTTTAAGTAGGATATTTCACAACTAGTAAATATTTTTGCCTTGGCTAACTGCCTGCACTTGAAGCTGTAAACACTGTGTCTATATTGTGTCTGGGTGCCTTAATTCCTGTATCTGTAACAATAATATTTGTTTGGTGATGAAATTGACATCTGTTATTCTGGAGTAGATAAAGGTTTCATAGTTGAGACACAAATTTCATTCACATTCTTTTCCCACTAAGACCAAGTCTGATTATCACTAAGTAATTGCGTATACTCTGATATGTAAACTGCCTCAGACTAGGTTAAAAACAAGTACAACCTTCCACTTCCTAAATTATTATTTAGGAAGTTCCACTTCCTAAATAATTCCTAAATAATTATAAAAACTATTTTACTGATAACAGACACTGGCATTCTCTTTCTTGTGAAGATAGATTTAATAAAATAGACTTAAGCTCACCTACAGTTATTTTGAAAAACAGTTGTATGCATATAGTGCGTATTCATGGTATGTAAATAGGACATTTGTGATATGAGTTATGCTTTTATGCCTAACAACAGATCACAAAAATAGAGAGGCTAAGCCATGCTTATTAGTTAGGTGTGCTAGTAAAGATACTAAGGTATCATTTCTCTTTCTCATGTGTTAGAGCATTTTCAGATAAAAGTATTTTAAGAAAAAGTAAAGTATTTATATAAATATATGATGATGATAACATTTGCATGCAGTGTACATGTAAGTATAACCACATACATGTGTGTTAGCAATGAGAAAACAATGAGGAAAGAAATTAAGAAATAGAAGAAGTCTAAATAATCATTATATCATACTTGACAGTATTTCTAAAACTAAAATGAGTGACAAAGTAAAGGATCATTTATTAATAATCTCATCTAGTAGCTATCTTCAGTTGATAACTGCTGGCAAAGAAAAAGTTAGTTTCTTCTAGTGGAGTATCACTGGGTAAATAAACCAGACTTAAGGGCAGGCCCCTTGCTCAACAGTAGATGGAAAACACATAATAAATTCAGTGGTGATTTTAGAGTCGACTTTTGTTTTGTTTTGTTTTAGGGTTTGGGCTTCTATTTTCATTTTTCTTACACACACACACACACACACACACACACTCCCTCTCTCACATCCTGACCACAGTTTCCCCTCCCTTTCTCCCCTTAGTCCCTCCCCACTACTTATCCCCATTCCCTACTGCACACACTCCCCTTTGCTTCCCTTCAGAATGGGGCAGGTCTCCCAGGGATATCAAACAAACATGCAATAACAAATTGCAATAAAAGTAGACACGTCCCTTATTTTAAGCCTGGATGAGGCCACTCAGTGGGGGAACAACTGACCCAAAAGCAGATAAAAGAGACAGAGACAGCCCCTACTCTCACTGTAGCAGTTCCAAAAATAAAAACACTAAGCTATACAACAACAACATATATGTAAAGGGCCTAGGTCACACTGATTCAAGATTCCTGATGGTTCATTCAGTCTTTGTGAGGCCCATGAGCCAAAGTTAGTTGATCTATAGGTTTTCTTCTGGTGTCTTTGACCCTTTCTGACTCCTGCAATCTTTTGCTCTCTTCAGCAGGATTCCCTGAGCTCTGCCTAATGTTTGCCTCTGGGTCATGCATCTGCTCCCATCAGTTCCTAGATGAAGCCTTTTTCATGACAATTATGTTAGGATTTTACTAGCCTCTTGTCTATAAGTATAGTAGAGTATGAGTAGGAATCACTCCCTTGATTGTATTTTTGGGGGGTGTCCTGTTTGGTTCTATTGCAGCTCAGAAGGACTATCCAGACTGATTACTGCCCCTCCAGGCAGTGTCAGGGGTCCTGCTCATGGCATGGATCTCAAGATGGACAAGTCGTTGGTTGGCCACTTCCCAAATTTCTGCATCCACTTTACCAGAGCAGATTCTGCAGGCAGGACAAATTGTAGGATGGAGATTTCAAGGCTGGATTGATGTCCCAGTCCCTCCATGGAAAGTCTTGCCTGGTTAGAGGAGGTGGCCAGTTCAGGCTCTGTATGCCCTCTTAGTAGGAGTCTTAACTTGTGTTACCCTAATAGATTTCTAGGAATTTCCATTACTCTAGGCTTCTACCTCACCCCTGAAGTGCCTGACCCCAATTCCAGTTGTCCCTTCCAGCACTTTCTCTTCTGCCCACCTGGTTCCTTCTGTTTCTGGATCCATTCATTCCCACTCCACCACGATATTCTGGTTTTATTTCCCAGGGTGACTCATGTGTCCCCTTGAACCAGCTTCCCGTCATAACCTCTCTCTGCATCTGTGGACTGCAGCATGATTATCCTTTCCTTTACTCTTTCTGGGTTTGAGCTTTGCCGTTCAGGATGATTTGTTGTTCTTGTTCCATCAATTTTCCAGAAAATTTCATGATATTGTTCTTTAACAGCCATGTAATGCTCCATTGTGTAAGATTACCACATTTGTATCCACTCTTTTCTCTCTCTCTCTCTCTCTCTCTCTCTCTCTCTCTCTCTCTCTCTCTCTCTCTCGTACATTACAATATCTTGCATTCATATTATAGTTTCTTATTTTGTTTTTATGGATTTTGTATGCATGTGAATGTGTGTGTCTTGTTACTTTTTCTGTTACTATAAAAATATCAAAAAAAAAAAAAAGCCACTTAAGGAGGAAGAGTTTATTTGGGACCACAGCTCTAGAAGAATTTGAACAGGGCAGGGAAGGCATGGTGGTGGTAACATGAGGATGCTGCTCACATTGTACTCAGTCAGGAAATGAAGAGTAATAAAGATTAGTGCTCAACTCACTATTTACATATTACCTCACAGACATGGAAGGATGATCTGGCTGTGCCATCTGTCACTCCACACTGATCACCAGGGTTATTTCAGTTGATTCAGTTGGCTAGATTGACATCCCCTTCTTCCTCCACCACTTCATGTGCTTCCCTCTCAATGATATAGAAGAGGATGACCTTCCCCCAATCGAAGAAGGTCTGTCTTTGATCAAGGTTACACTGGTAGCTGTGCTACCCTGCTAGAACTTCCAAGCAAGTTGTCTCTTACACGATTCTAAGTCCCATCAAGTTGCCAGTATTAATCATCACATAAATTCAAGAACTAAAAAGGAATTGTTCGCATAAGTGCCTTTTAATAGCATGAGAACAGTATGCAGAATGTCATGGACATTTGATAGCATATGCAAAATAAATAACAACAGACTCACATCATCAAATACATCTATACGTGATGATTTGTGAAGATCCCACCCAGTTATACACTGTGTCTCATAGGTTACCCAACATTTTTTTAATACGTTATTTCAGATTGTTTCAGGTATCTACCTGTCAAAAATAAGAGAATCTCTCAGAATAATGCCTGTCTGAGCAAGTCGTATGTCTGTTTTGTTTTGAAAAAAAAAAAAAACTGTGTGAAACATACCATAATACAGTTTTCTATCAATAGAAAAAAAAAACACCCTAAATCCTGACAACCGTGTGATCAGCAATGAATGACATCCTTTGAGGCAACCCCAGAAACAGTAAACACAGTGAAATTAGGCTTGGACTCTCACATCAGTTCTATAGCATGGTTCTCATTAAGCATTCTGGATCTTAGTCTACTGACACTCCAGAGATCTTTGATTGCTTACAGATCAATTTTTACTTGCTGTTGTTGCTTTTGCAAAACGAGGGCCTAAAGGAAAGCCCACTTCTAAAAAGGTCATGTGGTAATTTGCAGTACTGGGCAGGAAACTTTTAGTATCAAAAGGCCAGTAGAGAAAAATGAAATTGTTTCTGAAAACCTTTTTGTCCCATTTGTTTACTGTAGTTTATTCCCTGGAGTCATGTGACACTCTTATTCACCTTAAGTTAGGTCCCTTGAACCTGAAACCCATCTGGTATAGATTGTTCTGTAACTTCCAATGCAATCGACACGTGCCCTTATTTATTGCGACAGTTGCTCACTTGTTAGCTTCCTTTAATAATAAATAATTGTGAAAGTGATTTTTCCGTTTGAAGTCTAAAGAGAATGGATAAATTGGTGCCTATAAAAAGCAGCTTCCCACTGGTTTCACACAAAAGGTGACCTTTGCAGAACTCTATAATTAAAATCAAAATTCTCATTTTGTCTTTCTATTAGGAGGCCACAATTCCTGCCTTTAAAATGATGACTTTCTAAAACAGTGAATAAACTCATCTCGTTTGGCTCAAGTTCTTTTTATTTTTACTTCCACTGACATCACTATTTCAAGTACCCAACTCGAACCTTACTAATTTGCCATGTGGTGATGCAGTGGAGAAATGTGGAACTAACTGTGGTCTAAATGTTAAGTGGATACAGCAAAGGCTTTGCTTGGAGAAAACTGCAGTAGAGTCATGCACTTGAGGAGGGTAAGGAGAAACTCAGGGGTCATTCTGTACTGCACATTCAGGAGTTAGACAATGGAGACTGAAGTCAGAGCTACAGCAAGGAAATCTAGGCTTAAATGATCAGTTTCTCTTCCATCAGAGTGATGATGTGAATCACAGACCTTTTTGACTCTTGCATATTCAATGGGGACGGATGATGAAACCTATTTTTTATTGCCAACAGAAGAAAGCACATATAGAATTCTTATAATTTTTTACAGTTGGTAGCACATTTAAAAAAGAAGATTTCAAGCATTTTAAATAAAATGGGTGTGAGATAAGTGAGGAAAGCTTATAGACTTACAAATTAAGTATCCTGAATTGTTAGTCTTCAAATACTGGAACGTGTTTCAACAGGAACAACTTCTTCCTTCCTCTTTCCCTCCTTCCCTCCCTTCCTTTCTTCCTTCCTACCTTCTTTACTTCTTTTCTTCACTTTTCCTCCTTTTCATTGTCCACCCCCGCTCTGTCTTCTTGTACTTCTTTATGGAGAGAAAATCATAAGGAAATCTATTTTAAAACATTTCTTCAATTTACTCACAATTTGATCATTTCTTAAAGACAAAAGAAAAGTGTATACTAATGAGAAAGATGTGCTGTCTGTTGTTAACACAAGTAATTTAATTTTGACTGAATATCTATTACTGCAGGACATGGAACATCTTCAATGCTTCCCAGAATTAATTGGTATTTGACTTTATAATCACCAATCATGAGAATGTGACATTATATAAATACATAGTAAAACTGATAGAATTATGTTGAAGGCCATTTAAGAAATTATTGGGAATTTTGTCTTAATACTGAGCCAAAATTCATTTAATTTTTTTTTTTTTACAAAAGCCAAGTCAATGGCTCACATATCATTCTGACTCTATATCATGATATTTTAACCTGAGATTTGCATGCTGGAAAGTAACAATAGAGAAAGAACTGCTAAGCATCTTTGTTTTCTATAATTTCATAATTATATTTATTTTTTCCTTAAATTGAAAATATATTTTATTCTCACATAATATATCTTGTTTACAGTTTCTCCTTCCCCCTCTTGTCCCTGTTCCTCCCTACTCACCTCTCCCATCTAGACCCTCCCCCTTTCTAGTTTTTAGAAGTACACAGGCTTCTAAAGAATAAGAATAAAATATAACTAGAGAATAAAATATAACAGGATAAAGCAAAATCTAACTCCTTGCAGATAGACAAGAAAAACAAACATAAAGAAAAGAGTACAAGGGAAGGCACAAAAATCAAATACCCACTCATTTGCACACTCAGGAATCCCATTAAAAACTCTAAACTGGAAGCCTTAATATATACCCAAAGGACAGACAGGGCAGGTCCTGAGCTTGCTACCTCTGTTTCTTTAAGTTCATATGAGCCTTGATTATGTTGATTCAGGGGGCCTTGGTTCTATGGTGTCCCTTATTTCCTCTGGCTTTTACACATTTTCTGTTTTCTCTTTCCTAGGACTCTCTGAGGTCCAATGGGAAGATTTGATGGAGATATCCTATTTGGGGGTGAAATGTTCCAAGGTCTATCATTCTTGCACATTACCTGACTGGGTCTCTGTATTTGTTCCCATCTGCTGCTGCTTCTCTGATAATGTATGAACAATTGTCATATTTGTCCTGGATCTAAGATACCTTATTCAGGATGAATTTTTTTCCTAGTCCCATCCATACAACAGGGAATTTCATGATTTCATTTCCCCTTTAAAAAATAGCTAAGTAGTACTTCATGTATAAATAAACCACTTTTTAAAATTCATTCTTCTGTTTAGGGTCATCTAGGTTGTTTCCAATTAATAGTTATTATGAATAGAGAGAGTAGCAACGAACATGCTTGAGCAAATGTCTCTATGGTAGAATGAAGCATCTTTGGGGTATGTGCACAATAGTGGTATATCTGGATCTTGGAGTAGATCCAGTCCCACTTTCCTTCAGAACCATCACACTGATTTCTCTAGTGGCTGTACAAGTCTGCACTCCCATCAGCAATGGATGAGTGTTCCCCTTACTCCACATCATTATCAACATGAGTTGTCTTCAAAAGGTTTATTAGTCTTAGTCTTTCTGCTACATTTAGGCTTAAAGTACATCTTGATCATATAATATACTCATTTTAGTCATTGATACAGTTTTTGTATGAAGTAAATATAGACCAAGAAGTAAATATAGGATAAAAAATATCTTTCATTTGAATCACTTTATCATTGGCTTTCATAAATTTAAAAACACGGTCCCTAAATGGCACACTGACTTAAGTATCAGTCAACAAAGAGAAAAAGTATTATGAAAAGGATTTATAGAGCTGTGTGCTCTGTAGTGAGCTTTGATAATTACAGGCCAGGTAGTACATTCTGCATCAGAGAAGAGATTTGCATCTGGCTTCCACAGCATCCTGTGATAGAACCAAGTGAAGGACCAGCAGCCAACTGCAGGTGATGATGCCATTTTTGGAATGGAGATGCCTTATTCTGATCAATGTACAGACACATTTATAGTTTATGGTTCTATACAAATGACAGAGAGATACAAACAGCTCTAATGCTTACTCATTCTAACACTGAAGGTCAAATGATAGTAGGAGACAACAGAAAAAGAATGGGAATGATAGCTTCTAGAAGATTCTAATCCATGGGCCAAGATATCCACTGGTAATACAAATATCAATTTTCAAAAAATTACTGATTTTTTTATCTCAAATCCTTCATATAAAAACAATGGATCTTTCCAAAAGTGTGGAACAGCAAGTCCCCCCAACAAAGTTCACGCTGCATTGAGTCTTATTCAGGGCTTTGCCTCCATAATTTTCCCATAAGTTAGAAACTTACGGCATTTCTTGTCATTTGTCATATGCCATTGAGAACTTAGATAAGATGCAGATCTAAAGATCACAAACTTATTTTGGTGAGATGAGAAAATAAAAGTAAGGACAAAGAACTGGATGAGAATAGTTATACTGAAGCCTTAATAATTAATTATAGACAATGTTATGGTCAGAGGCTAAAGGTTTGATTTAATTTACATAAGAGATGCTCTGCTGTAGCTACAATGGTATCTCAGTGGTTAGGAGCACTGGTTGCATTCTAGAGGACCAAGGTTTGATTCTCGGTACCCACATGTGGGCTTACAACCATATATAAATTCAGTTTCAGGAAAATGTGTGCCCTTTTCGGGCCTCTAGGATACCAGGTATGCATGTGATACACAAGCATATTTGCACATAAAACATATATGCACACAAACTTCCATACATAAAATAAAAATAAATTATAAAAAAAAACATGCTATACTATGGCTATCATATTTTGTTTTATATTGATTATTTTGAAGATTTCACTTGAATTTCAGTTATAAATTCAATTTCTGTATTTTTATACTGAATTAGGAAAATAAGTATTTCATTTTAATGCTTGTCATTTGGAAATTTTTTCCTTTGTAATCGTATTCATGACTAAGCATTCATTTGGATGTGATGAGCATGAAGATTTTAAGAGAATATCTTGCTTACTCTTAAATGCTTCCAAATACTTATGTATTTATGGAGTATCTACTGTATATTCAGTGCTACAAAAATATGTGGTACCTTATAATACTTATTAACTCATCTCAGCAGAAAATAAGTTACTAATTTAAAGGTGGGAATAGTCTAATCAATTTACAACTCAAAAATGAAAAAAAGTGCAAAGTTTTTAAAAAATCACTTACTTGGTAATATTAACATTAAAATATATCTAAAACATGTTACATAGTGAAATAAAGAATTTAAATAGTAGATTAAACTAATTAACTGTGACATAGTTTTATTATTATTATCAATTCTGACAGAGATTGACTAGCAAAAACTACCTGGTAAAATCATATATAGCTAATAAAGAACCAATTATCCACCAGAGAAAGGTGAGTTAGTAAGGGCCCAGATACAAAACAAAATGCTCTATTTTTGTTTTCAGGTTTAAACTTGATGTAATTTTGATTTATTTATTTTTTTACATGCTGAGGGTCTACAAAGCAAATAATGGGAAGATCATCTGCTAACACCTTGGCTGCATAGTTACTCCCAACCTAGGAACTTCCTCAGTGTTTGCTCCTGGAAATGTCACTGGACCCGTCTGAGCTTCTGAGACTGCTTCATCTTGTAAAAACAGAAGCACAACATCAACATTTAAAATGATGATAGTGTGACTTCTGTGATAGTGGATTTTCATTGTCCATGTGTCACATTTAAAGTGACCTGGGACAGATTTCTGCAATTGCATGTCTGTAGGGGGTTATCTTGATTACATTGATTAGTGTGGGCTAACCCACCTCATTCCCTAAACTTTGTTAACCGTGGAGATGGTGAACTGAGTGGAAAACAGGAGTCTTCTTTTCTCTCTCATTTTGGCAATGATGTGACTGATGTTCCAGTGCCTCTCACCTTGACTTCCATGTGGTGTGATGGACTATCACATGGAATTGTACACTAAAATAATCCATTTCTCAACCAATTTGCTTTACTATAATGTACATATCATAGCAAAAGAAACTAGAACAATGGTGGAACTCATTTGATAGCAGAATTGAAGCTATTCAAATAAGAAGTGGTTTATGGTCTTTATCTATCTCCATGAGCCCAGTGATAGTTCTAGTTAGATTTTGATTTTTACAGTGGGAATAGTTGGATATCTGATTATTCCTTGAAATAATATTAATTATATATTTATTTATTTAATTATGTATTCATTTATATAAATTTATATATTTTGATAAAATAAATATCAATTTATCAAATAATTAATATTTGATAAATCCCATTTAATGGGATTTCAGTACAAATCCACAAAAGGATTGGTCTTAGCATTTGGTCTGTTGATTATAAATTATAGATGTAAGCATTTATAATTCATGCAAGTTATAAATTTATATGAATGTTAAGGGCTGAAAATAGATAAGGCAGTTCGGCAGATGAAGAAACAGTACAGCCTAGCAAATAAAATATTAGACTATGAAGTTCGTCTGCAGAGTTACTCCCAATCTATGATGCTTCCTCAATGTTTGGTCCTGGAAATGTTACTGGACCCTTTCTATATCTCGGTTTCCTCATCTCCACACTAAAAATAAAAGGCTTACCCTATAAGGTGGTTCTGAGCATATATAAGTTAGTATATTTTGGAAGCATCAGCATAAACCTGGAACAAGTTAGATTCATAACTGCTAATTAAAAGAATAGTTTAGGGTTGGATGGGATAACTGTTTCCTGTACCCCCATTTTATCCAAGTGTATGGTATAGCTTAATATGGGTGATTCAGTCCCTCTGAAGACTCAAGTGGTAAACAGCCCATTGATGAAATGTTCAAAGGGCATTGGGGAAGTGACTGAATCATGAATATTATGATAATCTGTGTTCACTCATTTGGTGCAGTTAGTGTTCAGTGGTAGATTGTTGCAAACCCCCGAACTCTGATGGACAGAGATGGGAAAAATGACACAAATGCCAAAGAAGGTTCCAAACAGATTTCTTCTTTATCTCTTGAACAGCTTTTTCTTCTCCCTCTCACAAACAGCTTTCTCTAACCCTCTCCTGACTCCAACTAACTCCAACTGCTTTCTTCAACTGCTTTCTCCAACTGCCTTCTTCAACTGAACTGTTTACAGCTTTTTCCCACAACATTCTCCTCCCCACCCCTCACATCCTGTTTTCAGTCCTCTGACCTAATCCCTCCCCCTTCTCCTGGATCCGGTCAGAGTTCAGCCAGGGTGCAAGGTGATAGTCCAGTGACTCAGCAGGCAGGCAGTACAGGATCGTCCAAGTGCGCAGGCTCAGGTTAAACAGGGATCATGGTGGTCTCACTCGCTTCCCACAGTAGATAACATTTGGATGAACTAGGCATTGAAGACTTGTTCCCAAGGGGATATGCTTTATCTCTAACACCATGATATGATTCCCTCTACCTCCTGCATGCAGTAAGGTGAGCAATATTTCTGTGCAACCCCCTGTCACCATGACCTGCCTTACCTCTGTTCCAAAAGCAATGGAGCCAACAGTCAATGTGGATTAAAAATGCTGAAACTGTGAGCCCAGAAGAAAGCTACTCCCACATTGTTTTTCTTGTGTGTTCTGTCAATGTGCTGGAAAGTGAGCAATGGAATATGGTGCAGCTATAGGGGAAAGGTTAAATTCACCAAAGGAAGGAGACAGTCTGAAAAGACTCATGCTTGAGTCGAATTTGGTATGATTCATGTACAAAAACAGATCTCTGAAGGAGAAAGTATTACTAAATAATTGTAACTAAACATTGGCCAGAGATAAGGCAAAATGACAATTGGGTTTTTACTTAAAGTGTAAACGAACACTGAAAAACAGAAGCTAAAATTTAAAACTCTTAGAAAAGAATATAGTTTCACAGGTTCCTGACTCTGAATGACATTAACTATTTTGTATTAAAATAAATAAATAAATGAATAATAAAATAAATATTGAAAAGATATTATTAAAATTATTCATGGTAATTCCAATCTCTTCTGCCATTAATGGAAGCCAGCCACTTTATTAAACCTTCTTAGCTGGGCATGGTGGTGGCGCATGCTTTTAATCCCAGCACTTGGGAGGCAGAGCCAGGTGGATCTCTGAGTTTGAGGCCAGCCTAGTCTACAGAGTGAGTTCTAGGACAGCCAAGGCTACACAGAGAAACCCTGTCTTGCAAAAAACAGAAAAACCTTCTTAAGATGGGTAATCTTTCTCCTTCAATGTACTTTTATGTCTTATTTTTGCCCAGACAATATTGACAATAGTATTTTGAATTTGTTGAGTTTCACATTACCGCTTTGTGAAACAGTTCATTAGTGATATTGTTTTCAAACCAGAAAAACAATCATGCAAAAAAGACAGAAATCTTAATCTCCTATTAAGCACAAATAAAATGACTTTCAAAAAACATGGTACACTAAATCTTAGAACATCCAGCATTTTGGTGCTAAGAACTCCAATTCTTATACTTTGTCCATCCATTTTTAGACCCAAACTACAATTGAATATCTTGTGCTTTCAGTATATTCTTCTAATATTAACATTTTAACAAAAGTATGTACCAGTATATTGACCACTGTAAACCAGTCCATAGTCCTTCCTCTTATATAAAATAAAGTTATTATTGTGGAGCTTTAAAGCACGAGTTTGTCTTTGTGTCTTTCATTCCATTTGTTAGGTCTGAAGCCCTACAAGTTCTTATTACCTTTACTGCTGACTCCTGTGCTCTGTTCTTCAGATCATCCTGCATCCTATACTTCACTACACTCTACTTTTACTCTCTGTATGCCATTTGGTTGTGGGTCTTTGTAGTAATCACTGTCTACTACAAATGAAGCTTTGATGATGAGGATTCAGAGATACAGAAATCTAGATGGCTAGCACCTCAGTGCGATGCGCTACCGTCTCGCCAGCAAGAAGGACGCGACACATCATTAGGATACTTCTGCAGTAAAGCTTTAATGCATCTCGAGAGGCAATGCATAAGCTACTCAAAAGCGGAGACCCCGAGGTGAAAAACCCTCTCCCTTATATAGGAAATGTTCTCTGCCTAGGACGTGTAGCTCCCTGGTTGGCTGCTCACTATCGGCCCAGATGATGCCATGGGACAGGCAGGGCGCAAGGGATGGAAATTTACCCAGCACATGCACAGACCGCTTGTTTACCAGTTAGAACACCGGATGCCAGCGCCATCTTGCCATGGCAATTGTGAGGACAGCTCCCCACACCTCAGAGCTAGTTTAGTGCTATGTCCATTTAGCCTATTAATAATCAGTTCTCATGTAGGCCCTACAGAGTTTGGGCTTGGTTAATAGTACCAAGCATCACATTCAATCGGAAAGTGTTTGGTTGCTCCCTTGATGCTCCTGCCACTATTGCACCAGTTGGCAAATTTTGATAGACAGTGATTATTCTAGCTTGTAGAATTCAGAACTGGATAATGTTGTTGATTATTTTTTAATCCTGGTATCATATGTACCTTCACTCTCTATGAAAGATTCTTACCCAAGTCAGAAAGCCTAAGATAAAAAACAAAAACAAAAACAAAAATAATGCTGGGGTACATGTAAGGAAATGGAAACATTTGTTCCCCGTCGGTTAGAGTGAAACCTGGTATAACCACTACCAAAATCAGAGTAGGCATGACTATAACTAGAAATAGAACCATCTATTATATGATCAAGCTATACTATCACTGAATATCTCCCTAAAGAACTTTTATCCTATTTCAGAGATATTTGCTCATCTATGTTCATTGCTGCTTTATACATAATAGCCAGAAAACAAAAATAGCTTAAATGCCCATCAGCTGGTAAATGAATATTGGGAGTATGATACATGTAAGCAAACAGATATTATTCAGATGTAAATAGAAATGAATTTATGCAACTCACTGGTAAATGAATGGAGCTATAAATAACCATCTGAATGATGTAACTAACATTAAAGATCTTTCAAAAGGCCAAATGGAACTTTACTTTTGTAGAAGTTTTCTAAAGTGTACACATATACAGTTACTAAAGACCTTTAAATGAATTGACTTTATAATAGGAGAGCTCTCAGATACTATAGTCTATCAAACAAAAAGACCAGTGTAAATTATGAGTTACTTCTTTTTGAGTTTTTAATTAGTGGGATCCCATATATCCCTAAGTATTACAGGATATTGCTATTGCTCTTAAGGCTTGAGGTTACTGTTTAGAACTTGATAAGATCTTATTGCTACAAATATTACATACCAAAGTGAAAAAATTAAGCTGCCAAAGACCCAAAAGTTTCATCCCCATGGGAGATCCTGACTCTTCAAATGCAATTTTGGAATTCCTCTTTTTAAAACCCACTTTTCCTCTATGATATAACATTACTTTTATTTTTATTATTCCCAAAGAAGCAAACACAATGTTTAATTTTTTATTACTTTCTTTTTATCACACACAAGGTAAAACCTTGTGGACTCAAAAGCTTGAGATTTTAACTTTCCATGTCTGGATTTATCATAAGGACATGTGTACTCTTTGAGAATAAAAACCATTTGCTGTTCTGCACACTACTAAGATGGTCTCAAGAATAATATAATCCCAACCGAAATATCAGCTTTGAGACAAGATGCACAACTCTGACAAATTTGCTTCTCTAGATCAAATCTCCCATCTATAAACTGGTCAGCATTATGATATTCATTTCAAAGTGTTCTTGAAAATTAAGTGAATGATGAAGTTACAGTCCTCACCTGGGTGGTGTGATAGTGTTCACAATGAAAACAACACTATTAATAAATAATAAATTCATTTATATAATAATCCCAGGGTGGATGTGGTATGAAAACTAGTTAGAAAATTAAACCATCCTCATCTTCTTGCTTAACGCCCACACATCATAGCTAAATATTGGCATGAGAATTATCACTTTAATCTGATGGGCTCTGAATATGGATGCTGAAAGCCTGCCACTTTCCCCAATGATAGGCATTGTTTTGTAAATTTTAACAAAGAATTCCATAGAAAAAACCTACTTTACGGATACCTGTAGCTTCAGTACCTTTAGTTTTCCAGCTGTGGCTGTAAGCTGGTTTCATATTCAATATTCTGCTTCAAAAAGGATCTTAGAATGTCTGCTGTTTGTATTATCAGATTTTTTTTTTTTGCACAATATTTTTTTTCTTGTCTTCTTCTGTAGATTTAGAAGGGAGAGTGGGATGGAAATGGTAATGACATAGTCAGAAGCACTTCGCATTTGTCTATAATCTGTTGCAGGTGTTTGGAATGTTCTTTCTGCTCAAAACAGAATATTTATCTTTTTAAATTTAAACACAGATGTTTGGAGATTTTGTGAATTTCTATTGAGAATCCAAGATATTCCCCAAACAATTATACATATTCTCTATACCTTTTGAAAGCTTTGATACATCTAGTTTTTTGTTTATTAACAATTTTTGTGTGATGAAAAACAGCCACATTTTACGTATCACTGTATGAGGTTTTAACATTAAACAATGGTCATTTCAAATGTGCCAGTCAGGGTTCCCTAGAGTCACAGAAATTATGGAATATTTCTATATATTAAGGGAATTTGTTGGAATATCTTACAGTTCACAGTCCAACTAACCCAGCAATGGGCAGCTGTGGATGGGAAGTCCAAGAATCTAGCTCACATTCCGTGAGGCTGAGTGTGTCAGCTGCTCTTCTGGAATCCTGATGCAGTAGGTTCCAGTAGATGTACTGTTATGTAAGTGCAAGCAGATGAAGAAAAAGGAAGCTTTGCTTCTTCCATTGTGTACCTAAGCTGTCCTTTACCTGAAACTTGCTCTTTTCCAGGCTGTCCTTCAACTAAGAGATCTCCTGCCCCTGTCTTCATGGATTAAAGGTAGATATCACCTTGCCTGGGCCTAAGCTTTTTATGGCCACTATGCCTCAAGATCGAGATCAAAACTTGTGTATGCCAGCTTCAAGATCTGGATCACAGGTATGCCCCCTATTTCTAGATTATAGTTCATTCTAGATATAATAAAGTTGACAACTCAGAATAGCCATAAAAGCTACACTATATAATTTAAAGCATATCAATATTGACCTAAATTTATTTAATAATATAAAAACATTACATACAAGATTTTCATAAGGAACTCATGTAATATAGTAGGCTGTTGAAAGAGGAAAAAAGCTATTTAAATTAAGACTTAAATGAAGTTATATGTTTTTGACATTATTTAAGAGTTTAGAGTCTATGAATTTGCTTTTTTTCTTTTTAGAAGTGAGTTGTGCTTTAAAAATGTCAACTTCTCACTAGAGGGCACAGAGACAGCATCCTAATTAACAAAATCAGAAATGAAAAGGGAGACATAACAACAGACCCTGAGGAAATCCAGAACATCATCAGATCCTACTACAAAAGGCTATACTCAAAAAAACTGGAAAACCTGGAGGAAATGGACAAATTTCTAGACAGATACCAAGTACCAAAGTTAAATCAGGATCAGATTGATGACCTAAACAGTCCTATATCACCTAAGGAAATAGAAGCTGTCATTAATAGTCTCCCAACTAAAAAAAGTCCAGGACCTGATGGGTTTAGTTCAGAATTCTATCAGACTTTCAAGAAGACCTAATTCCAACTCTCCTCAAAGTATTCCACAAAATAGAAACAGAAGGTACTCTACCCAATTCATTCTATGAGGCCACAATTACTCTGATACCTAAACCACCCAAAGATCCAACAAAGAAAGAAAACTTCAGACCAATTTCCCTTATGAATATTGATGCAAAAATACTCAATAAAATCCTCGCAATCATAGCATCAGTAATAGTGTCAGGCCTTGGTGTGCCCCCTCTCCCCATGAGATGGATCCCTTTTTTTTTTTTTTTGTCCCTGCAGTTCTTTTAGACAGAAAAAATTATGGGTCAGAACATTTGACTGTGGGTTGGTAATCCAGTCCCTCTACTTGAGGACCCATTTATCTACTAGAGTTGGACTTTTGTGTTCCCTCTCCCCAGTGTTGGCTAAAGTCACCTCATTGAGTGAGTCCTGGGACTCTCTCACATTCCAGGTCTCTGGGACTTTCTAGAGGGTCCTCCCCACCCCGAGCCCCAGAGGCTGCATATTTCCATTCATTCTTCTGGCCCTCTAGGCTTCTCTCCTGTTTCCTTTATCCCAAAAATAGCACTTACATGTATTTATTTCTACAGCCATGATCTTTGGTATGGCAGATCCTGTTTTAGTAATGTACACACACACACAAACACACACACACACACACACAAGCCAATAAAATAATAAGTATTCTACAAGATGTCTTTATTTCAATTTACTTTGCTTTCACAACGGGCCAAATGAGATCCAAAAAGTTCCCTCCATTTGATCACAGGGTTAACTTTGATATTCATCAATTTATTTATCTATGGGATTATTATTTTTCATTTATAGCAAAGAAGTTTTTGGAGACATTCCTCTGAGATTATGTAAACATTATTGTCCTCAAGTTTTACACTAATAACTTTAACATACATTGGTGGAATTTGTGTTAATATTTATTGCTACTGATGAGGTCCTAGTAATTGTTATCTTTCTGACACCACATGGAATGAGTAGGCAGAGAACAGTAAGTGCAGAACTAGAACAGCAGCTCAGCATTTCAGAGATCATGTGATACCCTGCTAGAAGACTCACATTCAGTTCCCATTACCAATAACCTCAACTCCAAGGATCCAACGTTCTTTTCTGGTCTCTATATTCATCCATATGCACACATTCACATACCCTTAAATAAAGTGAATCTCAAAAAAAACTCATTGACCTTAGTATCCCCAGGCTAGCCTTTAAAAAAAAAAAAAAAGAAATGACATTTTGGAAAGTGGATTTTTTAAATTGATCTAAAGATATATATGTATGTGTATATATGTTTGTATATGTACCTGCATGAGTTTATGTCCGTTGTATGACTGCATTATCCTACTGAGGCAAGAAAATGGCATAACATTGGATTCACTGGACCTAGAGCTACAAGCTACAGTGAACCAATGTGTGGATGCTGGGAAGCAAATTCAGATCCTGTGAAAGAGCAGCAAGCACTCTTAGCTTCTGAGTCCTCTCTTCATCCCATTTATGTTCATCTACAACACCCATTTAATATTGATCATACACAGTGGAACTACAAAGTTACAACTCTAAAATATTAAATAGTCAACAACAGTCCTGGCATCCTGTTTCTCAAGAGGCAGAGAGGATCCGAAGTTCCAGTTCATCCTTGGCTACTTGGCTACATACTGAGGTAGAAGCCAGTCGAGACTGAGTCTCAAAAAACAAAGCAAACAAAAACATTCTGCATTTCCATGGTGTGTTGTTAAAGCCCACAAAGACCTTAATTAGGAGAAAATATCAAACAAATTGAAACCCAAGGGCATGGAACCAAGTAATTGATGAGTACACTTCAAAAGGTTGTGAAAGGAAGGGTGAGGGCCAAATCCTGTCTGTGGAATCCAAGGTGTGATCGATCCTTGAGCAGAGAGAGGCACTTGGAAACTGACAGTAGACAAGAACATGGTGAAATTTCAATACAGTCAACAGATTAATTCATGGGATGGTATCAGTTTTAGTTTTCTAGTGTTAATAATTCTACCATCACTATATTTGATGATTTGATGTTAATAATATAAAGAACTGAGTGTATAGAGTAAAGGAACTTCATTACCTTTTAACAACTTTTAAGTAGATGTAAAGTTAATTTACAAGGAAATGTTTTAAAGTAAGTTTTGTAACATGCTGGAATTCTTTAGTCTAGGAGGGAGGTTTTTGCTGTGACTTAAGTTCCTATCTTTCTTCCCTCTGGTATAGAATGCTTTGATCAAATTATGTATTTTCTCACATAGGAAAGAGAACAAGCCATTTTCTTGTACTAAATCCTAGATTAGTTTAAAATAGTAGAAACCTTCTAAAAAATACTTGTCTTCAACAGCTTATTAATTCATGGATGCTAGGTAGAACTGAACACCAGAGCAAGAGACAGATTGAATTTTGTCACTCAGTTGAATTGATCTTTAGAAATGCTATCAGTAATGTCTGTCTAATTAACATCAGAATTCATATTCAAATTTATTTCATGTAGGAGCCAGTCATTAGCCATAACCTATCAAGCTAACAAGGCAGATTTAGTGCTAAGGTAATATTGTGAAGGCAGTCATATTGAGTTCACTGCGACCGAACAACCTTAACTTCCAATGACTAGAGGGTAAGAATTGTGGGGAATTTTCAGGTTCCATTAAATCTCTATATGAATCTCTGGATTAAGATGAAAGAACGCAAGGAAAGAAGGGATTTCAGAAAGAAAAGTTGGCAAGATAACTTAGCCCGAGGCTTAGAAACTCCTAGAGGAGAATGTGATGCCAGCCAGGAAATGAAATCCATCCTTAGTGAGAATCGGAGAAATTAAAAAGAACAACCAGGAAGACTGGGGCAGGAATTGGGTTCAAGTCGGTTCACAAATGACTGAGGTAATAAATATTTTAAAAACCTATTAAGAAGCAGGATTCTTCTTTGCTTCCTCAAGGCTCCCTACCACTCTTGCAGCCTCAGGCGGTTAATAGCTATGTTTCAATATTCACGGTGAGCTAATGTCTTTTAACGTTATTATTTTAATTGCTATTATTTTACATTGTAGGAATTTGATAAATGTATCACTGCTGCATAAAACAATGTAAATTTTTGAATGAAAAGCAGACTTTTCTTAGTATCTAGGCAGGAAACATCCTTCTAGCTTTTTGGAAAAAGTAAAGAAATTCTATAGGCACTATACCTGAGCTTTTAGTTATAAAGTTTTTACTAAGTATGAAAATAATCTGAAAATATTCTTCAAGGTACCTACCTAGAATAATAACATTTTCTCATTTCTTCTCATTAAATAATAAAATGAAATAATAAACGAGAAATAAAGGTATGGATTCTCAGAATTCTTGTCTTTGATCTGAAGGACTTTAGGTATAATGGCTGAATTGAAAACCTCAGTGAACTCACTGGATAGCTTCAGACCACGATAATGTTATGTCTTCATAGATGAATGTGTGATCCTTTCTCTTCCAGGAGTATTAGCAAATCAGTAAGACTGAAAATGCTGCAGCTGAGGAAGGATGTCTGAGAATGTGAATCAAAGCCCTCCACAGCAAAGACATCTCTGCAAAGCATCTCATCAGGATCTCTGGGGTGTGTGTGTGTGTGTGTGTGTCACATTTTCCTCTCAAAGGCAGAAGCTGAGACTATCCATCAGCATAGTGAAAAAATATAGAAATCACATGCCAAATAATGTTTAGTCCAGGTTAAGTTACCCAGTGTGGATAGTGCTAAGGCTCAGGTTAGTATAGCTACAACTTCTGGAACAGAATAGATTACCTTTGCTCACGAGATTCATATTTCCATATATTTCCATTCAGTTGTAATCAATTATTGATCATGGACAAAGATGATTCTCCCCATAACTTCCTATGAACATGCTTCCTTGAGTTAGTGCTAAAAGGCTCTTCAACGTCTCCAGGATCTGTGGTTCTTTTCATGTTGCATTCATATATCTCTGTCTATACTATCATGGAAGATTTGGCACCAAATAGGATGCCATTTTTGTTCTTTTGAGCTGAAGAAAACTGTATTTATTATTTGATTATTGTTTTCTGCATGTATTTTATTTGAGTTTTTAATGACATTTCCATCTCTGTTTCTGGCTAATAATTGGTAGTAATACATATGGGCTGATGACCCACAGTCTTATTTTTCTTTTTCTTTTTTCTTCATTCTTCTCTTATTAAATACATCCCAACCCCAGCCTTGCTCCTCTATCTCTCCTCCTTTCAGCCACATCCCAACTTCTCCTCCACCCCAGATCTATTGCTGCTCCATTTACCTTTAGAAAAGAGCAGGTCCCAGTAATATATATTGAACATGACATAACAAGATTTGAGGCTTGTTATCAAGGCTGGATGAGGCAAACGAGTAGGAAGAAAAGGGTCCATGGTCAGCAAAAGAGTCAGAGACACTCCCATTGTCACTGTTGGGAGTTCAAAAAACAAACAAACAAACAAACAAACAAACAAACAAAACAAACAAAACTAAATGTCAAGCAAACATCAAGCAACCCAGATCCAAAAAGGCAAACATAATATGTACTTATAAGTGGAATTAGCTGTTAATTAAATGATAATACTAATAATGATAATAGTAATAATACAATCCAAAGATTCAGAAAAGTTCAGTAATGAAGAGAGGTCTATGGGTAATTGGGTCTCTGGAAAGGGGAAATAAGAATTTTGTTGGTTGGAGTGGGAACTGGTGAGGATGGAGACAGAAAAAATCAGTTCAGGAGAGAGGGATGGAGGGAGACACAAGTGGTATAAGTGGAAGCAGGTGTGGAAACCTAGTGTAGTGGAAACTTCCTGAAAACTATGAGAATAACCCTAACGAGAACTCCTATTAATCGAGGACATGGAGCCTGAACTGGACATCTTCTGTACTTAGGCTAGGCTCCCAGTGGTGGAACTGGGACATCAACCCAGCCACAAAATCTTTAATCTCTAACCTGTCCTGCCTGCAAGATGTGCTATGACAATGGTAGCTCAAAGCTTGTGAGAGTGACCAGCCAATGACTGGTCTAAATTGAGGATCAAGTCATGAGAGGAAGCCCATGCTCAATTCTGGATAGGAACTGACCAGGAACTGAAATCTGGATGGGTTAGAGAATGAGGGTAGAACCCAACAAGACTAACAATAACAACAAAAAGGCAATGAAGTGATTCCTAATAACTTATGCTATGGTGGTCTGAATATGCTTGGTCCAAGGAATGGTACAATTAGGAGTACCACAGTCATGTTGGAATAGCTAAGGCCTTGTTAAATAGAGTGTGTTGCTGTAGTTAGGGTTTCCATTGCTTTGAAGAGACACCATGACCAAGGAAAGCAACTCTTATAAAGGACAACATTTAATTGAGACTACCTCCTAGCATCAAAGGTTCAGTCCATTATCATCAAAGTGGGAAGCATGGCATCATCCAGGCAGGCATGGTGCTGGAGGACCTGACAGTTTCTAGATACATTTTTGTTTTCCTACTGGGTCCACACATTGATTCATTTTATATTCTTGCTCTATTGTGTTTTCAATATGATTTGCCAGTTGTTTTATTCACAATAATGGTAAAAATCATACCTCATAATTTCTCAGTTTTCTAATCAGTAATCAGCAACACAGATACTATATCCTGAAAAGGCCGTCCTGACATCATCTTTGAGCTTGCAAAACTCGATGTCAGGTTCCTCCTCAGACACACCAAGTCTCCATTTTAATATGATCTCCTGATACTCTTCTGCGCATTAAGTCTTAAAAGATACTCTCTCTCTTTGTTGGAATGGGAGGAAGATGTCTGCTTTTACTTGACATTTGGTGATTTTGATTGACTTGTGATTCTCATCAAATTGAAGCCAAATGATGATATGCCAGCCTCAATATTACAGTTATTCTCCAGTAAGTGATACTGTATTGCTTTGTTTTTGAGACAAGCAGAATAAAAAGTGAGAAAGATGCATGCTGTAGTAAAGTGTCAACATTTTCAACTATGTAATAAGAAAATATTATTAAAGCAAAGGGGAGACATTTGTACAAGCTCCTTGGATAGAGTTGATTGATTTTGGAGACCGATGGGAGGAGTTAGTGACAGGTCACTGGGTAGGGCTCTGTGGTTGGGCATTTTCTCTAGAGGAACAAGAGGAACATACAACCTGGATCATTACTATCTCAAAGACCGTTAAGGACAAAGTAGGTTACAGAAATGTGTGCACATGTGCAAGGCATGTAAAGAATGTATGGAATTGTACGTAGAATATGAATATTCCCTGTTTTTATGTTACTTTAGAAAGACCATAGATCAGTATCTCACAATCTCTGTCTTATTTCTTTACCATATTGAAATTTATCTAGATTGACAAGAGTACTTTGTTCAAAGTATTTGTAATTTTTATTTTGGCAAATAATGGATACATATTTACATATTTACTATTAAGGTTTACAATTTTGGAACACATCACAAAGACCTTTCTAAAAGGTAAATTCCCAATCAGACGTGTAAAAGTATTAACTTAAGCACTGATATTTTTTGACACAAGAACCATGCTTCATGGTATGAGCTACATGTTACAAATTGATAACACAGTGGATTTTAAACAAATCTGCAACCAAGTACTCTGCTCAGTGAAGATGATGAGACATTTTTATAACTCTAAAGTAACTGATTAGGTAGATCTTGGGAAATAAGCCTCCTAGATAAATACTGCTCTTTAAAGGTGCCAGATTCCTTTTACTGGAGGCTTAGTGTACCACTTATCCAAAGTGAAATAGTAAGTACAGAAAATGATAAAACCAATATAACAAACATCATGGGTATCTGAGTTGTGTGTGGGGTGGTAAACAGGATGATAATGAAGATGAGAAGAAAACATTTGGGTTCTTTCCAGCTTCTGGCTATTATAAATAGGGCAGCTATGAACATAGTGGAGCATGTGTCCTTATTATCAGTTGGACCATCTCCTGAGTATATACTGAGTAGAGGTATTGTTGGTTCTGCTGGTAGTACTATGTCCAGCTTTCTGAGGAACCACCAGACTGATTTTCAGAGTAGTTGTACAAGCTTGCAATCCCACCAGCAATGGAGGAGTGTTCCTCTTTCTCCACATCCTGCTGTTCCCTGAATTTTTAATCTTAGTCATTCTGACTGCTGTGAGGTGAAATCTCAGGGTTGTTTTGATTTGCATTTCCCTGATGATTAAGATGCATGCTCCACTATGTTCATAGCTGCCCTATTTATAATAGCCAGAAGCTGGAAAGAACCCAGATGTCCCTCAACAAAAGAATGGATACAGAAAATGTGATACATTTACACAATGGAGTACTACTCAGCTATTAAAAACAATGAATTTATGAAATTCTTAGGCAAATGGATGTATCTGGAGGATATTATCCTGAGTGA
>NC_034601.1:41957780-41980480 GCF_900095145.1 Mus pahari | reverse complement strand
CAGTGCCTGGAAAATATAGAAGTGGATCTATAGTCATCTATAGGATAGAATACAGAGACCCCAATGGAGGAGCTAAAGAAATTACCCAAGGAACTGAAGGGGTTTGCAACCCTATAGGTGGAACAACAATATGAACTAGTCAGTACTCCCAGAGCTCATGTCTCTCGCTGCATATATAGCAGAAGATGGCCTAGTCAGCCATCATTGGGAAGAGAGGCCCCTTGGTCTTGCAAACTTTGTATGCCCCATATAGGGGAATGCCAGTGCAAAGAAGTGGGAGTGAGTGGGCAGGGGAGCAGGACTGGGGGAGGGTATAGGGGACATTCAGGATAGCATTTGAAATGTAAATGAAGAAAATATCTAATAAAATAATTTAAAAAAATTTGACAAAACAATAGATGCAAAGCAACCCTGGCTGAGAAACTTCTATAAAGATGATTAAAGGTTGTATTAGGATGTTATAATGTTGAAAGTGAGAGAGACCAGACCACAGCTTGGCTTCAAATACAAGGACTCTGGTTCTTTTGTGGAGCTAAAGGTTTTAGAACACTTATTTCATAGAACTTGCCTGAATAGTCACTTGAAAATATTTGATAGTGTCTCACCAGTTTAACAAGGTGATACCATTTCAGTCCTTCTTGCATATATAAACAATTAGCTTCACACCTAGTGTGTTGACTTCTTTCTGTAGGGTAGCATATGTGGTTTTAGAGGAAAGGAGTAGATAAGTACATGTGATCCGTGACTAGAATTCTACAACTTGTGTCTTCTTATCAGAAAACTGTAGGGGAAGTGTTATGGATCAACAACATGTAAATTACTGCTCTCCAAAAAAACAAAAACAAAAACAGAACGAACTGAGTATTATAACACTTCTACGTATAGTTGCATTTGTCTTCTATGACCTATTTGGTCCTAGTCATGGTTCTATCCATGTCTACATTTTATATTTAGATGGTTTCATTATGATTTTCAGTCTTAACATTGAGTCATGTAGACAACCATATGGCATATCATTAATAATGGTAATTTCATGTACGGGATGAGTTAATTGTTCTTTAGTTATGACTTAGATAGATTATTGTAGAGTTGTCAGAAACTAGATTCATTTAGTTAATTAGGACAACGAAACTCCATTGTTCAATCCTCATGGTAACCGGCACATGTGGTCTGATCTCATCCCTCATGGTTGATTGCTTTATACTTATTTTCTGAAGAAATAAAATATTGGTAGATTTTTAAAAAGAAGTGTATTCAAGTTCTTCCATCCTGCTTCTATAGTACTAGAAGTTCATGCACAGCTAAAAGCTGCATCTGCTAGTTGATTATTTAAAATAATAATTGCTGTGAGCATTATTTAACTCATTAGTTACTTGTCTTATTGCTACATAAAGGCACCTTAAGGAAGGAATATCCTATTTAATTCATACTATCAACTCAGAAAAAGGTATAATACAAAAGTCGAATAAGTTCCATGGGAACTATAAGGATGTACATTATTTAGTTTGAGGGTAAAAGAGTCTATTGATATATTTTAGGTTCATTTGATATATGGTGTAATTTGCCAACAGTAATTCTCTGTTTGATTTTTGTCTCCATGACACAAATCCTTATGTCAAGGATGGACAAGGCAACCTAGTAGGAGAAAAAGGGTCCTAAGAGCAGACAAAAGAGTCAGAGATACTCCACTAATAGTGTTAGGAGCCCCACAAAACCCAAGCTTAAACAACCATAACATACTTGCAGATGACCTACCATAGACCCATCGAGGTTGCATGGTTTCTGTTTCAGTCTTTTTGAGCTACTATGAGCCCTGCTTAGTTGATTCTGTTGTGTTTTTCTGGTATCTTTAACCTCTTTGGCTCCTATAATCCTCTATCCACCTTTTCTGTGGGGTTTCCTGAGATTCACCTAATGTTTAAGTTCAGGTCTGTGCATCTGCTTCCATCAACTGGAGGAAGAAATCTCTCTGATGATGATTGAGCTAGGCATCCATCTATGAGTATGGCAGGGCATCATTAGGAATCATTTTATTTACGTTTTTTACCAGTCATGTTTGTCTTATCTTTCTTTATTTTTCTTTTTTCCCTTTTTTATTAGATATTTTCTTCATTTACATTTCTTTTTTTCTTTTCTTTTTTTATTAGATATTTTCTTTATTTACATTTCAAATGCTATCCCGAAAGTTCCTTATACCCTCCCCCAGGCCCTGCTCCCCTACCCACCCATTCCCACTTCTTGGCCCTGGCATTCCCCTGTACTGGGGCATATATAATTTGCAAGACCAAGGGGCCTCTCTTCCCAATGATGGCCAAATAGGCCATCTTCTGCTACATATGCAGCTAGAGACATGAGCTCTGGGAGTACTGATTAGTTCATATTGTTGTTCCACCTATAGGGTTGCAGACTCCTTCAGCTCCTTGGGTACTTTCTCTAACTCCTCCATTGGGGACCCTGTGTTCCATCCAATAGCTGACTCTGAGCATCCTCTTCTGTGTTTGCCAGGCACTGGCATAGCCTCACAAGAGACTGCTATATCAGGATCCCTTCAGCAACATCTTGCTGGCATGTGCAATAGTGTCTACATTTGGTGGCTGATGATGGGATGGATCCCCGGGTGGGGTAGTCTCTGGATAGTCTATTCTTTCATCTTAGCTCCAAACTTCATCTCTGTAACTCCTTTCATGGGTATTTTGTACCCTATTCTAAGGAGGAATTAAGTATCCCCCTGTTGCTCTCCCTTCTTAATGGTTTTCTTGTGTTTTGCAAATTGAATTTTGGGTTTTCTACGTTTCTGGACTAATATCCACTTATCAGTGAGTGCATATTTAGTGACTTATTTTGTGATTGGGTTACCTCACTAAGGATGATATCCTCCAGATGCATCCATTTGCCCAAGAATTTCATAAATTCATTTTTTTTAATATCTAAGTAGTACTCCATTGTGTAAATGTACCACATTTTCTGTATCCATTCCTCTATTGAGGGACATTTACATTTCAAATGCTATCCCAAAAGTCTCCTATACCCTACCCCCACCCCGCCCTGTTCCCTAACCCACCCACTCCTGCTTTCTGACCCTGGCATTCCCCTGTACTGGGGCATATTATCTTCAGAAGACCAAAAGTTTCTCCCTTTCCTTTTGGATAACAAAGGTAGTCACTATGGTTTCACTCTGTTTCAAAGGGTGTTTAATACAGAAATGTCTGCCCAAATTGTTATGTCTCTGGAGAGATGATTCTCAATTTACAGAAGACTGACTTGACTACAATTCTAATTCCTGAAATTACATTTTACAGGTCTTTTCTCTTCATTACTTACAGAGGCTGAAGTCCATATCTAAGACTTCATTTAAGTGTTCTAGATGGTCTTACGCACACAGTGTCCTTCTCCCAAGAGAGGAGGTTCAATATACTGGTTCTCTAGAGGAATTAATAAAATTTACTGTGTTGACAAAATCATTCTTAAAGGAATTAGTATATCTAGCATCTTATAGAGAGAGAGCCATGGAAGTTGGAATCCTGCTACTTAAGTTATAGTTTAAGGTAAAATATATAATTTTCTCATGCAAATTTTCCAAATAAGGAGCCACATAAAGAGACTTTTTGAGGAGAAAAAAAGGAATGAATTTTTCAAGTACCTTTTCTACAACTGCTCTTTTAGGAAGATGTCACTGAAAGCACATCTCCTGGTCTAGGGACACATATGAATAATGTCTAACACCTCAGAGGTGGTGAATCAAATGCCACCATGAAGGAGCTTTAGAATACTACATTCTAATGCTCAGTTTTGCCCTTCTCAAAGAGAAGCTAAAGGCTAGAGTTTCCTGTCTAAATATGGTATATTCTCTGTAGCCATGAGCCATGATTGAATAGTCCACAGATTTTCTACTTGGTATGGAGGCCTCTTATCTTTGTTCTCTGATTTCCTATCTCTAGTCCAAGAGTAGAGGTTTATTTGGTGCCTCATAGGGTGGGGTATATTCAGAAGCCCCCATCTGCTATCATGTCACCAGACTTATTCCAGGTACTTACACTGACGAATTGGAACCAACCTTTTTCGTTCTTTTGTTTAAGTTTTTCTAGAAATTAGAAATCAGAGAGTATAAATTATCTACTAAAGTTAGACATGGCATCAGAGAATTGTGCATGAAGGAAATATAATAGAGCACTGTCTGAAAAGAAAAAGAATCACTCTTTTAAGAGTAATAAATATCCCTTAAAAGAATAAATGAATATTCGTAGTGATTGGGGTCAATCTGGAAAATGATTATTTGTGTGTTCCAAGAAAGATATAGTGAGAAATTTAGTCCATATTTTATAGTCCCTAAAGGAACAGGCATACACATGAACACACAGAGAGACACACACTCATGCTGAAATCCACAGTCATATATTGATATGATACATTGAAAACTGGGGAATTATTTTACAGAAATATTTATTATATAGAAAATATATATTGGTATTTAAAGAACCAAAGTTCTTCAATTTACATATTAATTTCTTTCAGACATGACTGCCTTTCAATGGTAACTTAGTGAAGACTCTGAGGGTAGATGTTAAATCACATTAGAAAAGATATTTAATGATTTATAGGTATTTTATGGAAATGGAAATGTGCCTTTCTTCTTCTTTTGACTTAATCATTCAGTATAAAATTTTCTCTAATTGTTACTTGAATGTCAACTTCTTAATATATTACATATTTGAACTTAAAAAATGCCATTACGATAAAGTTAAAGATAAGTAATGGACCAGAATAAATTAAAGTATTCCTTCTTTTTCATTAGTAATTAAGAACTGAATGCATAATTATATATATATATATATATATATATATATATATATATATATNTNTGTGTGTGTGTGTGTGTGTGTGTGTGTGTATGTGTATTTAATGTAAAAGACAGCCTGTCTATAAAGAATAGTGATAAAATAAAATTTCTTCCATTTTTCCTATTATCAAACCAGTTATTTAAAAGTATTTAAATAAATTTAGGCATATAAACTGCAGACTTTATATCCTACTACAGAGACACTTGCACATTCATGTTCATGCTGCTCTATTCGTATTTGAAAGGATATGGAATCAAACTAGATGCCCATTATCAGAAAAAAAAGGATAAGGAAAATGTAGCACACATAGAGAATAAACTATTACTCAGCTCTAAATAAAAATGAAATCATGCAGTTTTCAGGAAATTGTATAGAACTTGAGAAAATAATACTGAATGAGGTAACTCGAGGCCAGGAGGAGAGCTTTGCCTTATATTCATTCTCACATGGGACTCTTATCTTCAAATCACTTTGTTTTGTTTATTTAGTTTGGAGTTCAAGTGAAAGCCAAGAAGGAGAAAGTGGCTTTTATGGGGGAATGTTAATGGAGGGGAAATAGGAGAATACAAGTAAAATGAAAGTAGTGAATCATAATACTGCCCAAGGACAGGCTTTAGAATGATGGGGTGTAGGAGCATGGGGGAGTCAGGGGGTGTAGGAAGGGATAATGCAAAGGAAATGAGTATGAAAAGCTATATTGGCAAGTTTACTGTACCACAACCAAACTTAAAAAGATAAGTGTAAAGTTTACAAGACCAAGGGGCCTCTCTTCCCAATGATGGCTGATTAGGCCATCTTCAGCTACATATGCAGCTAGAGACTTGAGCTCAGGGGGTACTGGTTAGTTCATATTGTTGTTGCACTATGACCCAGCACAGGGGAAGGCCAGGGCCAAGTAGTGGGAGTGGGTGGGTAGGGGAGCAGGGGCGGGGGTGGGGTATAGGGAACTTTCGGGATAGCATTTGAAATGTAAATAAAGAAAATAATAATAAATTTAAAAAATGGAAAAAAAAGAAAAAAAAGATAAGTGTAATGCTAGGAGAACACAATGGAAATGATATAAGAAGGAGGACTACTAAGGGTTAAAAGTTAAGTGGGAGTTGGGGAATGAGTGGAAAGAGGGGTTAATGGGTAAGTTAACTAATGCTCTATGAAAAAGCCTTGTGGAAACCAACTAGTCAAGAAACTAATTTCAAACTGGAGCTTTAAAAAGTTTGAAGGGAATTGCCCTACAGAAGTGGTCAACATTGACCTTGGAATACATGGGTTATTAAACAAAAATTATAGAACAAGGTATGGGATAGCTTACTATAAGTTATTGTTCAAGGAGTAAGACAGGCTATGGTTATTGCTCTTGGTTTCCAACTAGAACTTAAGGATAGGACCTTGTTGTTTAAAGTATTGCACATTTTGACTATAGAACCACCTGTGAAGCATCCTTCTTGAAAGACAGAAAGACACCAGGAGTCTTATCAAATGCTGGCCCCTACATGCTATAATACTCATCTTCCAGATCAGATGTACCTCTGGCACAATAGTGCCATGACTAAGTAACTGATCACGTTTTTTACTGGGTTTGAGGCAAAGAGCATTAGAGAGAATTTGCTTCTTTGGACTGTAATTCTTATTAAAGTCCTCTGATTCTGGAGTTCATAGGCTCTAGGGTATAAGGGGGTATTTTCATTTTACTAAATGATCACATTATCAAATTGACTTCTAAATGTTTATACTTATACCCATATACCTAGTTCTCTCTCAGTCTTTGCCATAGAAGCTTCTTTTTGCCATTGACAGCAGTCAACTTCTAAAAATTCTGAGAATAGCAGAGTCAGGGGCATCTTTATTTCCCAACTACCAAAGCCAACACCAAGCCTTAGCAAGTATTGTGAATGGTTGTAGGGCATGTGGGACCTTCTTTACCAGGCAGACATAAGAACTGGTAAGGTTGAGTTAGCTCAGACCCCTGGAATCTTAAAGACTTGATATTGGCAGGAGTTGCACTCGCTGCCACTCCCTATCCATTTCTATACCTGTTCTGGAACACATAACCATGAGACTCCACTGAGAAGACCTTGGCAATCAGTCTTGTAAGGAAAACACCTGGAGGCCTATGCCATGCAAATAGAGCATCAGCTACTGTCCCAAACTGAGTGAATAGCAAACAACTACCCCTAAGTTCCACTCGACTCCTCAATGTTTGTAAAGTTCCTGTCCACATGTAAAGAGCTCACAAGTTATTTCACTGAAGTCCATCAGAGAGGGGTTGTTTTGACTGAGCTGTAACACTTGGGGAAGAATTCTCTTTCCTGGAACATTCACTGTTATACCTTGGACATGCCTGGCTGGCCAGGCTCACACTGGCACAGCTGCTTCTCCTGTCACGGTCATTGTATCTGCCTCAGTAGCTAATGAAAGATCCAGGACCTTGGCTACCTCTTCTGTGCAGGCCACCCAAACCTCCTCACTTCTCTTCTAAAAGCTATAACACTTTCAGTATTTCTGGCTGGACCTGAGCCCCATAGAACTTACCTGTACCGGTTTCACCTCGCCTTCCAGGCAGAAAGTAGATGACAGATGGTGAGAGCTGAAAGTGGCCTCTTGCTTGGATATGGCATGACCAATACAATCATGCATTTATATTGCAGCTATAGTTGCCAGTTAAAATTTTGGCCTAGACAGGGTAAGAAATCTCCAGGCCTTTCTTCTTACTAATGAGTCATGAGTAGTGTACAGTTCTGGGATGGGGAAATCACCTCCCATACCATGTGTGCATGGACAACACTAACTTTACTTAGTAGATTTTTTTTTTTTTTTAAGATTTATTTATTTATTATATGTAAGTACACTGTAGCTGTCTTCAGACACTCCAGAAGAGGGCGTCAGATCTTGTTACGGATGGTTATGAGCCACCATGTGGTTGCTGGGATTTGAACTCCGGACCTTCGGAAGAGCAGTCGGGTGCTCTTACCCACTGAGCCATCTCTCCAGCCCCTTAGTAGATTATTTTAAAAGTGGACATGGAGTTAGGATGGAAGTGTGTGTGGCGACTATAGGGAGAGTTGGACGGGGGTAGAAATGATTGCATTTCATTGCATAGGTATATAAAATTCTCCAGAGTAAAGAAATGTAAACGCATTGCTTTAAGAGAGAAATTATCAAAGTTGACTTCTTTATACTATCAGTGATGAGAACACTCACCAATTCTCTGTTAGGTGGAACTGCTAGTTGAATACAAAGCATAATGATGTTCTGTGATGGGAATCTTGAGCATGAGGCAATATCCTTCCTCCAAACAGGCCTGTGAAAATTAAGAACATTTATGTCCAAGAGATCACATCTGTCCCACTTTAGGGCAGTGGCTTGTTTGAATCTCAAAGAAACATATTTTCCCTAAACTGAGAACAAAAATGTCCACAGTGCTCTGAACTACCCAGCACCACAAATTCTTTCCAGAAATAAGGCTCTCCCCCAGTTTTCATTTCCCCTCTTTAGAGAGAGATCAGTGGCTGCACTTGCTCTCAAGTGTGGTTTTCCTTCTTTGTCATCTCACTTCCTGAGCAATGCTAAAATTGGATAGGACCATGTCCATTGATAGCTGTAGCTATCTCTGGAGTCAAAGAATGTGAGCTCTTCTCTGTTAACAGTGTGATAAATCAAACAGTACATGACTTATTTTCAGATCACTACACTGTTCTGGTACTTCTGCCAACTTGACCAGTACTGGGGAAGAACAGGGAAGGGATTTTTTTTTTTTTTTTGAAAGGGTGCCTCCTGTTGAGCAGCAGTGCATCAGTGATTTACGTTTCTGCTCTTTGATGCATGCTTTCAGCAGTTATTGCTGGACACCCCAGGTTGACTCCCCTTCGAAGTTGTCACTATTGAGAAGAATGCACAGTCAAGTTGGGAGATGGTTTCCTGTGGCTAAAACCCAGGCCCACTGCGACTCCTCTGCTGTTGCATTTCTGCAGGAGAATATTTGCTAGAAAGAGCTAATGCATTCCAGTTGTTTAGCAATATTGCTAGAGGAGCAAGAACAGGATGGGGGTGATCTAAACCTCATTGCAAAACAAGAAAGTCAGTGATGAGCTGTGGTGGGGGTAATCAGGAATCCCACAATGTTGCATTATTTCTTAAAGTAAAAGGCTACTCTCACAGGGGTGTTGTTGCCAGAAAGATCCAAGTCTTTGAAAGGACTTTAAATTGTTGAAACCCTTTGACACTCTGTCTGTTTAGGATTCCCTTTCTTCTTCTGCAATGCTACTCCAACAATTTCCCTTACCCTATTCTTCAACATTAACATTATTTTCCTGGATTAATCCATTGCCATTTAGACTTTCAAATATGGATCATATTTTAGAAATAATTATATTGGCCACAAGCCCATTTTATCTACCATTATACTTCAGTGTTCATCCTTACAGCAACCCCCAGAAAAGTTAATCAATACTCATGGCCATGAATTTCTTTCTTGCCAGATTCCTTAATTCACTGTAAGATGTCACAATCACCATTCTGACTGATTTAATGTCATTTCATAATGATATACGGTTATAGTTTTTACCTGAATTGATTCCTAATTCATGGTGCTTTTGGAAAGATAGTGGATCAATTGAGATATAGAGTGTACTGGGAAGAATTTAGGTCATTAGGAACATGTGCGGGAAGGGGACATTGTGCCTTTTGTGTTGGAGGGCTGTTATGAAGTGAGAAGATTCCTATGTTAATTTCTCAGGTCATGGTATACTCCCTTGACAAGGTCCCAATCCTAAAAGGTACAACCAGCTGAGAACTGAAATCTCTGAAACTATGCACCCAAATAAGCCTTCCCTTTGATACTGTGTCATTAAATAGTGATGTTTTTGCCTTTTAATTTTTTTTTTTATAGATAGATACAATACACTGTGTGAATAAAGGTGCTATACGTTGGACTTTGATATGATGATAGCGTTAGGAGATATTTCTCACCCATGAGATTAGCCTTGGAATTTTAATGAACTTGTGTCTCTGGACTGTGAAGAAGTGACTCTCAATTCCTCAGTAGGTGGGACAGGATGACTAGAGTAGGCTCAATTGGGGATATTCCTTATTACATGTTTTGAATATTTCTTGTCTTCCTCACATCAGACACCCCATGAAAGGCTAGAGTCAACTGCAGGTCAATATTTACCTCTCCTCATGTTAGTTAGAGTCTAATAAAGTCCTAGCAGTTAGCGATTTGGTTAAATAGTTTTGTTTGAAAGAGAACCTCAGAGAACAGAAAGCTCTGAGGATTTTCTAAGATGGTACACTTTCTTGTCAGCTTGAAGGGAATATGAGTGTGTGTGTGTGTGTGTGTGTGTGTGTGTGTGTGTGTGTTTTTCATTCATGAGTAGAATGGGTGGATTGCCAGGGGATGAGACTCACAAAAGTGTAGGGTACACTCTGATAATCTGGATCTCTCCTGAATTTATATCGCTCATACTTGTGCATAGTGAGCCTCCAGCAATTTTTCAATTACAATTTAGCTTTTCCTATTCTGGAAACATTTCCCACAGAGGTTTCTGCCTTAGGGCTGTTATTTTATGCATTCACTTGTCAGATTTAGAGGAAGTGATTTGCCTTGCTACCTCATTTCTACTGCAGATCTAGAGGTTTTTTGTTTTTTTGTTTTCAATTTTTTATTAGGTATTTACTTCGTTTACATTTCAAATGCTATCCCCAAAAGTCTCCTATACCCTCCCCCCTGCTCCCCTACCCACCCACTCCCACTTCTTGGCCCTGGTGTTCCCCTGTACTGGGACATATAAAGTTTGCAAGACCAAGTATGCAGCTAGTATCTTAGATTTTCAACTTTTTGTTATTAAGATTAAGTGAGTACCCTAAACTTCTCTTAGATTAGATGAGAAATTCTAAGTAAAAAAAAAAAAAAAGGATGAAAACCTTGGATTATTTTAGGGATTTCTTAGCTTTTGGATGCTTGAGAAGACAAAATAGATTTATAAATTCGAAAAATCCTTTATTCAATTAACCTATCTAGGCTCAGGAAATTTTAATAGTTGAGCAAGATTTTTAAAATGAATACTGTGGTTTAGAGTGATTTTGAATCATTTTTCTAGGAATTAATCTTAGGTCATCAACTTCCTTATTGTGTGCTTTTGAATAATTAAAATATTCAGCATTTTCTTTCTTCAGAATATTACTTGTAAGGCAAGGAAATGACTCAGTATAGACACATGATAGCAAGTGAATTTATGAAACCATACAAGTGGCAGGAGAGAAATGGCTGCTGTAAGATCTTCTTTGGTCTGCACGTGAGCTCATGTATACATGTGTGTGCACACACATGCATGCATAAATAAACAGATAAATAAATTTAATCCTAACTATTGGGTGATTAAATAATAAACCATTTACATTATTTATAGTAACTGATTTTCAAACCACCTCATGATATAAAATTTATAATATTTTTGTTACAATGAATAAGTTATAACTGTTAATATTTTTTACCATGGCCTATCCTTGATGTTCCTTTTTCTGTGCTTCTTTCTGAGTTGATAGAAGAGAAACTGTCATATCAGGCAGAGTGGTACATGCCCGCAGTCACTCTACTTGGGAGACAAGAACATGAGGATACATAATTCAAGGCCATCTTCATATAGAACAAGTTTGAGACCAGCCTGGGTTGCACCAAACTCTGTCGCAGAAAAAAATAATGACAAAAGAAGAGATAGTATCTTTAAGTAGATACAGAGAGCATGAAAAGAATCAAAGAGCTGGCATGGACCATGGGCCCTCAACATGGACAGCAGCACATCATCATTCCATGGTGTAAATTTCAATATGCTAAGGGGGACAGTATCATTACAACATCTGCAATATATTCCTGTGAGTTTTGTGACTATTTCCTTTTCAATGTAGTATGTCAGTCACTTCTAATCTCCATCAAGACAAAGTTGAGTTTTAATAGATATACAAATCTGATTTTTAATATTGATTCCACTTCAATATGATAAGCAGTAAAACCCAGAAAGAGCTAGCTAGAAATGAGCAGAAGACTTGTATTTATCATAATATTAGCATTTATATAGTTGAATACTATCTTTCTATCTGAATCTTATTGTAGGATAAGATCTTATCCTCCAGATACACTCATTGCCTGATGATAAAGGCAGTGTGTAGACTGCAGCTTTCTCTACAGAACACAGAGACTTTATATTGTATTATAAGAAATGCAGTTAATCCAGGTAACATTTGTGATCATATTGAGTCTCTGTGTACATTCAATCTTTAAAAACCACTCAGAAATCATCTGCTCAGGACAGTTTGCCCCCCCCCCCGAGAAATTTATTGGCTGGAAGCTGATGTGTTTTCAGAGATGGGAGACTAGGAGAATATAGCCACATAGAGCTTTCACCCTCATTCGTGAATTAGTAGTGCTTTGTTATAAGAGTGGGTCAGGTCCTGTGACACTTGATTAGTTTCTATAAGAATAGGTTGTTATAAAATGAAGTTGTTCTGTGCGGGTGATCCCTTTGTGATTACTCAGTTCCCTTTCTATTTCTCTCCAATGTTTTCATGATGCCATCATTGAATGGTTTGGACTCTCCCCAGTTTCTTAAACAACAGGCCAAGTGAATGAACGTCTTTACTATATAGACAACCAGCTTTAGTTGTCTTGTTTATGGTAACACAAAAGGCACTTAAGTGTGAAGTTGGTATGGAGGAATACGATATTGTTAAAGCAAAACCTGGAAACAAGGAAGTGGCTTTGGAATTGAGTGATGGGAAGAGGCTGTGAAACATTAGCATTCCAAGGATTATAGGATGATATGAAGAGGGTCTAGAAGGTGAAAGGATTAGGAAAGAGGTAGAATTTCTAGAGTTCTGAATGAAGGCAACAGAACATGAATAGGAATGTGCACAGCTGTAGTCCCACTGGCAAAAATCTCAGATGGAGATAAGCATTGTTCCTTTGGTGGCATGAGAAGAAGATGGCATTGTCTTATCAGCACAGAGGACTCGGCTGCTTTCTGTCTGTGATCTAGAGCATTGGAAGAAGTTTTTAATGATGAAATTTTGCAGAGAACAGCAAAACATTAGATGATTGCTTGTTTACATTTACCTCTGTGCTTGAATGAGTAAAGACAGGAACGAATAGAAAACCTATAATTAAAGGGCAAGTAAAATGATAGCTGAGCCCCATACTATGGTAACATTTATAGCTGGGTGAAGAAGAGCAAAGAAAACAATAATGTAAAGGTGAACTCCAAAGAGATGAGATTAAACTGAAGCCCACTGCTGGGCATCAGGACAATGTGGCAGAGAGCATGAGGCTGGTCCAGTGAGACTCCTTTATTCATGGGCCCATCAACCTAATATGAAATTGGTCCAGGGTTCTGTCTATAGGCTCACTTCCCAAGTCTGCTTTGGGAGTCTGACCCTTACTTTCTAGGAAACTACTCAGCAGTCATTCCAGCTGTGGATCATACCCAGATACAACTGTTGCTGCTGATCCTAGGGGAGAAAGCTGCACACTCTGGTGGCACCTCTCTGGTGCTTATTCTTCAGAGTGAAAGAATGGCAGGATTTTTAATTAATATCACTGACATTTCATGGATGTCTAAAAAAGGCATGTAGATAGAATTGTCACAGGGAATCTCCTCTAGGAGAAGTGGAAGTCAACTGTCCGCAGTACTGAACACTGAGGGATGGTGGGGGTGACTTCACAGGTTCCCAGCAGTAATACTTGGCATCAGGTATATGAACTCAGGCCAGCAAATGCAGAGTCCACCATGTGTAGAAGAGAAGATGGCATACCTGTAGCTCTAAAATCTGACATGTGACTTTCCTGGTTTTGTCCTTACTGGGGTCCTGTTATGATTTTTGTATCATTTGATGATTTTTTTTTTCATTTTGGGACAAGAATGATTTTTTTATACCTATTTGAAGAGTATATCTCAGGACTAGAAAAATTTGCTTTATTTTTTCATTTTTCCAAGCATATAGATGTAAACAGTTTGCCTTGAAACTCAGATGGGCCTTGAATGTCTCATGGGATATTGGAAAAGCTTAAAGTTTTGGACTAATTGGAGGAGAGTAAGCATAGACTTGTGGAGAGAATGGATACCTCCAAGCCAGAGCAAAATGATTTGGTTGAAGATGATTTGTGTCTTAAAAGCCTGTGTGCTAGGAGCATGGTCCCCAGGATAATGATGCTAAACTGGCTGGAGCCTTTGTTCTCAATTTTTATTTTTTATTTTTGTTTTTGAAACAAAGTCTCACTATATTTCATACAATAGCTTTGAAATCTCAATCTATTCACAAAAACTTCCCAAGTAACTGGTACCATGGACATCTACTGTCACACACCATGATTGTGATAGTGGAACCATTACAAGGTATGATCTCATAGGGTAGAGCTGGATCTAAGTCTTATGAAGTTAGTTTCTGTTACAGTTCCAAGCAGGCTAGAAACCTCAAGACCTCAAGATCTTTTTTTTTTTTTTTTTTTTTTTGAGCTATACCAGAAGTCCCCTGATACCCACCATCATCCTTTTGATGCCATTTCTCCCCCAAAATGCCTTTTAGGTCTAATCCAGTGATGTTTCCACCTCTCAAATTTTAACTGTGAGACAAACATGCTTTGGTTTTTTATAGAGTATATAGCCTCAAGTTTTTTGCTATAGTTGTAGAAAATGAATTCAGGCACCATGGACATTAAGTGGACCTCTTTCACATAAAATTTGACGATTAGGATAAAGTCCAGAATGAGCATGAAAGACTATAATCAACTTTCCATTGCAAAAATAACTTTACTAGTGGTATTCTTAAAATTCTAATTCAATTTTCAACACCCAAAGCGCAGTATAAATACTACTCAAAACTTGACAAGCACGTATAATCAGGTCTACATCTTTCTATGAATCTATCACACTGTATTGGAGCCTGCGGTCTTGACACAAAACTTGTCAACCTATGCAAACACAGAAGCTAATGAAAATCTTTGACTACCAATAAGTGTGTACTGTCTGCTAGTCTTATTCTTGAAAATGGATATTTCAATCTTGTATTATTTAGGGCTTCCAGTACATGAAGAGACACCACTGCCATGGCAATTTTTTATAAAAGGGCACATTTAATTGGGCCTGGCTTACAGTTCATAGGTTTAGTCCATTATCATGCAGGGAGCAGGATGGCATGTAGGCAGACTAGGTTCTGAGAGTTCTACACTGGATTGGCAGGCAGCAGAAAGAGAGAGTGACACTGGGCCTGTCTTGTACATTTGAAACCTCAAACCACCACATGCCCCTGCCCAGTGGCAAACTTCATCCAAAAAAGCCGCACCTGCTCCAAAAATGGTCATGTACCTCCTAATAGAACCGATCTCTGAGCCTATGCCATTTATCTTTACAACGTGCTGCCTGTCTCTTTAACTCCCATTTGGTCTAATAAAACACACAAAAAAAGATCTTGAACATTTTATTATCCAAGTCAATGGGGAAAATTTAAATTATCGTAATTAGAAATTTATGGCATCCTTCAAACAAGAAAGAGGTTCTAAGTGCTTTTAACATTCTAAAATCAAATCAAAGTTGTTTATAGAGTTTTAAAATGTAATATCATCCTCTAAGCCTTCAATGTTTTCGTGGAAAGAGATTACTTCCTTTGCACAGCTGAGTCCAAATGGTCTTTGCTTGAATCTGAATTTCTCATTCATTTGAGTACTTTATTATGTTGCTGCCCTGTAATTATGATTTAATTGAATAATAATTTAAGGTAATGTACCATGAAGATATTAAAAGAATTCCATCCACAAATCAATCATAAGATAACCTACCTGAAGAAGGGAATAATTAGTAAGTAAGATGTTACAAGATAAAAGAACTTTTGTTTGAACTTCATTTTTTCATATTCTATAAAACAAGTTGAGATTTTGGAAACTTTTCTTTTTGTTAAATTTTATTATGTATATTTTTGTCACTAATATCTTAGAATTTTTTAAAAATGTGTTCATATGTGTGTCACAATAAAATGTGATCAGCTTTATTCCTCCATTCACACATAACTCCTCCCCTTCCCCAACACAAACTCTTTTCAACTTTGCCTCCTTTTATAAACAACTAGGGCCAGTAAGTGTGGCCAATATATGCGTGGGTGGGAGACCATCCATTAGGAGCTTGGGGAACCAACTAGCATTTAAGTCCTGAACAAATAATAATAATTCCCTTTTCCTACAACTCTCTTTCACCAACAGCCACTCATGGTGCAGACAGGTTTTAATTCACTGAGTTTCAATCCAAGTTTGCTAATTCGAATTGAAAACCTTCTTTATAATAACGGAACAATGTAACTTTTGGATTAGACTTTTTTGTTGCTTTTGACAGCTACCTGGGATACAACTGTCTGAAGTTGTCAGTATTTGGATATTATAAAAGCAGGTTTTCTCCCTGCTTTCCCACTCTGCTTATTTTAACCCCTTGAGGGGGGGCCGCTGTTCAATTTTCAATGTTAATTGATTAGTTAAATGTCAAGTATTGCTACACTTTGACAAATAACCCAGAAATGTAGAGGCTACTAGAGCAGTAGCTCAAGGGATACCTAGGACTGCTTGGACTGAGGATAGACTTTGTCATTGTCTATGTCATGCTGTTTGGCTGGCATATATTATTCTCTCTTTCCCTGCTTCCTGTCTACTGTGGTGTAAGCAACTCTGTCCCTTCGTGACCTCTTTGCCATAATGGATTGAAAGCTCAGAAACCATAGCCAAAATAATCTGTTCTTCCTTCAAGTTTGTTTATATCAGGTATTTGTAACAGTGACAGGGTGTGACTAATACAGATTATATGATTCTAATTCCAGTATTGGAAAGGAAGGAGAATACATACTGAGATACTGAAAACTAGTTTTTGGAACATTAAAAGGGGCCACTAATCGTATTTTCTATAGGAAGGATTGTGAGAGTGATATGAACCACAATTTATTGATCATCTAATAGGTTCCCATCCTCTGTTGTTTGCACTAAGAATATTATTCAATATTTCTAACTTTTCTGCAAGGTAGCTATGATTATCCTCATTTGACAATGGAAAAATCTAAGCCTCATTGGGTTTATCCCATTGACTGAAGTCTCACAGCCATAAACTCAAATGCTGACTCTTACCTTAATATTCCTTTCTAAAATGTCTCCATAAAACTGTACTATTGTGAAACCATCAACAATTATATTATCAAAGTCTCTCTTGGTCTTGAAAAATATCTCTGGTTCATTCATGTAGTCACATGCTTTTCCTAATGCCAGGTGTCTTTCCAGTAAAGGGAAAGAAATAATACTTTTTCTTTTTATATTTTATTTATTAATTTCCAGAATTTTATTTATATAGGGGTTTCAATAATATTAAAACCTTTCTATGCTTTCCCAATTCACCCTCCTACCTACCTAAGTTTGTATTTATTTATTTATTTATTTATTTATTTATTTATTTATTGTTTTTTTTCAGGACTGGGTTTCTCTGTATAGCCCTGGCTGTCCTGGAACTCACTTTGCAGACCAGGCTGGCCTCAAACTCAGAAATCCACCTGTCTCTGCCTCCTGAGTGCTGGGATTAAAGGCATGCACCACCACGCCTGGCTGTATTTATTTATTTTTAAGAGCAATTTGTCCTGTCCAAGTAGCCTTGAATATGTGGTCTTCTACTGGAAAGTGGTTGGCTTACCACAGGCTACAATATAAGAGAAACTGTCTTCATCTCTCTCAGCAGCTGACAGTTACCAATGGCTCCACAGCTTGGGTGAGGTTGTGTGTCAGTTCTTCTCTTCATGCTGGTATTTGTTCTGGATTGGGTTTTCTCCATTTTTTATATGCTGGTGGGACCACAGTGAGTTCATATGAGCAGCTGCCCTGCTGTCTCCACAAGATGTTTCTTTGTACTCATCCATTGCCTCGGGCTCATAGACTCTCTTCTTTTGAAATGATCTCTGAGCCACAGGGGTGGATGGATTGGTAAAATGTATATATGTTCCCTTTAGGACTAAGTATTCTGCATTTTCATACTTATTGTGCCTTGACCAGTTGGGCTCATTGTGTTAATCACCACCTGGTGCAAATAAAAACTTCTGAAATGAAGGTCACAATATGTACTGATCTATTGGTATAACCATAAACATTAGGAGTTGGTGTAAGACACTTTTCACTTAGCAATATTTACTCATTCCAGATAATCTGAGAATGTTGGAAAGAATTGTGTCTGTAAACAGCATTACTGGATACAGTTTATTATAATCATTGATGAGTATTTATTAATTGCAACTATAATATTTTGAATAAAAAATCCCAATTATCATTCAAATGGTTAAAACAGTGAGCTATGGATGCCACTGACACCTGAAACACATGTGGTCAAGACATGCCACAAATGCTACTAAATGTAGATCTGTTAGTTTGAAATTATATTTTCTATTTAGAAATACATTAACAGCAAACAATTTTGCACATATTAACCAGAAGATTTAAAATATGATTATTAGGGAACATGGATGATTTTATATCTTTCTTGCTAAAGAGTTATAAAATCACTGTCTTTGATAAGAATAAAGCATTTTCTCACACATTTCAGAACAGGCTCTGTGTAAGTGCTCATCTCTTCTTTTATATTTCAATACTTATACCGCCTCACCATTGAACCTTAAAATTTTCCAGTATATGCAATTTACTTCCCAGATTTCTTTCTTCTTTCCTTTCTCCTTCCTTCCTTCTTCCCTCCTCCCACTTCCTCCCTTCCTTCCTTCTTTTTCTTTTTCTTTCTTTCTTTCTTTCTTTCTTTCTTTCTTTCTTTCTTTCTTTCTTTCTTTCTTTCTTCCTTTCTCTCTTTCTTTCCATTTTTGTTTGTTTGTCTTGAGAGAGGGTCTCTCTACATAGTGCTGTCTATCCTGGAACTCACTATGTAGACCAGGGTGGTCTCAAATTCACAGAGATCCGCCTGCCTTGGGTTCCTGCCTGCTGGGATTAAACATGTGTTACTTTACAAATTTCTGTAACATTTCTTCCCAGTTATCTCAACCTTCTCTAATGTTTACTTGAAGATGGAATACTCAATTAAATATGCATACTATCCAGCTCTACTCTACACTGTTCTCAGTTCTTATCTGTGGTTTTGTGGTTATATTTTACAACTGTTACATGGATCCATCTTTTCATATCTACAAGTGTTCACATGGGCAAGTCATAATTTTACTCTCTTTCATACTGTAGCTCAGTTTGTATACTTCATAAATCTATAGTTCAGAATATAGAATGTAAGAATTATTTGTCTCTAATATTTTTCCCACCATTAATCCCTCTTCCTTTATGATAGATATAAGAGAAAGAGAAAGTGAATGAAATTAAACAAGTGTGGTGTTTAGACAATAGCCTCATTTATTCAAATGTTTTTCCATAAGGAGTGGCACATTTAGGAGGTGTGGCCTTCTTGGAGTTGGTGTGGCCTTGTTGGAGGAAGTATATCACTGTGGAGTCAAGCTTTGAAGTCATATATGCTCAAGTTAAGCTCAGTGTGGCACACAGTCCCCTTTCTGCTGCCTTTGGATCAAGATGAAGAACTCTCAGCTCCTTCTCCAGTTTTGTGTCTGCCTAAATGTTGCAATGCTTCACACCATGATGATAATAGACTACACCTCTGAAATTGTAAACTATCTCCAATTAAAAGTTTTCTATTGTAAGAGTTGCCTTGGTCGTGGTTTCTCTTCGCAGCAGTGAAACCCTAAGATAATATGCACATATAAGAGTTTCATCAAGGTAGAGAATGTCCACATATCTCTTATATAGATAGTCTGATCCTGAGGAATTTGTTTTTGACGTGGAAGCAAGTGTCAAGAGTCCTAAACATAACAGTTCTACCCTCCCCTTAATTTTCTTTTTGAATCATTCATTCTAGATGTGTGGAAATACAAGTAATTTTATGTATTTGTCTTATATTAATTCATCAAAGTTGCAGGATGCAAGGTGAGCTGTGTGATGAAGTACAAGAGAAACATGCATGTTGACTCATAGCCCACGTACTTTAAAAAATGTACTTTAGCCAGTAAAGGGATTGCAAACTTAAATAAGTCATTGTTGAATCATTATCCAGAAATAAAAGCTCATTTAGAAAGAATTTCAATCAAAAGTCATTTCTATTTTTTAAATAATACCATAACACTCGTGTAGTTTTAAAGTCAAAAATGAGTAGATAGATTTCATAGTTGAAAGTAATAATTTATTTTGATATTCATAGCATTATTAGTATACTATACTATTATACTAGTGGATAGTGAAATTCGATTTCAATTTTTTTGAAATTTTACTTAAAAATGAACTTTGAAACATTGTATTTAAAAAAAGGCAAAATGCTTACTGAGCATTCAGAAGATTATGAATTAAATATCCATAATGAAAAATCCCGTACTAAAAAATAAAAAAAAAGAAATCCCAACACTAAGCCAATAAAAGTAAGAAGACAATTAGTAAAATCAAATGCTTGGAAAATATAGGTTATTTTCTTAAATATTGTTTGATACTGCTGAGTTATGATTAACCAAGTTTATGCTCCTACCATCATGAAGCTAACTTTTAATTCTATAGTATCTTTAATTTTTAAACATTTAATGCTTAAGTTTCAAATATAGATTTTTAAAAATCATTCCATAGGAAGCACAACAATATCAGCCAACCAGACCTCCCAGAGTTCCCAGGGCCTAAACTACCAACCAGAGAGTATACCTGGAGGATCCATGGCTCCAGTAGCAGAGGATAACCTTATCTGGCATCAGTGGGAGGAGAGGCCCTTGGTCCAGTGAAGGTTCAATGCCCCAGTGTAAGGGAATGTCAGGATGATGAGGTGGGAGTGGGTGTGTAGGGAGGAGCACTCTCATAGAATCAGGGGGAGGAGGGATGGGATAGGGTTTATTTATTTATTTATTTGGAGGGAAAACAGGAAAGGGAATAATATTTGAAATGTAAATAAATAAAATATCCAATAAAATGATCAAACAAACAAACAAAATCTAAGTAGTTAGTATTAAAACCAAGTTATGAAAAAAACAAGTCATTAAGACCATCCAGTGGTGGCACACGCCTTTAATCCCAGCATTTGGGAGGCAGAGGCAGGCAAATTTCTAAGTTCAAGGCCAGCCTGGTCTACAGAGTGAGTTCCAGGACAGCCAGGGGTACACAGAGAAACCCTGTCTCAAAAAACAAACAAAAAAACGAAAAATAAAAAACCATCCATATAAGAACCTAAATTGACAAATAAGAACAAGGAATTTGTAAAAAGCCATAGTGAAATTCGGCAGATTTTATGATAATTTCAAGAATATACAAAATATACCAGGATTATGAATTAGGATTCTGGCTTTATTCATTTATTTATTTATTTATTTATTTATTTATTTATTTATTTATTTATTTATCTATTGGTTTCTTATACTTTTTTTTTTATTGTTTAATCTTTTTTTTTTCTTTTCTTTTTAACAATCCAGACTTTATACCCCTCTAGGTCCACCCTCCAACTGTTCTACATCCCACATCTCTTACCCCAATCTCCAAGAAGATGTCTCCATCCCCACCTCCCACCCCACCAGATCTCCTCACTCTGAGGGCCCCATGTTTCTTGAGCATTAGGTGCATCTTCTCTGATTCCAGACTTAACACTCTTCTGCTATATATCAGTTGGTTTATGATACTTGGTTGTTTGATCAATGTCTGAGAGATACCAGGGTTATACTTATCCACACATTCCACTTTTTCTGGTTTAAAATTTCAGAGGTGTTTGCCAGGGACCTTGCTAAGGGAGCACCTTGAACCCTAGGAGCTATGAACAACATAAGATTTGTTCAACCAGCAAGATTTTGCTGAGGAGACCCTGATATAGCGGTCTCTTGTGAGGCTATGCCACTGCCTGGGAAACACAGAAGTGGATGCTCACAGTCAGCTATTGGATGGAACACAGGGCCCCCACTGGAGGAGCTAGAGAAAGTACCCAAGGAGCTGAAGGGGTCTGCAACCCATAGGTGGAACAACAATATGAAATAACCAGCTCCCCCAGAGCTCGTGTCTCCATCTGCATATGTAGCAGAAGATGGCCTAGTCGACCATTATTGGGAAGAGAGGCCCCTTGGTCTTGCAAACTTTATATGCCCCGTATAGGGGAGTGCCAGGGCCAAGAAGTGGGAGTGGGTGGGTAGGAGAGCAGGGCGGGGGGAGGGTATAGGAAACTTTTGGGATAGCATTTGAAATGTAAATAAAGAAAATATCTAATAAAAACTAAAAAAAAAAAAAAAAAGGTTTGTTCAGCCTACCTTTTTGGGTCCTGACTCAGAATGACATACATACTCTATTCCTTTTCCTTCCCTTCTATTTTGTTAAGATTCTGAATAGCGTCTAGGTGTGCTTTTAAACCTCGATACTAATATTGGGCTTCCTTGCATTTTTTTCTACAGTACCACTCTCCCACCCTATGGATTCCTGCTCCCAGGTAGATGACTTCTGTATATGTTTATTGTGTCTATTTGGTTCCTCTGGGCATCTGTGAGATTTACACTGTGCCTGCTCTGTGGTTTCCCCCTTTAAATTCTGATAAATCTCCCTCATGTTTTAGTGTGAGTTTTTTGTTGTTGTTGTTGGTTTTTTTTTGTTTTGTTTTGTTTTTTGTTTTTTTGAGACTGAAAAGAAAGACCCTGGTTTCATTAATCTTCTATGATGGCTCTGCCATGACTTTCCAAGTTCTGAAAACACCTTTTTTTTTTTTTTTTTTTTTTTTTTCTGCCTTTCAATACTTTACTTAATAAAGAAAACAAACCCATTCCTGCACCTACTCCTAGCCAGGATCAATAAGATGTCAATATCTT
>NC_034601.1:41943613-41956113 GCF_900095145.1 Mus pahari | reverse complement strand
AGCAGAATCTCAACCCTATTGTGTTAAAAATCTCTGCTTTTGAACAGTGGCTATGGAAACTCCAACACAAGGTGCTCTGACAAATAGAAAACTGTAAATTAAGATTTTAAAATTAACTCAGAGGTGAAGAAGATCTCAGACGATTTTGATTAGTTTATGTGAATTTGACTCACTGATGCTGTCACTGAGCATGTACAGTGGCTTAGGAAGATATATCACCTATTCAGAAGGTCTAAAGGCATGAATTTGGGGAACTTTCCATGTCCCAAGAAACACACTGGTCCTGAGATATGGATGAGGCTGATGGTCACAGACTTTCATCACCATGCTGCTGCGGAGGTGAATTTTTCCAGCATAGGCAGACATTTCCCTCAGGCTGCTAAACACTGCATTTCATCTAGACTTCTGCAAATGATAACAATAGGACAAGGGAAATGTCATCTTTCATGTCTTCATAAGAATTTATGACTGCAAATAATTTTTCAGAATATATGCTATTTCTAGCCTTTGATATGGGAGAATTTAGTGACATATGCTTACCACATAGCTGATATGAGATAAACGAAGAATCTGTGGACTCTGCAGAATTATGTATTTTAGAGTAATTATACAAGCCTTAAATAGTGTAATTATTGTACAATGCATTACAATTATTGTACAATACAATATAATTATTGTACTATTTCTCATGATGCATGTCTATACCAAATATTCCATTAAAAAAGCCAACAGAATGATTTGCTAAAAGAGCAGACGTCTTAAAGTATCCTTCATATTTCCTAGCTACAAAACATAGGAGAAACATTTTCATCTGTCCATACTTCATTGTTCATTACAACAAAAAATTAATATTGTTTGCAATATAAGTTATATTTTTTCTATTTCTGATGGAATAAGAGTTGATTACAGTGTAAGTAGTTAATTTTGTAATGATATATAAAGAGAACAGAAGAGAGATAGGAGGACCATGTAAGGAAAGAGAGGTTGGTTATAAAGATAATGTCATAAGACCACTTACTATAACAGGTAACTAGAATATAATCTTGATGGGAAATTCTTGAAAATATGATTGGAAGAGGCAGAAAGAAAAATGCTGTGGTCACAAGAGAAAATGCAGGCAGCCTCTAGATCCTATAAAAGACAAGGAAAGAGATCTCTTCTAGATTTTCCAGAAGGAATATAGCACTTACTTTGTATCTTACACACACACACACACACACACACACACACACACACACACACACACANACACACACACACACACACACACACACACACACACACACACACACACATCCGTGTGTATATGTAAATATAGTAAGGATATACTATACCCTTGTGTGTGTGTATTTGTGTTTGTGTGTGTGTGTGTGTGTGTGTGTGTGTGTGTATTGAACAGCTCATGACAAACAGATGTTAAAAGCCTAGTCAAGAAATGATGAAGTAGGGTGTTATGACAGGCATTATTCATCCAGTACCAGGATAAGTGAGATTCCTAAACTGTTGTTCTAGATGTCAATTATAATAGTACATCGCTAATGTTACCTCTCATTCTCTTTTGTCATCTATCAAACTCATACACAGATCCAGATGAATTAACATCTTTTCAGAAGTGTTTTTCTTACAGCAGGCAGAACTGACTTTGTGGGCTCTATATACACATCATTGAAATACTGCTTTTTTTCCCCAAGTTTTAGAATGTTTATTATTATGACCAGCCTTTTGAATCTTTGAGTTTAAGGACTGTCTTTAATACATCTTACAGTTTCTTATGTACTGTCTGCTGTAGTCTCATGTGCAACATGTCTTAGAACTTAGGCCACAGAAACACTTAATAAATAAATGAGCTTTTATTTTAAACATGGTATCAACTCAAACGAACATGATTTTATAATATTTCAAACTTATTACAATTTTATATAGGTCTTTAATATCGCATTTTACAGAATTCTAGATCTTTCTCTTATTTTCACATCGGCAACTTTTCTAAGAAAACCGTGTCTGAACAGAGACTTTTATTATTCGATACCATCCAAAATTAAGAACTTAGTTAGATGTCGGCCTGATCTACATAGGCGTTCTATGCCAGCAAGGACTACTTGGTGAGTCTTGTCTCAAAAACTAGCAAGCAATAGCAACACGATAATTTGTTCTCATTAGTCTCAATATACTCCCTACTACTTCAAGGAAACATAGATGTAAAAAACCCAACAGGTGACTGTAAAAAGTAAGAAACTCCCCATGGGTTGCATATTTATTTGTCTATTAGAAGAAATACTATGTTGCTATCAGCAGACAGGCTAGCAGAATGCAAGAAGGTATATGCTTTACTCTTTTTCTTTCCACAACATTTATAAGCTCTACAAAGCAGAGAACAGCTGTTACACTGGCAGTCTGCAGTTTATTTTGGGCAAGTAGGGCAGAAGGGTGACTAATGTGCACTGTAATGGCATTATAAGTGACTCACTGGAGTGCAATTATCAGTAGAGTTGCCACATGTCTGGTTTATGATTAGGTTAATCTGTTCTTTAGTTGATTTCATTCAGTGTCTTCCTCTGGTAAACTTGAACATTTTGTTATCATGCCTGGGGACTCCAGTGGTTGACTATATTTCCAGATGTCCCTTGGCTAAATTTCATGTCACTTTTGTTTCAAGTTTCATTGGTTTGTACTTGACCCCACAGAACCATTTGCAAATTGAATCAGCATGCAAAGTTCAAGGCATGTGAAATTCCCAGTTCCTCATATACCGTAGCACCCACGGTCTTCTCTAGACAGTCTCTTTTCTCTCAGTGCTATTATTACTTAACCAGGTTTTCAGTCATCCTCAAGATACTGTGGGATTAGATAGCACTGCATTGTGTATATAAGAAATCACATTCCAGGGACAACTCATAGGTGCCTCTCAACTCAAAATTGACTACTTAGAGCATCCTATTGATATGACCTAACTTAAAACAGCAACCAACACACTGGAGATCTGAGTTTTTAAATTTTCCTATTTCTATTTGAAACAAAACAACAGCAGCAAACACACAACCACACAACCACAACATCCTAAATTTCTCTCCATATTGCAGTATAATTCTATGCAGATTTTAGATTTTAATTAATTTGTAATAGTACAGATAGAATCTTGGCCTTTGTTTTGTTTTGTTTTACATGATGGATTATGGAGTTGGTCCCTGTCACTAGTTCATGTTTTGCATGGCTTCCTTCTTTGAAAAATGGGAAGAATCTATAACCTATTCCTAAACCCAGAATAGGGTGGTAGAATAGCATTTAACATCTCTTCTGAATGCCTCAGTAAAAATTAAGTGATCCTAATAAGGAAGAGCCCATATAGGGGGAATCATGAAGGTTTGCTCCTTCCAGAAAGTAGCTCCACCTTCAGTTAGCAAAGTCAGGTTGTACCCAGGCTCATCATTGCAGGGACTGAATATTGCCAATGTGCTTGTGAATATGGAAATGTGTGTTTTCCCAACTGAGACTCCAGATGAGACTGAAGCTGGCAAACCTTTACTTTGCTGGTGAGAATATAAATACAAAATTTATTTAACCTATGCCAAGAATCATGAACAAAAGCATTTGGGATTAAAAGGTACTTTTATTAGAAGTTCTGACTTTATGGCAGTTCATGAAGATAAATATAGCAATAATCAAAGGTGTCTGTAACTAAGGTACCTTAGCTTTTCATTACAATGATTAATATATATATTCAATATTATATATATATATATATATAAGTGTATAATATTAATTATTGTTTCATGACCATTCTTTATATATTCATGTTTCTTACCTGCAAAATTGAATATTAAGTAACTCTCTGCTGTACCATTATTTTCAGTATAATAGAGAACAATTATACCTTGAAAATTTTATGACTATGAAATCATATAACACACTGGGGAACATAGGCTTATAGTAAATATAAATTTTCCTTTTCATAAGTCTTCCTTTTCTAAACAATCATTTTGTTGTTCTCCTAGTATCTGATTGTGCTTTCTTTCTTTCTTCCCACCCTGCCCTACTTAGGCTTGCCCAGTGCTTTTTGGCCCCTCCCACCCACTTTCCTTTCCTTTCTTCCTTCCTGTTTCCTTCCACATTTCTCTTTCTACAGGGTACATTACACTCATCTCCATATGTCCTCTCCCCTTATTTAATTTCAGCTTGTGAATCACTTCCCTGTGAAAGATTTCTTCTAACCCATCATGCTTTCAGTCCTACGTACTTATAATTAAATACTTGAAATGTAAACAGAAACTAATTTAGACATGTCTTATCATCTTAAAGGAAAGAACACATTTATATAAATATGTATATATCCACACAATTATATTTGCACCTCCCTGTGAAATGTGGCTTTATGCTCTGATATTCCCTGCTTTCTAGTGTCACTGTCATTTTACATTGTAGGTGGATGCTTGATAACGGCTTTGGATAGGTGACATTTCTCTCACATGCTGTTTCTGTATCTCAGATGTGGCATCACCATTGTTGATCCCCACACTTTGTAAAGACCATTCTTTCTCCACAATTTCAGTGTTATGTAGATGAAGTCTGAACGATTTCCATTTGAAAAATTTAAAGCAATGTGAACATAGTACAACACACTAGGTATATTTGTTCACTGACAATGGAAAGTATGAAAAGTGTTTTTATTGGTACTACTATCTACTTAAAGTGTTCTTATTTATACACTGAAAAAGACTTATGTTAGTACAGAATAGTCTACGGCTTATTTCTTGTGACTTAAATGTGTTTCTCAAGTATAAAATAGGTTAAGTGAAGATTGTTTATTATATTGCATCTAAATGAAAAGAGGGCAATGATATAATTTGCACGGTTGAAATGTTTCATTGAATGAATATAAAAATGCCAGTGTCATGACGATTCACAACTCAATTATGCACTGTGTAACTGTGACTGGTAAAATTTATTACAACGTTAACACCTATGATAGTCACGTTAGAAACTTTCTTCTCTATCCCTCAAATGCACCCTATTAGATTTTCATGAGATTCTTCCAATGCAGTATGTAAAATCTTAATTAAATGGAGAGATTAACTTTGGAGGGAAAACAGATGTATCTTTTAATTTTTTTGACTCACTGAAGTTTTTAGAAACGTATTTTATATTCTTGAGTACCTTCCCTCTTGTGACAATCTGTTGCACCCTGACTGAGTGCAGTTTGTTTCATAAATTCTGTACATGTGCATACACTAAATTGAAGGGCTGTGGAGCAGTGACAAGGGAAAAGATGCTGTACTTCATGTTCGGTTGTTCCCCAGAGGATTTTCAGGATGCTGCTGTGATTCCACAACCTGGAATCTGGTTATTTATCTCTTCTTCTTTTGTAAATGGACACAAACTCAGTCACATTTTAAAATAAATGCTACCCTTATTTTTGATTACTGTAGCTATTGTCTATTTGATTCAAAGAACATGACTGCACTTGACATCCTAAAAAAGAATCAACAATAAGTTTCATTCTTGATCAAACAGAAGACTATAAGACAAGGCTAGTTAAGTTTCTAACTCAGGCAGACAAGTATAGGGGGTAGTTTCATACCCTGAAGATTTCACATAACTTGGACTAAGTCACATGGCTCTTGTAAAATTCATACATTGGCTAACCTGAGACATGTATCTACAAAATAGATTTAAAGCCAAAACTCATCATAAGAGATAGAGAGGGATAACACATACTTATCAAAGAAAAATATTCCAACTATGGGATATTGCAATTCTAAACATTTATGAACCAAAGTTCATAAAACAACAACTATAGTTTCAATCATGTACTAACCCTCACACAGATAGTTGGAGACTTTATCATCCCACTCTTGCTAATAGGCTGATCATTCAGACAAAAACAGAACAGAGAAATGTTGGAGATAACAGATAGTACAGACCAGATGGACTTAACATATATTTACAGAATATTTTACCCATACACAAACAATATATATATATATTCTCACCATTCATAGGACCTGTATTCAAAATTGACCACATACTTGGGCATCAAGCAAGTCTGAACAGATAAAAAAAGAAAGAAAGAAAGAAAAGAAAAGAAAAGAAAAGAAAAGAAAAGAAAAGAAAAGAACAACAAAGCAAAAGCAACCAAACAACAAATGCTCTTGCATCCTATCTAGTCATCAGATTAAAGCTGGATATCAGCAGCAACAGAAAGCTTATGAATACATGGACATTGGACAACTAACACCATATAGAACAAAAATGGACAAAGGCAAAAATTAGTAATGATAAAACTTCCTTAAAATTAATTTTATTTACTTACGTTCTAGCCATTGGAACTCCTTCTGGTTCTCCCCACTTTGTTCCTCTCCTCATTTCCCCCTTGCTTCTTACAGGGTGCTACCCCTCTACTTCCACCCGCCTAGGTATCGCCCTTCCCCGGGACCTCAAGTCTTCCTAGGATTAGGTGCATATTCTCACACTGAGGCCAGATCAGGCAGTCTTCTGCTGTATATTATTTTATTTTATCATTATTATCTAGGTGTCCATTTATGTTCCAATGAGAGACAGAAAGAAGGTCGATTCAGACTAAGGGAGGTAGTAAGGAATTAGAGGAGGGAAGATGGCGAGAAAACCATAATTAGAATATATTGTGTGGAAAATATATATTTTAAATAAAAGAAAAAGTAGAAAACTTTAGATTTTGCCATATGATATATTATCTTATATTTTTATGCATGTAAATAATACATTTTGATCATATTCATTTCATTATTCTCCATTGTACTCTCTCTCACTTCCATGGATTATTCTATGCTTCCAAGTACCCTTTTTACCTTGTGTTTTAAGTTTTTAATGACTCATTCAGTTGAATTGGGGTGGCTTACAAGAACACGAGTGTGACAGCTAACTAGTAGTTACACCAATGAAGGCACTTTCCACTGAGCTCAGTGAATATTAACCAACAATAACTCCTCAGACAGTGATGAGGTCTGACCAGTCCTTCTTCCAGTCAAAACAGACAGTTAATGAAGTGAGTCTTTTAGTTCTTTTCTTCATCTATCTCAATTAATGTTATCCTTTGGTAATCTTATATATGCAGATAATATGTTCTGATTATCCCTAACCTTCACCCATTCTTAAATCCCTCCCACACCTTTAAGCCATTCCCTCACCCTGCACATATCCCCTAGCATTCATGCCCCTTGCTTTGTTTTGTGATCCAGCAAGTTCATTCAGGGGCATCAATATGCCCATGAATTTAGAAATATATGCTGGGTTTTGATGGGTTCAACAGTAGGTATATAACTGAAGATAATGAATATTTTTTGTTTCCTTCCAGAAATGTTAAGTAGCCAATAGTTCAGAAGAAAGAGGTAGGCCCTCAATAATCTGTAACTACTGCTAATGGAGCCAGTATTATGGACACCCAGTACAGGACTGTCTCTATTACTTTTGAGGAAATAATTAGCAAGTGTATATTTTAAAACAGTGAAGCTACCATTGATTTTAATTTGTAAAAACTCAATACTCACCTTTGTGAAACATTATTGACAAGTTAAAAGTTGGATACAATGTTTGAAATAAAATTCATTATGTCATTCTTGTTCCATTCCAAGTACTCATACCAACAACTCTTTTAGGTAGCAAATGAACTTGTATATTCTAGACTTCTCCTTTAGTTACATTATAAGATATTCCCTCACCCACTGAGTTTTGCGGGGTATGCCCAGCTACCCAGGGCAGCCTGGTGTCCTCTGGACCTCCATTATTCAGCCACCTCTCTGTCTGTTTTCTGCTTTCCCTTGTCCCAATACCCTTCCTACTGTGTCTCCAGGGGCAAACCCAACTGCTGAGAGACTTGCATGAAACCCTGAGTTCAATTGTTCAGCCCATACCCACCAGAGACCTGCCTCACCAGGATCATCAAAGTTAGGCCTCCTCCAAATTCCTGCTATAAGAAGAACATCCAGAGGCAACCAGATGCCTAAAGTCCAGCATAAAAAAAAAATCAACAAAACCCAGGACGATATGATGGTTTTAGAGTCCTGGCTATCCTAACACAACCAAAGCAGAAGAAAATAACCTTAAAACCAGTCTTATAAAGATGATAAGAGGCTTTTTAAAGAGGAAACAAATAAATTCCTTAAACAAATACAAGAAAATACAATTAAACAGGGGACGGAAATAAATAAATTTGTTCAGGACCTGAAAATGAAATAGAAGCAAAAGGAAACACAAACTGAGGGCATCCTGGGAATGGAAAACTTAAGGAAGAGAAGAGGAATAACAGACACAAACATCAACAAAATACAGGAAATGGAAGAAAGAATCTTGGGTGTAGAAGATACAATAAAAGAAATTTATATATTAGTAAAAGAAAATGTAAATCTAAGAAAATTCCTGACACGCAGGTCAGGAAGCAGGAGCTGATGCAGAAGCCATGGAGGGATGTTCTTTACTGGCTTGCTTCCACTGGCTTGCTCAGCCTGCTCTCTTATAGAACCCAAGACTACCAGCCCAGAGATGGCACCACCCACAAGGGAACCTCCCCCCTTGATCACTAATTGAGAAAATGCCTTACAGCTGGATCTCATGGAGGCATTTCCCCAACTGAAGCTCCTTTCTCTGTGATAACTCCAGCCTGTGTCAAGTTGACACAAACTAGCCAGTACAGCCACCAACCTGGGAGCACAGAGGAGATGAACCTAGATCTCATACACATTTGCAGCAAATGTGCAGCTTAATCTTCACATGAGTCTCCTAACAATTGAAGCAGGGTAGTCGTTTGGGATATTTGGGTCCCTGCTGCCATTGGATCCTCTTCTCCCTACATGCCTGCTTGGTTGGGCCTGAGTTGGAGAGGATGTGTCCAGTCCTATTGGGACTACATACCCCAGGGTGGGGTGGTACCTAAAGGGGGCTACCCTTGTCAGAAAAGAATGGAAGGGGTCAGTGGAGGGAAGGACTTTTAAGGGTGGTACTTGGAAAGGAGGACAGAGGCGGGCTATGATCAGGATGTGAAAGAAAACTAGGCATCTCCAGGATGTCCTAATTAACATTTGCTTTAAATAATTATCAGTACAATCGTATAAATACTATCATTTACTAGCCAACCTATCTGAAAATGATTACTCTCACCACTTGTATAGATATGGTTGCAGCAGACATCACTCTGCTCCGGAATGTTTTTGTTTCTGTCATTTTGCAGCATAAAGTATTTTTTCACAAATGTGGGCAACTTACTCATTTAATGCCTATTTACATTTTGAATGTGTTTGTCAAGCATTTTTGCATAAATGGGAGTTGGCTTTGCACTCCTGTGCATAAGCATAATGTATGCAAAACCATATACTTTCAATCTGGCTGCAGTTTAGAATCATCTGGGAAGTTTAAAAAATAATATAGATCCCCAGATTGTACCTAGAGGCTCTCACTTGTTTTCTGTGTTGATTTAGGTATCATTAATATTAATTTCTAGTCTATTCTAATGTGCAAATCAGGATGTGAAGTGCAGCTTATATGCTTACCAATTATAAAAAGTTCATAGATACTATGTTCAAAAGGCAATAATTAAATATACATTTTGAAATCATACTATATGAATAGTACTTTACACATTTTTACTCTTATTTTCTTAAAACTCGATTTTTACTAATGCTAATGTACTTCTTTCAGTGTTTAATGTATCTTCCACTATACGTTGAAACTAAAGTTTTATTTTTATCCTCATGGTAGGTGGATTAAAATGTCACTGTACCAGCTTTGTTAGGCTTGACACATTTACAAATCAAGAAAATTGTTGAACTATTAGGAAGGTTGAAATGCCTCTAAAACTAAATCAAGATACAAGTAACTATCATAGCTTGTCATGAAACCTAGTTACATCAAAACAGACTACATGCTCCAGGCAAATGGTTTGGATTTCAAACAATCACTGTCAGTGGGAGCACAGTAGTCACAAATTTTTAATTGTGTTTTTTTTCTAGCTGTATCTCCTTCATTTCTTCCCACATTTCCATCTATTTCTCCATTTCTCGATTATCTTTCCATCCCCATTCCCCACTCCTTTGCTATGTTCTACTCATAGCCCACTCTATTTTTACTCTTCAAGGGAGATCTATGTGTTTCTTCTAGTCCCTTTCTCTGTACATAACTTCTATGGGTGTATAGATTGTAGCTTGTTATCATTCATCTAATGGCTAATATCTGTATATAAATGAATATATACCGTATTTGTTTTTCTGTATCCAGGTAACCTCACTCATTCAGGATGATTTTTTTCTAGATCCACCCATTTGTTTGTAACTTTCATTATGTATTTTTCTACTAAATATTTTTCATTATATATTTTTCTAATAACTGAGAAATTCACCATTGTACAAATGTATGACTTTTTTTTTTATTCATTCTTCAGTTGAAGAAAATCTACGTTGTTTCAAATTACTGGCTATTGTGGATAAAGCAACAATGAACATGGCTGAGAAAGTGTCCTAGTGTTAGGATGAAACAACTTCTGAATATATGTCCCAAAGTCATATAACTTGGTCTTGTGGTCGATCAGTTCCCATCTTCCTGCAGAACCATCATACTGATTTCTCTAGTGGCTGTACGTGTTTGCCTCCCACCAGTAATCACAGAGTGTTCCTCTTACTCCATATCCTCACCAGCATAAGATGTCACTTGTATTATAATCTTAGCCATTGTGATAGATGTAAGATGAAATCTCAAATTAGTTTTGATTTGTATTTTCCTGATGGCTAAGGATGCCGAACTTTCCTTGAATTGTTTCTTAGCTAGTTGTGTTTCTTCTAATGCAAATTCTCTGTTTAGACATGTACCCCAAATTTTAAATGCATTATTTGGTTTTCTGATATCTAGTTTCTGAAGTTCTTTACATAATTTGGATGTTAGTCTTTTGTTAGATGTAGATTTGGTAAAAAAAAAAAAAAAAAAAAATCTTTTCCTATTCTGTAGGCTGCTGCTTTCTCTGAATGACAGAGTCCTTTGACCTTTAAAAGCTTTTCAGTTTCATGAAGACCCATTCATTGTTGATCTTAGGATGTATGCTAATGATGTTCTGATTAGAAAGTTATCTTCCATGCCTATGAGTTCAAGACTATTCTCCAATTTATCTTCTATCAGACTCAATGTATCTGGTTTTCTGCTGAGTTCTGTGATCCATTTGAATTTTACTTTTATTTAAGGTGATAGGTATGGATCTATTTGCATTATTCTACATACATACATACAGTTTGACCAGCAACATTTGGTCTTTCTTCCAGTGTTTATTTCTTGTTTCTTTATAAGAAAATAACATGTTTGTATGTGTTTAGATTTATGTCTACCAAATTGGCATTTCAATTCTTAATACCTATGCTCCAAATAGGCCACCCACATTTGTAAAAAGAAACAAAACAATAACAAAGTAAAACAAGAGAAAAATACTACTACATGTTAAATCACATATTAACCTTCATACATTGATAATAGGAGACCTCAATACTCTACTCTCACCAACAGACAGGTAATCTAGACAAAATATAAACAGAAAAATGCTATAAATAATAGACATTGTAAACTCTATGGTCCTAAGAGAAATTTACAAAACATTTGACCCAAATGCAAAAGAATATACCTTCTTCTTTATATATCATAGAACTTTTCCCAAAATTGACCACAAATTTATATACAAAGCAAATCTCAACAGATACAAGAAAATTGAAATAACTTCTTGCATCATATCAGACCACCACAGATTAAAGCTTGAAATCAATAACAAAAGAAATTACAAAAGCCTTACAAACTCATGGTAAATGAACAAATCTCTACTGAATTAAAAAATGGGTAAGAGAAAAATAAGGAAGGAAATTAAAACTTTTGACAATTGAATGAAAATGATACACAATATACCAAAACATATGAGACACAATTAAAATGATCCTAAGAGGCACAGGACTGAGTACCTACAAAACATTGAAGAGATCCCATATCAGTCACGTAATGTCATTCTAAACTCGAGATAAAAGGAAGAAATCATGTTCAAGAAGAAAAATATTAAGAAATAAACTATGGGGTGAAATTAGATACAAAGAAAACAATAAAAAGAATTAATGAAAAAACAGTAGATTCATTGAGAAAATCAATAATAATGACAAATCCTTATCCAAGTTAACTAAAAGGCAGAGAAAATATTCAAAATTTACAAAACTACAAACAAAAAGTGGGTCATAACAACAGATAGAAAGAAAATCCAGAAAATCATAAGGACACACTTTAAGAAACTGTATTCCAGGTTGTTTGTTTGTTTTTTAAATCTAAAAGAAATATATAATTTGCTTGATAGGTACCACTTATCAAAGTTAAATTAAGATCAGATAAGCAATTCAAACAGACCTCTATTCCCTAGTGAAATAGAAATAGTCACTAAGCCGGGCCTGGTGGCGCAGGCCTTTAATCCCAGCACTCGGGAGGCAGAGGCAGGCGGATTTCTGAGTTCGAGGCCAGCCTGGTCT
>NC_034601.1:41926387-41943602 GCF_900095145.1 Mus pahari | reverse complement strand
ACACACACACACACACACACACACACACATACATGCACTCACACACACATGCATGCACAAACATGCATGTGGAGTACCAAGGCACATATTTCTCTCCTAAGTACTCCTTAATTTTTAGCCTAAGTTAGATTTGCAAACCCCATTCTCCCAGTATAGAACCTCAGTAGGAAAATGTAATCATAAGAGACACAGATGTACCATGGTAACTGTAAAGAAATCCAAATCTATACATAAATGACAAGGAAAAAAAAGAAATACAAAATATGAGAACATTGAAGCTCTAAAGAAGGAAATAAAAAAAAAATCACTTAGAGAAGTTAAAAATATATGTTGCAAAAGCTGACAGGCAATAACATAAAAGACTTTATGAGTTTATTCCTAAACAATAAAACTATTAAATTCCAAACAAATTTCTATTTAAGACATTAACATCTTCAATGCACAATAACAGAAAAACATTTCTCTTGCTAACATATAAACTAATAAACATAGTTACCACAAATAAATATAGAAATAAGCAAAGTGAAAATTACAGTGTTTGAAACCTTACCAATGACGAAGTTGATACATGTATAGTTAATATTTCTCTTCTGAAATAAATTATTCTGTTTTGTTTTGTTTTTTATACTAATAGCATGGGTTAGTCACAGCCACTATTGCTTAATGTATCATTATGATCTTTATTATTACTTTCTTTTTAACTCTGCTTATCCAATAGTGATAAGATCAGAGAGAACTTTTGTTTTTTGTCACCATGCATGTGTACATATATGTGCTTGTATTTGTGTGTGTGTGTGTGTGTGTGTGTGCATGCGTGCACGTGTGTGTTGAATATTTCTTCACCTATCACATTTTATTTTTATTATTTGGACAGTTTGATAGTTGACATCACTTTCTATTGGTAATACCAAAATATAGTTAGACATGATTGAACACATCTATAATTTCAGAATTCAAGATGCTAAAGCAGAAGGAGCACAAATTTAATGTAAATACAGGCTACATAAGAGCTGGTGTGGGCAACAGACTAAGGACTTGTATGATGGCTAATCTTGGTTGTCAACTTGACTACATCTGGAATTATCTAAAGAACTGAACAAATGAAGCTCAAGAATAAGGAAGACCAAAGTGTGGTTGTTTCGTTCCTTCTTAGAAGGGGGAACAAAATACTCACTGAAGAAAATATGGAGACAAACTGTGGAGAAGAGACTGAAGGAAAGGCCATCTAGAGACTGCCCCACCTGGGGATTCATCCCATATACAGTCACCAAACCCAGACACTATTGTGGATGCTAAGAAGTACTTACTGTCAGGAACCTGATATAGCTGTCTCCTGAGAGCCTCTGCCAGAGTGTGACAAATACAGAGGCAGATGCTTGCAGCCAACCACTGGACTGATCACAGGGTCCCCAATGGAGAAGTCAGAAAAAGGCCTGAAGGAGCTAAAGGTGACAACCCTATAGGAAGAATAACAATATCAATCAACCAGACCCTGTATATCTCCCAGCGACTAAACTACCAACCAAAGAGTACACATGGAGGAACCCATGGCTCCAGCCTTATATGTTGCAGAGGATGGCTTTGCCAGTCGTCAGTGGGAGGAGAAGCCCTTGGTCCTGTTCCAGTGTAGGGGAATGCGAGGGCAGAGAGGTGTGAGTGGGCATGTGGGTGGGTAGGGGAGCATCGTCAGAGAAGCATGGGGAGGGGAGAAAGTATAGGAGGTTTGCAGGGGGGAACCAGAAAAGGATATAACATTTGAAATGCAATTAAAGAAAATATCCAAAAAGAACATATTTTTTCACAAAAATCTTTCCTCTCCCCCTTATATTATTATTATGATGATTATAATTATGGTCATTACTGCATTAATCAAATATAAATTGGACACGCCAGCTATTGCCAAAAAATTGGTAAGCAAGTATTAATGATAATTCTTTTAAAAATTATAATAATTAGAACTCTTTATAAGAGCATAGGCAAATGGTTATCTACATGAGCATGGGCTTCTTACCAGTGAATTCACCACTAAAGAATATGTCTCTCCAACTCATAGAAAACACTAACTGACAAGGGGCCTAATGAACCTCTTCCCCTAGCTTTGATCTAGGTCCCCAGATGGAGCTGATGAACCCGTCTCTGCCTTCTATGACAGGATGTTGACATGTTCAAACTTGCACAGCTTTTGTGCCCATAATGACTTCTGTGAGATTGACGGTATAATGGGGATGTCATATCTGAAAAATGTTCAACCCCATCCCACTTCCTGTTTGACACTTATTATCTCCTTCAAGATCTCTCTAAACCTTGGAGGAGTGATATAGAATCCCCATGTTTGCCTGAGCTCTCAACTTTTCTGATACTTAGCACTTTGCCCAGTTGTGAGCCTATCCAGTTACCACGGGTTATTGCATAGAAAACTCCTCCAGAAAAATCTGACAGTGTCACCAGTTTCAAATAACTACATTTATAACTAAAATAATAATGAAAAAGAACAAAAGAGAGCAAGGTAGAGGGATAAATGAATGAAGAGAAGGAAAGGAGGCAGAAGAAGATAAGAGAAAGGAAAGAAGGGATGGAGAGAGGGAAGGAAGGAGAAGAGAGAAAACTATGTGGATAGAAAGATGGGATCAGAAGGAGTATAACAAACAAAGGAGAATAATAGGGATGAGTAAGATACAATACATTGTATATGAAAAGGACACAATGCAATCCATTATGGTGTATAATTAACATATTCAAGTAAAAATTTAAATTTAAAAAATAAAAATGCTTTTAATTTGAATGCAACTTTCCCTTCAATTTACTTACTTATGAAACCTATGCTAATGATTTCTTAAGAAATTTCACTTACCTTTAAAATCAAGAAAATGCAGGTTCTTCTGAAAAGTACAAATAATTCATTTGCTCTTAAAATTAACATTTAAATATATTCCCCCAAGCAGGGACTTCTCAAGATTTTACGATATTCAGTGACAAAAAGAAAATACTTCATAATGAGACTAAATACCTTCTTTTAACTCACCTATTATTTGAAAAAAAAAACACTCTTTATAAAAGCATAAAACAAAATGATTGTGGAAATTTCTGTTCCAAAGAATTGCAATACTATCAATGGTTATAATACCTTTCTTTTTCATAGCACAATCCAAGAATTCTTCGGGAATATATATTATACATATTATAATATGGATAAAGAGAGGCTAGCTAGCTTTAGAAAAGGAGTAGATATTTGATTGGATATTCATCTGATATCAGAATCATGAGAATGAATTGTTTAAAGATAGTAAGCTTTTATAAGTCTCTTTTCTGTTGTTACAACTGCAGTTTTTCTTTATCTCATGATTAAAACATAGATGATCAGAAGGGATTCAAGCATTCTCCCTTGGGCCCTCATTGTTATTTGGCTTCTTTAGGTCTATACATTTCAATATGATTGTCTTGTACTTTATGACTAATACCCACTTATAAGTAAGTATGTAGTATGAGTGTCTTTCTGGGTCTGGGTTACCTCACTCAGATGCTATTTTCTAGTTTTATCCATTTATTTATTTATTTATTTATTCATTCATTCATTCATTCATTTTACATCCTTATGGCTTCCCACGCTCCAGATCTTCCCTTATATGTTTCATCCCCCACCCCCCTTACCCTTCCCTTCTAAGAGGGTAGAGACCCGAAGTCTCTGAAGGGCTAGATGCCTTCTCTCCCACTGAAGCCACAGAAGACATCCCAGTTAGGGAAATGGAATTCGCAAACAGGCAACAGCTTTAGGGTCAGCCCACACTCCAGCTGTTGGAAGAACATAAGAAGACTGATCTGTACATTTGCTACATTCATGCTGGGGCCCTCAGTCTAGCCAGGTATACTCTTTGGTTTGTGGTTCAATCTCTGAGAGCCCTAAATGGGCCAGGGTGGTTGACACTATTGGTCTTCTTGTGGAGTTCCCACCTACTTAGGGGACCTTGATTCTTCCAACACTTTCAAAAAAGTCCCAGAGCTCTGTCTAATGGTAGACTGTGGGCCTCTGCATTTCTTTCAGTCAGTTGCTGGGTGGAGCCTCTCAGAAGACATTTACTCTAGGTTCCTGTCTGCAAGAATAACAGAGTAACATTAACAGCATCAGGTATTAGTACTTGTCAATGGGATTGGTCTCATGTTGGACCAGTTAATGGGTGGCCATTCCCTCAGTCACTGTTCAAACTTTGTCTCCACATTTCTTGTAGACAGGACAAATTTCGGGTTGAACATTTTGTTGATTGGTTTGTATCCTTATAACTTCACTGGGAATCCTACCTGACTACAGGATGAGGCCACTTCAGGTTCCATAGACCCACTGCATTGACTCCTGGGAACATCCTCCATCCCACGACTTTAGCACATCCTAGATGGGATCCCACCACCCCCTAATGCCTTCAGTTGCAGATTTCCATTCACTCTCATGGCCATCTGTTCCTCTCTCCTATCTGTCCACTCACCTGATCCTGACTACCTACAAATCTTCTCCCCATTCTCTCTCCATCCAGTTGTCTCACTTCATCTGCCTCTTATGACTAGTTTATTCCTTCTTTCACATGAGATACAAGGATCCTCTCTTGAACCTTTCTTTCTGTTTAGCTTCTTTTGACTGTGGACTGTATAAGGGTACCCTGTACTTTATGGCTAATCAGTGACTTCAAACCATGCATGTCCTTTGGAGCTGGGTTACCTCACTTGGGGATTGATACTTTGTAGTTTCATCCATTTGCCTGCAAAATTTATGATGTCCTTGTTTTTAATAGCTGAATAGTATTCTATTGTGTAAATGAACTCCATTTTCTGTATCCATTATTCGATTGAAGGGCAACTGGATTGTTTCCAGTTTATGGCTATTAGAAATAAAGCTGCTATGATCAATGTGGGCATGTGTCTTTGTGGTATGGTAGAACATCTTTTGGGTATATGCCCAGGAGAGGTATAACTGGGTCTTTAGTTAGAACTATGTGCAATTTTCCTGAGAAACTGTCAGACAATCTCCAGAGTGGCTGTATAAGATTGCACTCCCACCAACAATGGAGGAGTATTCCCCTTGTTCAACATCCTCACCAGGATGTGGTGTCCTTTAAATTTTTTATCTTAATCATTCTGATATGTGTAAGATGGAAGGTTAGTATCATTTTGATTTGCATTTCTGTGATGACTGAGGACATTGAACATTTCTTTAAGTGATTCTTGGCCATTCGAGATTCTGTTGAGGATTCTGTTTAGCTCTGTATCCCATTTTTAAAATTGGGTTATTTTGTTTGTTGTAATCTAACTTCTGGAGTTGCTTATAAAATTTAGATATTATCCATCTGTCAGATGTGGGGTTAGTAAAGATCTTTTTCCCAATCTGTAGACTGCAGTTTTGTCCTATTGACAGTGTCCTTTGCTTTGTAGAAACTTTCAGTTTAATGAGGTCCTATTTATTTATTGCCTGTTACCTGTATATGGAATTAATTTTCTTAACTAGGCTTCCTTGTATGGCCTCAGTGGAAGAGGGACAATTTTAAATAAAATAAAATTTAGTTACAAGATAGAAAAAAGAAAAAAGAGAAAAGAGAAATAACTATTTCCATGCCTTCCCGCTCTCACTTTGGCTGTACATATGCTAAAATTGGAAGGATTAGGCAGATATTAGCATGGTCCTTGTACAAGGATGGCATGCAAATTCAGGAAGCGTTCCATTTTTTTCTAAACAGTGTAATTCTTCTGCAAGACATAAAGCAAATTCTGTCGACATTTTCCAGGCTGCCCTTACAGCAAAACTAGAGAGGATCTGTCATAGAAATGTCATCCTGTCTTGAGCTTTCCTGCTAAGACAAATTAAGACTCTTCAGAAAAATAATCAAATAAGAAGGATGAGATTACCATAGAATTTTAGTGATAAAGGAATATCAAGAGCACTGTTGGTAAGGGGTGTAAGAACGCTGAGGATCCATGTCAAGTAATAAAACTGAATCCTGTCTGATGCACATATGCACATTAAGCTGAATTAGAACAAAGGCTTAACTGTTGAATCCTAGAAGAGAACTATAGGAAGAAACTCCTTGATACTGGTTTTATCAATGATTCTTTTGGCAAGATGGCACACCAAAAGCAGAAATAATACCTACCCCCCAAAAAACACCTGGATAGTGGCGACTAAAACATGTCTGTCCAAGAATGTAAGCAACTGGCAACTGTGAGTGAATCTTAACATATTTTTGGAAAAGTTGTCCAAAATTAACTGATATGAACTTAATATTAAAATATATAAAAGCTCACATAACTAAACAGCAAGCAAATTGCATGATTTAAAAAAGATGTCCAAAAATATTTGAGTATAGAAATATTTAAAGAACATATGTAAAATGGCCAGTGTTATACAGCATTATTAATTAATCATCAGAGAAATGAAGAAAAAGATACAATGAGATAATACCTCCCATATATTGACAAAGCTATTGTATAGTGGACAATTGATAGCAATTATATGATTAATACATTATGGAGGAAGCAAAACCATTATAACATTTGCTGGGAATGTGCATTGTTTGGATGTTACTTTTTTTCCATTTCATTGCTATCATGAAATATTTTGACCAAATGCAGCTCAGGGGAAGAAAGATCTTATTGGGGTTATACTTACAGGTCATATTACATCATTGAGAGAGAAGCCAGGGCAGGGCAGGACTCAAGCAGGAATTCAAAGGCAGAAACCATGGAGGGATAGTCCTTGCTGCCTTGCTTGGTGAATATTATTTTTCAATATTTTAATAGGTTAATGTTTGGTCAGTAATTAAGTCCCTTTAAAAGATAGTTTTAACCTTTATCTTTAGACAAAAATATCTAAAAACAAAACTATGGAAAGTGTATCAGAGATCCATCAATTTTATAACATTCTACTGAATAGAAAAATTAGATGAGAGCCAGACATGTTAGAATATAACTGCAGTTTCATTTTGTATGTATGTATGTATATATGTATATATGTATATTGTGTGTATAAATGTGTGCAAGGTGATCATGATGTCATCCAGGACTAAAGCAGTGATCAATGGAGCCTTGGATACATAATAAAATAAACCACCACCAAACCCAGACACTATTGCATATGCCAGCAAGATTTTGCTGACAGGACCCTGATATAGCTGTCTCTTGTGAGGCTATGCCAGTGACAGGCAAATACAGAAGAAGATGCTCACAGTCATCTATTGGATGGAACACAGGGTCCTTAATGAAGGAGCTAGAGAAGTATCCAAGGATCTAAAGGGGGCTGCAACCCTATAGGAGGAACAACAATATAAACTAACTAGTGCCACCCAGAGCTGTGTCTCTAGCTGCATATGTAGCAGAGGATGGCCTAGTTGGTCATTATTGGGAGGAGAGGCCCTTGATGTTGGAAGATTATATGTCCCAGTACAGTTGAATGCCAGGGCCAGGAAGCTGGAGTGGGTGGGTTGGGGAGAAGGGTTGGGGGAGGGTATAGGGGACTTTTGGAGAAGAAACTAGGAAAAGGGATTGCATTTGAAATGTAAATGAAGAGAATATCTAATAAGAAAAAAGAGTTGGTGAAAAAAAAAAAAAGATAGAAAAGTCAGTCAGGATGTTTCCTACATCCCAGCAGGTAATCTATCTAATTACTGTTACACACCCTTGTTAGGGTGGGTGCTATACAAATTCCATTTATTATCATAAAACACCTATTCAACTTGGCTAATTCTGTATAACAGAGTTTTTGTTTTCCAATTTATTGATTTAAATCATAGATATAAAGGAGAACTGAAGAATAAACAATTGTGTTTACTTTAAATGCTTTACATTGTTATTATTACTGTTATTAATCATATTAGCATGCACATGTGTGAAGTGGCCACAAGGACATATGTAGAGGTCAGAAGACAACACACAGAACACAGTTCTTTCCTTACTCCCTTTGAGTTTTAGTTCTGAAGTTACCAGGCTTGGTAGAAGTTACCCTCAAACACTGAGCCATCTTACTAACGCTGATTTTAATTCATACATAAGCATACAGAGTTCAAGTTTCTCTTAAAATACAAAGAAATCTTTCCCTGTCACATTGTTATGTCATAGAAACCTGACTACAGGTGTTGGATATAGCTCCTTCCTTTATAATCAGGAACATTTCACGGGTGTCCTCAATTTTTTCTGTGAGAACTATTCAACAGTATGAAGAGGGTGGGCAGGAGTGGAGTGTGCAGCATGATGGTCTAAGTTCAATACTTTGAGGTGCACATGGTAGAAGGTGAGAACTGATACCCAAACTAGGTTTTCCTTTGACCTTGACCTGTGTGTCACTTCATATGCACACCTGTACTCTCTCATACACATATACATACATACACATTCCAATAATGAATAGACCTATAATTTTTAAAAAAGAATGCATTAGTACAGTAAATGTATAAAGAAAAACAGAACTATAGAACAAATACTTATGAGCTCAATCTTGTTTTATTTCTTTCTCAAAATCCACCCAAGAAAACATGGGCAAGGTCATCTGTTATGTCAGTAGTAGCCCCTAAAGTCATTCCACCTAAAAGCATGCATAGCAGTGTCCATCAGATCGTCTGAAGTCTTCCTGGGTATAACAGGACAATTTACACAATATTTATAACATGTCTATTGTTTCAAAGAAAATGCTGTTTTTCTATGGTGTTTTTCAGTAAGTTGTTTTTCTTTTTAACAGTGGTCAACACCACCAGAAAAGCCTATAAATTCCTCCAGGGTAGAAAGAGTTCTAGTTTGTGGTTATGGTAACAAGTGGTTGGCATGTTCTCACCATACTACGAGGTCAGTAGGTCAGTACCTGTGTTGCCATCAAGAGGTAACATGAGTCCAGAAATAATAAATACCGTGCTGTCTAGCAGCAGAGCATTTCTAGATGTATCAGTACCATAGGCTCTTGCGCAGTCTTTTGTTACGTAACAGGGCTAGTGTGTTCCTGTTTTCAGTGGGCAAATCTAGCTGTATTGGCAACCAAATACTTTACTTTTTGGCCCATTGAGGGCTTCCACAATGGTTTCTTTCCCAGTCCCTGACATGAGGCACAGAGGATGTTATTGCCAATTTCCAAGGATTCCCACACATACTTCTAAATTTTCTTGCCTCCAATTTATTATCAATTTCAATCCGACCACTCAAATCTATAGATTCACGTACAGTTGGATGAGTGAGCGTATAAGTAGATAGGAAGGGTTTTTTTTTTTTTTTCAAGTCTACTTCTAGCCTTCTATAACAATGATGAACACTTGCAGGGCTCTAGTACTTACAAGTTTTCCTCATTACTGTTATTATTCTACAAATGAAGCTGAAAGAAACTGCAGGATATTTTTACTCACACCAACAAACACGGATGATCCATTTCTGAAGGAGGACAGGGTTTGTTTTCTCTGTCCTTTGATTGAAGATGCTGTTCTTACCAGCTCTTTAAATCTTAAGTATGAGCAGAGAGAGAGGTTGGGATACTACAGAGATGGATGATTGGTGTCAGCACTGACTATTTATATGCTTTGCTTTTGGTTTCCAAAGCTACACCGACCTGGAGACAAATGAATCATTTGTTGTGTGTGATCGATTGATTCTACTTCTACCCTCCAGATGGATTTCAAAGAGGTGATGATCTCAGCTTGTGTTGGACATCATTTGATGTCTCAGTCTAGTGCTCTGGCTCTGTCCTGGGCTTTAGGAGCACAAAGTGAACAGCAAGTTCCATGGCTTTCCTTTTCATCATTAATCCAAGAAAGTAAATAGCAACAAAATATGCATCAATATTACAAGTCTATTGGAATTCGCAGACACTCCAATAGGCATCTCTAACCAAAACACCTCTATATCAACATTTGGCAGAACAATAAGATTGTCCACACGGAAAACTGAAATTTACCCTGACTTCTATCAAGCCAGGTTCTACCTGAACCCTTAAATTTCCATGCCCCATAGTAAAAGGGTCACAGCTAGTCATAAAAGTAGATCTTGTCTTTAAAATACACAGACAGAGTGGAGTCATAGCTCAGTTGGCAAAGCGCTTGCCATACAGGCATGAGACTACTCAAGTAACTAGGACCCATGTATGAAAGGCAGCATGGCAGCTCATATTTATAATCTTGGTGCTGGTGAGATGGAGACAAATGGATTCCTGGATTCACTGTACTGTCAGTTCATCATGTTTGGTTATCTCCAGTCTAAAGTTAGGCCTTGTCAAAAACTAAAACAAACAACATCCAAAACAACAAAAACAAACATGGCACCTGAGGAATGACACACAAGACTGGTATTAATTCTTGGTATGTAGACACCCCCCCCCATACCTTCACTTAAACAGTTACATAAAGCAATGTGCTATCAGTTATTGAATGATAAGATGTAATAATACCCTCTTCATGGACTAGATGTCCTTCAGATAATTAGATCTTTAAAATTTTATTGGTAATACTAGACAATGAATATGTTTATGGCTTATTTTCAACCACCTGACAAGCAATTCCTTTCTAGGACATTCAGAGTCCTTGATACTCATTCCTCCTTAAGGAAAACTGATGTGCCATCAGTGTAATAGACCAATGTCGTGTTTGATGTCAGACAACTAAAGTCTTTGCAGATTATGTGTCACAGAAAGTAGAATGTTGGGTCACATAAGTGAATTTTTAATTACCATCTTTTTTATGGAAATGAAGTATTCTTTCCTTACTAAGATTGGGAAAGGTACACTTGCCCTAAGTAGAGCTGTGTACAAAATTCCTGAACCACAATGACATGCTTCAGTAAAAATAACACAGCTTTCATAGTGACTATAATTGGTTTTACCATATTATAAGTTTGTAATCTACCTTTTTTGCTCTGAGCTTCTTGATTTCTTTTTCTTTTTTTTTTCTTTCCTTTTTAAAAAATTCTGTTGTGTTTTGAATTTCAAACAAAAGCATAAAACAAAAATTCTTAGTGGATGTTTGCAACTGGGGAATCCAAACCTATTTTCATTCTCTGAAGGTTGTCCATTTGTATTCAAGATATAATATTGATTGTCATTTAAAGTTTCTGCTGAGGCTAGAATTTTACAAGAACTTCCTAAAATAATTACCTTTGCTTCTAAAATCAGTGAATACTAAGAAAATAGCATCGGTATATTAAAAACCTCTCTCAGACACCCATTGTCTTAGATATTGCTGTGAAGTAACACTATGACCAAAGCAACTTAATAAGGAAGCCATTTAATTTGGGTCTTATTTATAGTTCCAGAGAGTGAGTCCACAACCAATATGGCAGGGAGCAAAGCAGCAAGCAGGCAGGCCTGGTGCTAAAGCAAGTGACAGCTAAAGAGAGAGACAGCCTTGCATAGGTCCTTGAAACCTCAAATTCCACTCCAATGGCACACATCTTTCGAAAAGGCTACATACATCCATCAAACTAGTCCAGCAACTAGGATCAAAGCATTTAATCTTATAAATCTACGGAGAGTTTTTATTGAAACAACCACACCCATTAAAAGGACTTGAACTCCATTTATAATGGCTTTCATAAGCCCAGAAGTCACTGGAGATCTGGGCTAGCCCAAGGGTAGAATTTACATACACTTATATACCTAGCTGTTCTACTCTTTCAAGTATTTTCAATTACAACGTAGAAAATATTTGTGATGTATTAGTTATATAAAGTGTGAAGTTCTACTATGTCCTAAGTAAAGAAAATGTGGTCTTTTCTAAATGGCCAGGTTCTGTGGTTGATAGGTATTTCACAATACAAGACAGGGATTCAAGTTATTCACTGTAGAGAAAACCACTTGAGGAAAGCATGAGTCCCTCACAATTAATTTTATTTGATTAAAATGTAATTACCTAATTTCATCTTCCCTCTTCTGTCTACAGCATCTTTCCCTTCTGCTCTCTATCAAATTCATGGCCTCTTTTTATTATTACTGTTGCACACACACACACACACACACACACACAAATGTACAAATACAACCTGCTGAGTCTCTTTAGTGTCACTTGTATGTACAAGCCTTTAGGGCTAACTTTATCACAGTATAGGGTTTGAAAAGATAGCTCCTTCATCCATGTTGACAAGTCAACTAATATTATTAATCTTTGCATCTTATTTAAACAGCCACGTTGTGAGATTTCACGGGTATGCTTCCTGTCAGTTCTAGAACCATAGTCCTGCAGCAGACTACCTGGCAAACTAACTCACACCATCTTGTACCCTCTAGTTTGAAGAGTCATTTGAGCTCCCTGAGTGTGTTTCAGTAGTTGGCTAACATTCCATCATTAATATACAACTATTAAGACAGTCTACTGTTGACTTTAAGGTGTATGTGATGTCACTAATTGACTAACTTCAGGAGCATGGTACTCATCAACAAACTTCACAGATAACTAGAATGCATTTTAAATGCCTGGTAGTAGTTGATCATGAAGAGGGCAAAGAATCGATATTTTTCTTTCATAATCTTGTATAGGGGAACATTCAATCTCAGTTGACAATCTTTAGCTTGCATCTCCTTTTTGTTAATTATTTTCATTATTATAGAAGGTAAAGATATACACTGATTGATTTCCATATGTCCTATTCTTAAAAACATAGTAGCTAAGGAGCCATTACTCCATAGCCAGGCAGGCAAGACATCTTCATTAACCTTTTGCCTGAAAAAGTCATTTTATCCATGTTTCTAGCATGCAGAAATCTTACCATCCTATTGACACTAGAGGATTCAGTGTATGGCAGGTTCTCCTACTGTCAAATTTGGCCTCTGGAGATCAGGTACTACTGAGAGTCACAGGAAGACCATTGACAACCATGGCCATCAATTCCTCGCAGCCTTAATAATAGAAGTTTCCCTTGGGCAATCACAAGGGCCCAGCTTACAGTAGCTGTTTAGTTCTCCAAGCCTAGCCATATACAGGACGATAATGATCTTATTTTACCAGACTTTAAGGGACTCATCTTGGCAGTGACTGCGACACGTTTCAAATGTCCATGCTAGGTTCATTTCCCTTGTTTCTAGAAAATATTGAAATATGACTAAAAATTGTAACTATATAAAAGTAAGTAACACAATATAATGAAAAATTATGTATTTGTCTCTAGGTTTTGTACAATCTCAACAATATTGCCTGCATATTCCTTTTTATTCTGGGGAAATCTCTTTGGTTGTGATTACAATACTTCTACCATAATTAAAATATTCAAAGTATTTAAATTCAACATATATGTTTATTTCCTGTAAACAAAACAAAGAAATCAGTAATCATGTCATTTGTGCTTTGTTGTAACCATACATTATAACACAACATAGCTAGAATATCTCTATTTTGCTTAAATAAGATATAGAACAATGATTTGACTTACATGTTTTTGACAGGAATACTTCACAAATAGTGTAATATTCTTCCATCGGGGACAGATAATATCTAGGAACTGTTCATGTCCAATGACTAAAGCCACTATTCCCTTCCTTTAGAGAATTATAAAATGTATAAAGTGACAGTGTTCTAAATCTAAAATCAAATCCTTATCTTGGCAGCAAAGCTATTTCCAAAAGAGAACAGCTATCTCTTTTCTAGTTGCACAACATATAGAAGAAAGCAAAAAGAGATTAAGGTTTCCATTTATATAAATAACATTTACCTCACATTTTAAAGACACAAATCAGTTAGTTATATTACATTAACTCATATATTTAATCACATGCAATTTGCTGCATGTAGGTAATTCTTGCTGGTAATCACATCCCTATGATCCCATTCACCAGCTAGAAAAGACTTAAGGTACAAATTTGTTACATCCTATATCATATGTAACAATCTCCCCAATTACCCTCCATTATGTTATCATGACAATGAGACTTATATTGCTATCACTCACTAGAACCAGGTAGTGAAACTACAATTGTCTGCTAATTGATTTGGGATAGAGGTTTTCAATGATGAATAGCACATAAAATACACATGTAGTCAAAATCATTTTTTGTTATTTAAAGTAAGAAAAACTATTTCAAGATCATAAATGTATTAGAAGTTCTATGATCAAAGGAGTGAACAACGCATTTTCATGAAGTCCCATGGCTGCTCTTGTATTATGTTATTTCTCGTACAAATATCTATAGTTATATTTTTATGTATCACATATTTATTGCTCTGCCTATTGCCCAAGTGACAGTATGTCATAACACTTCCTGCAATCATTTTTCAAATTAGTAATGTCTGTGATATTATATTGCATACAAAACTCTGTGAAGTTGCATTACATTATTACTGAGATATTTCTCATTAATTTTTCTAAATGAATGTATCTTGTATTTAATCAGTATTTTGAAAAAGTGGATTGTTTAAAATTTACATTGTTAATACATTTAGTAGAGTAGTGTGGGTAATACATTCATCTCATGCTTGTGAATAAAATTTTGTTTTTTAATGTTTCTTTGGTTTTTTTGTGTGTGTGTTTATGTGTGTGTATGTGTGTATGTGTGTGTGAGTGTGTGTGTATGTGTGTGTATGTGTGTGTGTGTGTATGTGTGTGAGTGTGTGGTGTGTGTATGTGTGTGTGTGTTTATGTGTGTGAGTGTGTGTGTATGTGTGTGTGAGTGTGAGTGTGTGTGTATGTGTGTGAGTGTGTGTTTATGTGTGTGTGTATGTGTGTGTGTGTTTATGTGTGTGAGTGTGTGTGTATGTGTGTGAGTGTGAGTGTGTGTGTATGTGTGTGAGTGTGTGTGTATGTGTGTGAGTATGAGTGTGTGTGTATGTGTGTGAGTGTGTGTGTATGTGTGTGTGTATGTGTGTGTGTGTTTATGTGTGTGAGTGTGTGTGTATGTGTGTGTGAGTGTGAGTGTGTGTGTATGTGTGTGAGTGTGTGTGTATGTGTGTGTGTATCTGTGTGTGTATGTGTATGTGTATATGTGTGTGTGTGTGTGTGTACTGTGGATACATATATGCAAATGTGCTCAAGAGTAAGGAGATTTCATTGTTCAAAATGGTGTACTCATTGTCTTGGACTCATGCACTCAGCTAGGTGGATTAAACAGCAAGCACCAGCAACCTGCCTATTCCTTCACATCAACACCAGACTTGGAACAACTAATTTCCTAGGTAGATTCTGGGGATAGAACTCAGCTCCTCAGTGAGGGCTTTACCCATTTAACACTTTGTTTACTTCTGAAGGCTGAAAGTGTAATAGTGTAGCTTATAATCATAATAACAATTACAAAACCAATATTGGAGTATATATCACAACATAGTGTATACTTTTATTCACCTAATTTTGCACTACATTGAGCACGTGCATCATTGGCATATTTTAGTTTTATTTTTTAAAAAAAATTTATTAGATATTTTCTTCATTTACAATTCAAATGCTATCCCGAAAATCCCTTATACCCTCCCCCCGCCCTGCTCCCCAACCCACCCACTCCCACCTCCTGGCATTCCCCTGTGTTGAGGCATAAAATCTTTGCAAGACCAAGGGCCTCTCCTCCAAGGGCCGATTAGGCCATCTTCTGCTACATATGCAGCTACAGACATGAGCTCAGGAGGTACTGGTTAGTTCATCGTGTTGTTCCTATGGGCTAAACCCATTATTTCAGAATGGGAAGAACTTCTAAGTTCTTGATTGTTTTGTTTCTATTAGTTTCACGTAAATCATAAATTTGATAAACATATTTCCTGTTATTTACCTGACCTAGTTGATAAAGTTGTAATGCATTTCTGAAAGAAGTGAATGACCTGAGAAACTTCAGCAGTTCTCCTACCAGAGATAGTGACAATATGAGTCCTCTTGAGGGAGAGCTCAGCATGATATTAACTATCTCAAATATCTTCATTCAAATCTTCCTCAGAGTGAGTAGACTTTACAAGTTTTAATTTAATTTAATTTTATTTTTACCTAAAGTGTACCTATTAGCAGGTCAAGACATAATAAACAGATTAAAATCTAGAAATCACAAATAATTAGAATGTTGATCATTGAACAAATAGATGAAATGTTGCAACATATCTCTAATATTGGATACATTAATGATGATTTCTTAAAGTTTTCTAGAGCTTTTTAATTTTACCACCCACTTAGTCTATTTGCTGTTCACAATGACCCTCCACAAAGAAGGCAAGGTAAGTCAAGGATCTCTCTGTTGAAACTGCCCTAGAAAGAACTGTTTCTAGTGGGCAGACAGCTCCCTAGCTTATGTGTACATTCCTATCCCATTCCACTTCCAAGTAAGCAAGCAAGCAGCAGGAATTCAGTGTTATTTTGTGAGAGAACTTAGAATTTACTTTAAGCCAATATTCTTTAAATGTTTTAAGATTTATCTTTACTCATGTGAATTTTTAAGTTGAGCTGTGTCTATAACACATGTGTACAGGTGCCCACAGAGGACAGAACAGGGCACCAGATTCCACAGAACAGGAGTTACAGGCATGATGAGTCCTGCTTGTCAGTACTAGAAACTAACTCGGATCTTTGGTAACAAAAGCAGGTACTTTTAACTTCTGAGCCAAATATCTTTCCAGCCTCAAAGCCAGTATACTTTAACTGAAATCTTCATTAATGAGATGATAGGAATCTGAGAAATTAATCACTGAACACTGCAGTGACATTGCATTTGCTTCAATAGCAGACAACAACGACTTTGGGGCAAAAAAAATAGTAAATAAGTAGAAGTAAATTGCATAGAAACACAGACACCCAGATGTTGACACAGACACACATTCTGCACCAGAAAGTAGAATACTAAACTACAACATAGTTTCAAGTTGAGACTGAAAACTACTGCACATAGAAGCAATACTGGAATGCAAGGCCACCAGAGAAAGACTTGTAATCACAGTTTCCTGCGATCATGAAGCAAGCAAGCGGAGTAGAGACAGATTGTGCCTTGCGTATTTTCTTGAGGGAACATGGAGGTGAAGGCACTTCCCCCCAAAAGTAGCAGCTGCAGTAAATGATGGCGTATGAGGTCATAAATCAGGGTGGAATTCATGGGAGTGCCTTAACAGTTAATGTGCCTCATGGCAGATATAAACAAAAGGTTTCTATAAAGTTTTACTTAGGCTATCCTTTCCTGACATAACACCTTCTACCCTATAGCAAAAGGGTCAATGATGTCAGGGGTGGATATTTCCTGTCATACTCTCATTTTCTAGCCCTATCTCACACACACACAGACACACACACACACACACACACACACACACACACACACACACACACA
>NC_034601.1:41890553-41925828 GCF_900095145.1 Mus pahari | reverse complement strand
ACACACACACACACACACACACACACACATACATGCACTCACACACACATGCATGCACAAACATGCATGTGGAGTACCAAGGCACATATTTCTCTCCTAAGTACTCCTTAATTTTTAGCCTAAGTTAGATTTGCAAACCCCATTCTCCCAGTATAGAACCTCAGTAGGAAAATGTAATCATAAGAGACACAGATGTACCATGGTAACTGTAAAGAAATCCAAATCTATACATAAATGACAAGGAAAAAAAAGAAATACAAAATATGAGAACATTGAAGCTCTAAAGAAGGAAATAAAAAAAAAATCACTTAGAGAAGTTAAAAATATATGTTGCAAAAGCTGACAGGCAATAACATAAAAGACTTTATGAGTTTATTCCTAAACAATAAAACTATTAAATTCCAAACAAATTTCTATTTAAGACATTAACATCTTCAATGCACAATAACAGAAAAACATTTCTCTTGCTAACATATAAACTAATAAACATAGTTACCACAAATAAATATAGAAATAAGCAAAGTGAAAATTACAGTGTTTGAAACCTTACCAATGACGAAGTTGATACATGTATAGTTAATATTTCTCTTCTGAAATAAATTATTCTGTTTTGTTTTGTTTTTTATACTAATAGCATGGGTTAGTCACAGCCACTATTGCTTAATGTATCATTATGATCTTTATTATTACTTTCTTTTTAACTCTGCTTATCCAATAGTGATAAGATCAGAGAGAACTTTTGTTTTTTGTCACCATGCATGTGTACATATATGTGCTTGTATTTGTGTGTGTGTGTGTGTGTGTGTGTGCATGCGTGCACGTGTGTGTTGAATATTTCTTCACCTATCACATTTTATTTTTATTATTTGGACAGTTTGATAGTTGACATCACTTTCTATTGGTAATACCAAAATATAGTTAGACATGATTGAACACATCTATAATTTCAGAATTCAAGATGCTAAAGCAGAAGGAGCACAAATTTAATGTAAATACAGGCTACATAAGAGCTGGTGTGGGCAACAGACTAAGGACTTGTATGATGGCTAATCTTGGTTGTCAACTTGACTACATCTGGAATTATCTAAAGAACTGAACAAATGAAGCTCAAGAATAAGGAAGACCAAAGTGTGGTTGTTTCGTTCCTTCTTAGAAGGGGGAACAAAATACTCACTGAAGAAAATATGGAGACAAACTGTGGAGAAGAGACTGAAGGAAAGGCCATCTAGAGACTGCCCCACCTGGGGATTCATCCCATATACAGTCACCAAACCCAGACACTATTGTGGATGCTAAGAAGTACTTACTGTCAGGAACCTGATATAGCTGTCTCCTGAGAGCCTCTGCCAGAGTGTGACAAATACAGAGGCAGATGCTTGCAGCCAACCACTGGACTGATCACAGGGTCCCCAATGGAGAAGTCAGAAAAAGGCCTGAAGGAGCTAAAGGTGACAACCCTATAGGAAGAATAACAATATCAATCAACCAGACCCTGTATATCTCCCAGCGACTAAACTACCAACCAAAGAGTACACATGGAGGAACCCATGGCTCCAGCCTTATATGTTGCAGAGGATGGCTTTGCCAGTCGTCAGTGGGAGGAGAAGCCCTTGGTCCTGTTCCAGTGTAGGGGAATGCGAGGGCAGAGAGGTGTGAGTGGGCATGTGGGTGGGTAGGGGAGCATCGTCAGAGAAGCATGGGGAGGGGAGAAAGTATAGGAGGTTTGCAGGGGGGAACCAGAAAAGGATATAACATTTGAAATGCAATTAAAGAAAATATCCAAAAAGAACATATTTTTTCACAAAAATCTTTCCTCTCCCCCTTATATTATTATTATGATGATTATAATTATGGTCATTACTGCATTAATCAAATATAAATTGGACACGCCAGCTATTGCCAAAAAATTGGTAAGCAAGTATTAATGATAATTCTTTTAAAAATTATAATAATTAGAACTCTTTATAAGAGCATAGGCAAATGGTTATCTACATGAGCATGGGCTTCTTACCAGTGAATTCACCACTAAAGAATATGTCTCTCCAACTCATAGAAAACACTAACTGACAAGGGGCCTAATGAACCTCTTCCCCTAGCTTTGATCTAGGTCCCCAGATGGAGCTGATGAACCCGTCTCTGCCTTCTATGACAGGATGTTGACATGTTCAAACTTGCACAGCTTTTGTGCCCATAATGACTTCTGTGAGATTGACGGTATAATGGGGATGTCATATCTGAAAAATGTTCAACCCCATCCCACTTCCTGTTTGACACTTATTATCTCCTTCAAGATCTCTCTAAACCTTGGAGGAGTGATATAGAATCCCCATGTTTGCCTGAGCTCTCAACTTTTCTGATACTTAGCACTTTGCCCAGTTGTGAGCCTATCCAGTTACCACGGGTTATTGCATAGAAAACTCCTCCAGAAAAATCTGACAGTGTCACCAGTTTCAAATAACTACATTTATAACTAAAATAATAATGAAAAAGAACAAAAGAGAGCAAGGTAGAGGGATAAATGAATGAAGAGAAGGAAAGGAGGCAGAAGAAGATAAGAGAAAGGAAAGAAGGGATGGAGAGAGGGAAGGAAGGAGAAGAGAGAAAACTATGTGGATAGAAAGATGGGATCAGAAGGAGTATAACAAACAAAGGAGAATAATAGGGATGAGTAAGATACAATACATTGTATATGAAAAGGACACAATGCAATCCATTATGGTGTATAATTAACATATTCAAGTAAAAATTTAAATTTAAAAAATAAAAATGCTTTTAATTTGAATGCAACTTTCCCTTCAATTTACTTACTTATGAAACCTATGCTAATGATTTCTTAAGAAATTTCACTTACCTTTAAAATCAAGAAAATGCAGGTTCTTCTGAAAAGTACAAATAATTCATTTGCTCTTAAAATTAACATTTAAATATATTCCCCCAAGCAGGGACTTCTCAAGATTTTACGATATTCAGTGACAAAAAGAAAATACTTCATAATGAGACTAAATACCTTCTTTTAACTCACCTATTATTTGAAAAAAAAAACACTCTTTATAAAAGCATAAAACAAAATGATTGTGGAAATTTCTGTTCCAAAGAATTGCAATACTATCAATGGTTATAATACCTTTCTTTTTCATAGCACAATCCAAGAATTCTTCGGGAATATATATTATACATATTATAATATGGATAAAGAGAGGCTAGCTAGCTTTAGAAAAGGAGTAGATATTTGATTGGATATTCATCTGATATCAGAATCATGAGAATGAATTGTTTAAAGATAGTAAGCTTTTATAAGTCTCTTTTCTGTTGTTACAACTGCAGTTTTTCTTTATCTCATGATTAAAACATAGATGATCAGAAGGGATTCAAGCATTCTCCCTTGGGCCCTCATTGTTATTTGGCTTCTTTAGGTCTATACATTTCAATATGATTGTCTTGTACTTTATGACTAATACCCACTTATAAGTAAGTATGTAGTATGAGTGTCTTTCTGGGTCTGGGTTACCTCACTCAGATGCTATTTTCTAGTTTTATCCATTTATTTATTTATTTATTTATTCATTCATTCATTCATTCATTTTACATCCTTATGGCTTCCCACGCTCCAGATCTTCCCTTATATGTTTCATCCCCCACCCCCCTTACCCTTCCCTTCTAAGAGGGTAGAGACCCGAAGTCTCTGAAGGGCTAGATGCCTTCTCTCCCACTGAAGCCACAGAAGACATCCCAGTTAGGGAAATGGAATTCGCAAACAGGCAACAGCTTTAGGGTCAGCCCACACTCCAGCTGTTGGAAGAACATAAGAAGACTGATCTGTACATTTGCTACATTCATGCTGGGGCCCTCAGTCTAGCCAGGTATACTCTTTGGTTTGTGGTTCAATCTCTGAGAGCCCTAAATGGGCCAGGGTGGTTGACACTATTGGTCTTCTTGTGGAGTTCCCACCTACTTAGGGGACCTTGATTCTTCCAACACTTTCAAAAAAGTCCCAGAGCTCTGTCTAATGGTAGACTGTGGGCCTCTGCATTTCTTTCAGTCAGTTGCTGGGTGGAGCCTCTCAGAAGACATTTACTCTAGGTTCCTGTCTGCAAGAATAACAGAGTAACATTAACAGCATCAGGTATTAGTACTTGTCAATGGGATTGGTCTCATGTTGGACCAGTTAATGGGTGGCCATTCCCTCAGTCACTGTTCAAACTTTGTCTCCACATTTCTTGTAGACAGGACAAATTTCGGGTTGAACATTTTGTTGATTGGTTTGTATCCTTATAACTTCACTGGGAATCCTACCTGACTACAGGATGAGGCCACTTCAGGTTCCATAGACCCACTGCATTGACTCCTGGGAACATCCTCCATCCCACGACTTTAGCACATCCTAGATGGGATCCCACCACCCCCTAATGCCTTCAGTTGCAGATTTCCATTCACTCTCATGGCCATCTGTTCCTCTCTCCTATCTGTCCACTCACCTGATCCTGACTACCTACAAATCTTCTCCCCATTCTCTCTCCATCCAGTTGTCTCACTTCATCTGCCTCTTATGACTAGTTTATTCCTTCTTTCACATGAGATACAAGGATCCTCTCTTGAACCTTTCTTTCTGTTTAGCTTCTTTTGACTGTGGACTGTATAAGGGTACCCTGTACTTTATGGCTAATCAGTGACTTCAAACCATGCATGTCCTTTGGAGCTGGGTTACCTCACTTGGGGATTGATACTTTGTAGTTTCATCCATTTGCCTGCAAAATTTATGATGTCCTTGTTTTTAATAGCTGAATAGTATTCTATTGTGTAAATGAACTCCATTTTCTGTATCCATTATTCGATTGAAGGGCAACTGGATTGTTTCCAGTTTATGGCTATTAGAAATAAAGCTGCTATGATCAATGTGGGCATGTGTCTTTGTGGTATGGTAGAACATCTTTTGGGTATATGCCCAGGAGAGGTATAACTGGGTCTTTAGTTAGAACTATGTGCAATTTTCCTGAGAAACTGTCAGACAATCTCCAGAGTGGCTGTATAAGATTGCACTCCCACCAACAATGGAGGAGTATTCCCCTTGTTCAACATCCTCACCAGGATGTGGTGTCCTTTAAATTTTTTATCTTAATCATTCTGATATGTGTAAGATGGAAGGTTAGTATCATTTTGATTTGCATTTCTGTGATGACTGAGGACATTGAACATTTCTTTAAGTGATTCTTGGCCATTCGAGATTCTGTTGAGGATTCTGTTTAGCTCTGTATCCCATTTTTAAAATTGGGTTATTTTGTTTGTTGTAATCTAACTTCTGGAGTTGCTTATAAAATTTAGATATTATCCATCTGTCAGATGTGGGGTTAGTAAAGATCTTTTTCCCAATCTGTAGACTGCAGTTTTGTCCTATTGACAGTGTCCTTTGCTTTGTAGAAACTTTCAGTTTAATGAGGTCCTATTTATTTATTGCCTGTTACCTGTATATGGAATTAATTTTCTTAACTAGGCTTCCTTGTATGGCCTCAGTGGAAGAGGGACAATTTTAAATAAAATAAAATTTAGTTACAAGATAGAAAAAAGAAAAAAGAGAAAAGAGAAATAACTATTTCCATGCCTTCCCGCTCTCACTTTGGCTGTACATATGCTAAAATTGGAAGGATTAGGCAGATATTAGCATGGTCCTTGTACAAGGATGGCATGCAAATTCAGGAAGCGTTCCATTTTTTTCTAAACAGTGTAATTCTTCTGCAAGACATAAAGCAAATTCTGTCGACATTTTCCAGGCTGCCCTTACAGCAAAACTAGAGAGGATCTGTCATAGAAATGTCATCCTGTCTTGAGCTTTCCTGCTAAGACAAATTAAGACTCTTCAGAAAAATAATCAAATAAGAAGGATGAGATTACCATAGAATTTTAGTGATAAAGGAATATCAAGAGCACTGTTGGTAAGGGGTGTAAGAACGCTGAGGATCCATGTCAAGTAATAAAACTGAATCCTGTCTGATGCACATATGCACATTAAGCTGAATTAGAACAAAGGCTTAACTGTTGAATCCTAGAAGAGAACTATAGGAAGAAACTCCTTGATACTGGTTTTATCAATGATTCTTTTGGCAAGATGGCACACCAAAAGCAGAAATAATACCTACCCCCCAAAAAACACCTGGATAGTGGCGACTAAAACATGTCTGTCCAAGAATGTAAGCAACTGGCAACTGTGAGTGAATCTTAACATATTTTTGGAAAAGTTGTCCAAAATTAACTGATATGAACTTAATATTAAAATATATAAAAGCTCACATAACTAAACAGCAAGCAAATTGCATGATTTAAAAAAGATGTCCAAAAATATTTGAGTATAGAAATATTTAAAGAACATATGTAAAATGGCCAGTGTTATACAGCATTATTAATTAATCATCAGAGAAATGAAGAAAAAGATACAATGAGATAATACCTCCCATATATTGACAAAGCTATTGTATAGTGGACAATTGATAGCAATTATATGATTAATACATTATGGAGGAAGCAAAACCATTATAACATTTGCTGGGAATGTGCATTGTTTGGATGTTACTTTTTTTCCATTTCATTGCTATCATGAAATATTTTGACCAAATGCAGCTCAGGGGAAGAAAGATCTTATTGGGGTTATACTTACAGGTCATATTACATCATTGAGAGAGAAGCCAGGGCAGGGCAGGACTCAAGCAGGAATTCAAAGGCAGAAACCATGGAGGGATAGTCCTTGCTGCCTTGCTTGTTCACAGGGTCATTCTTAGTACCTTTCTATCCTGCACAGGACCACCTGCAGAGGGATGAGATCCGTTTGATCTTTGCCATTCCTCATTAAGGCATTCCTCTCAGAAGACTCCAATAGGTGCAATGGCAACAATTGTGGTTTGTGTGCAAATGACTTGGTCTATAATGCATTAGAAAAAGATGTCTACATCATGAGAACACAGCACCAAAAGGAAGTAATGCATTTTGCATGTTACAGGAATTACTTATGTGAAAAACATTGTTTTCTATATAATATATAAATTTTTGGACATTAGTGGAACAAAATTTAATTAAATATTACAGTACATATTCAACAAATGTGATTGAAAGACAGGGGAGACAAGTGAGACCTAGGAAGACAAATAGTGTATGATCTTAGATATGAAATTTAAAGCAGTTTAAGTCATCGAAAGCAGGGAATACAGTCATGCTTGCAAAACACTAAGTAGTGGTAAAAGGGAACTGTCATCCAAGTGGAAGATGTTTGCATTTATAAGATGAACAAGCCTTGAGAGTATAATACACATTATGGATTTTAAAAGGTGCACTGAATACCTTTATTGTGAAAACCAGTATATAATTCTTGTGTACATTAATACATTGAATATGTTCAATTTCTACTTAACAACTGGATATATTGAAATAAAAAAATAAGTACTCTTAGGGTTCAGAATACCTAGGCTGTGTTGTCTCTAGTGGCACAATCTTGAATGACTGGAAGTCATAGAGGTTCTTATTTGTGTTCAGTGAAGGATTCATTATTGATGTTCTTGGATGAGCAAATGCCACCTTTTTATATATGACACAGAGCATTTGGCTCAATACCTGGCACAAAAAAAGATGTCCTGAATTTATGAATGTTTATCCAGAAAATATACCAATGAAATAGCAAGACAGAGAGAAAATAAATGTGATATCATGCCACAGCATGTACATGGAGGTCAGAGGACAATTTGCAGGAGTTAGTTCTTTCTTTCTACCCAGGTGGGATAAGTTTCCTTTTTTTTTTTTTTTTTTTTTTTTATTTTTACCTACTGAGCCTTTGTACTGGCGCTTAAACATTTTTTCACCAAAACCACTTTGTGCTATAAAATATTCTCAAATGAAACCTACATGCAAACACCTGCATGTTATGCCATTCCATGACTACTGAACTATAGTTTTTTCAGTATTTAAGCAAAGGTTTTTTTTTAATTAATAACAGTATTTGTTAAAAATAAATTTTATAAATAAGAATGGAGATATTTTATTCCATAGTAGATATTGTGAAATATAACATTTGGATATTAGTTATCTGGATAGAGGTAGTTGCTAGTGTGTATGTGTATGTGTGTGTGTGTGTGTGTGTGTGTGTATGTGTGTGTATGTATGTGTGTACATATACATGTAACATGTGTAATAAATGAACAATGTAAAATGGAAAGAACTTATGCTCAGTATAACAAGTCTCACTAGCACTGAGCTCTATATTTTGGAGGAAATTGAGGGAGAATTTCACTGTACTTTGAGGCTGGTTTTGTAGTTGTTCTGGCTCAGCCTAGCTTTAAATGAACTATCATCTGTCCTTCCTTCTTGTAAGTGCTGGGATTACAGACATGTGCTGCCACACTAGGGCAGTTTTTCTTTCTTAATACAATGCCTTGTTTTGTCACATAGAGATTTCATATATTCATATATTTTTGTCTTTGCCTTTAATTTGATCTCCTTGAGATGTGTATCCTAATGAAGTTGTTCTTGGGGATTCCCAGAACATAGGAGAGAGTGGATTAAATCCAGATGGATTTTGTCACCTGAAAACACAGATTATGGCTTTTGCCTTTGGTTGTTCCTCAGAGGTTGAAAGTAAACTATTATTGGTGAAGACACCACACACTTAGGACAAAGGATCTTAAGTCTAACCTGAAAACGTCTATCATTCAGTCTAGCTTTCATGATACTAAAAAATCCTGTGCAAACTGCCAAGGGAGAGAAACAATTAGTAGTTCTACACACTTGTGACACCTATAGACCAGAACAATGACCAGCCTTGCAAGATATCTGTAAAGGTGTGGTAAGTGATACTAACATGTTAGTGGTAACAACCAACTGTCTAACTGGACCCAAGGCTTATTCAACAGGGGGAAAAACATAACTGATACTAGAAAACTGGACAACATAGTCTGGCTAGTGGGGTCATGGTCAAATAGAATCTACTATCATCACTTTGCAAAACCAATATAATCACTAACTATATTCTTAATCTTATCCTTATACATATACAGGTAAGATATATATATATATATATATATATATATATATATATATATATATATATATATATCTCAATACCATATACTTATACACATTTCCTACATTTATCCTTAGATTTACAGGTAATTGTCCTCACACCAAGAAAGTCTCTTTTTAGATCAAGTTGGGGTTAACAGAGAAAACTACAAATGGACCCAATACAGAGATCAATGGATGATGGGAGCCATGCCCAATAATTGGGAGCATCACTTAAAGACTTTAAGCAAGGAAATGGCTACATAAACAAAACCAGGACAATGACAATATCAATATCAATAGACATCCTAGCATGAAAGGGGAGAAAAATTTCAAAGCTCCCACTGCCAGATAAGTGGTTACTGGTAGCTGATAGATTCTCAGAGAGGAGAGTGAGCTTCTTCTAGGGTTTATCCCATAACCTTTTGTCCAAGTGGTTAGCCATGAAACCACATACATACAATCAACAAAAATGGAAAAATGTTTATAATTTTATATTTGTACACATATATATGTATGTACAAATACACACATTATGCTACAATAATAATCAGAGATAATTCACATACAAACACACATACACACAGGAATAGGACATGATAGGAACTTGAAGGAGGGGACTTGAGAGTGACTGGGGTAGGGAACAAATAGAAGACAGAAAGTGATATGTTATCTTTTTATTGAAAATGTATAAAAATGAAAAAAGTAAATAAAACAAAGACACCACTGAGTGTTTCCAGCACTTTAAACTTCATTGATTATCTCTTGTCAGGAGCAATGTAAGTACTCAATCATGTAGCATTCTTGGTCCACAAGTAGTAGATACTGTCCTAATTATGTTTCCTGTTAGTATGATAAGTACTTTGACAGGAACAACTTAAGATCCAAAGGGTTTACTTGCTTTGTACCTCATGTTACAATTCATCACTGCACAAACTTTTAATGGCTTGTCACATCCATAACCAAGAGTAGAGAGACTGTATGCACTCTTATGCTCAGATCTCATTTTATGCTTGTAGCAGTTCAGGATCTCCAAGGTAGTCAGTGGTACCAACTATAGTGAGTGTGCTCCTGTTTCAGTTAATATAATGAGTGTGATCTCTCATAGACATGCTCACTGATTAACCAGATCTAGATAATTCCTTATTGTGACTCCCTTTCAGGTGATTTTTAGATTGTATTGATTAGCATTAAAAGGACCCTTCACTGATACCAAATCTCACATATATGGAAAATTAAATATTAACTTATCAACTCTTCCATATTTCATAAATTTTTTGAACTACACAAATTTTTTATGCCTAAAAGCAAAGATCTTTGCAGGACTTCCCGTATATACATGTTTAACTGTCAATCCAGCATTCTGAACAATATTCAAAATGGGTCTTTCGTTATCAAATAGTAGAAATGATCTCAAAGAATTGTTTTATAATAGGTATGTCTTTATAAGAAGAAACCTTGACTTAGTATTTGGGGAATATAGACTAATAGCTTCTATATCATGGGATTTTCTTCTTCTGGAACTTTGCAAGTATATAAATGCTTAGTCATTATCCAGGAAAGTAGAATCTGAATCTATCCAGTTTCACTTGAAGATGGAGACAGCTTTTTTATTTTTTTAAGGAGTCCCTGGGCAATTGCTATGACCACTCTCATTTTAGAAACAGGATTTTGACAAATATCCTCCAGGGCAGTGTTCTTAGCCCAGAGCTCATAGCGAGCATTGTAGGTCATTATATACTAAAAAAGGAAGGGGATAGCGCCTGTGTTAGAGTACACAGTAACTGAAATAACCATACCTACCATTCTAGGTATAGCACATTCTGTTTGCCCAGCTCTGTATTATGAACTTGGATAAGTCTGACATTGGCTCTATGATATTTCTTTTGTTATTGTGGAATGGGGAGACTCAGATGAGAGAGTAAGAAACATCACCAAGGGCATGTAGAATGGGATGATGTCACGAGTCACATACATAGATGTGCAAGTTTCATTTTTCATGCCTGATATACAAGTTTTCAATGTTTTATCTCTAAGAATTTTAATGTAAATTATCAGTTATTTAGTAGTCTAATAAGTTGAAGTCAAATTTTAAAATGAGCTTCAACATGTCATATGATGTCAACTACTCTAAAGTATTATTACATCTTTTTACTAATTTCATGCAATGTGTGATTTTTTTTCTATTCTATCTATCTATCTATCTATCTATCTATCTATCTATCTATCTATCTATCTATCTATCATCTATCTATTCACTTTACATCCTGATCACTGCCCCCTCCTCTAGATATTCCCCCACAGTCCCTTTCCTCCTCCTGCATCCAGTGGTAGAGGCCCCACTGGGTATTCCCCAACTAAGCCTGGCATGGCTAGGTGTATCCTCTCCTGCTGGGGTGAGACAAGGCAGTCCAGTTAGGGGAATGAGATACTCAGACTGGCAACAGCTTTAGGGACAGCCCCTGCTCCAGTGTTTGGGGGACCCATATGAAGACCAAGGTACATATCTGCTACGTATGTGCTGGGAAGGTCTAGGTGAAACCTATATATGCTCTTTGGTTGGTGGTTCAGTCTCTGAGATTCCCCAAGAGTCCAGGACTCTGTTGGTAGACTCTGTTGGTGTTTCTGTGGCATTCCTTTCACCTCCATGGCCCTTGACCCTTCCCCTCAACAACTCCATAAGACTTCCTGAGCTCTCTCTAATGCTAGGACATGAGCCTTTCTTTTCAGTCAGCTGCTGAGTTGAGTCTCTTGGAAGACAGTTATGCTAGTCTCCTGTCTGCAAGCATGGCAGAGTGTCATCAGTAGTGCCAGGGATTGGTGTTAGCCCTTGGGATGGGTCTCAAATTGGACCAGTTATTTGTTTGCCATTCCCTAAGTCTCTGCTCTGTCTTTGTCCCTGCATTTCTTATATTCAGGACAAATTTTGAGTAGAACATTTTGTGGGTGGATTAGTGTCTTTATCCTCTACTAGGGGTCCTTCCTGGCTATAAGAGGTGGCCTCTTCAAGTTCTGTACCCCACTGCATTGAGTCCTGGAAGTCTTTCCCATTCTAGGTCTCTGGCATATCCTAGAGATTCCTCTCACCCTTCCATCCCCCATGACCTACTGATTTCTATTCATTCTCCTTGATGTCCGGCCCACTCTTCTATCTCTCCCCATGCTTGAGTCTGAACATCTCCCATTTCCTTCCTCAGAAAAGGAAGGCCCAAGGGAGTACGTTCAAATCTTACGTGGAAAGGGGCATAAAATAGACTTAGGAGGCAGATGGGAGGGGGAATTGGATGATTTTTCTTTTTAAATTTGATGAATAGTAGTTATAGGTAGGACAAATTTTGCTTTGAGATAAGACATTCATGAGATTTTCTTGTACTAACTCCAGGAATTTCATCTTCAGCAGTTTGAATAAGATTCCACTTGCATGGTATAACCTTTCTTCTTTCTGCCTTTCAATCCCTTGAATTGTTCCACTTCTTAGTTATTGTAAAGAAAACTATATACATCAGGATATTTGTCCAAATGTCTACTTTTAGATATAATTTTAGAAGAATGACAAAATGCAAATATATATGATGTGAATTTTTTTTCTGGAAAGATAAATATAAATATACATATATTTCCCCCTTGGGCTTCCATAACAAAATACCAGAGGTTAGGTTGCTCTGACAACAAACATCACTTTCACCCATATATAAGCTGAGCAGATAAAGAACCTGGCTTGTCTGCTTTCTGTAGAGGGCCTTGTTCTGCTTATAAATGTTTACACTTTTTGTGTCTTTAGGGATGATGAAAACAGAAAGTGTTCTATCCCTTGTAATAACAAAAATGGCAGCCTGTGTACTCTACACTTATGACCATTCTGAATCTATTCACCTCTCAGTATCAGTACATTGTTCATTCGATTGGGGCAGACAGCATTCAGTTCAGAACATTTGATCTTTGGACTAGTATTTGATATGTTTTCCATATCATTTCTTCAATGAATAGTGCAAAGTTCTCACTCACTAACCTGATAAAGTGGTGCTTGAGGTCACAGGTGTTCTCCTGTTAATCATTTTTACATATTCTGATGTCAATAACATGTTTGTATTTCTTGTCTTTCTGTTAACCCTTTGTACATATGCAGATATCAATACCATATTAGTATTTGTCATTCTCATGGAATTTTATATAACAACAGCAGCAGTAGTAACTTTCCTTGAAGTATTTATTATTTATTAGTGTAAGTCAGTTACCATCTCTGTGATTTATATCAATTACATATATATATATATATATATATATATATATATATATATATATATACTCTCAATAACAAATAGGAAAACAGGCATCCCATGGTCTCTGTTTTATATTAGGGCACAGAAGCCAGAGAGGTGCAGCGACCTGCTCAAGTCCATATAACTAGTGACCTCTATTTAAAGCAACAAGGAACTATATTTCTTCCTTTATTTAGTAGCTAACTATCTCAGTCTGCTGTTTCTCTTTCACTTTCATTGATAATGCCTATGTGACACTTTTGTCAACTCAACACTATCTGAAAACATCTAGAAAGAGAATCTTAGTGAAGGATTGTCTGAATCAGGTTGACTCATAAGCATATTTGTGTTGGGGCATGGATAGGTAGGGGGTAACTAATTGTGCTATGTTAATTGTGCTGGGAAGCCCCTCCCATGTGGGTGACACCATTTCCTGGGTAGGGGTTTGTGAACTATATTAAAGTAGAGGAAGCAAGTTCCACACTAGTGTGGAGATTTGATTGAGAATGTCACCATAGGCTCATATATTTTAATGCTTAGTTGCAAGGGAGTAACACTATATGATAAGAATTAGGAAGTGTGTCCTTGTTGAAGTTTGTCCTTAGAGGAAGTATGCCACCAGAGGTGAGTTTTGAGGTTTTAAAAGCCCATGGCAGGCCCAGTGTCTCTCTCCTAGTCTATGAATCATGATACAGCTCTTGCTATTTCTGCAGTACCATACCTGTTTGCAGCCATGCTCCCTGCCTCCCTGTTACCTGCCATGATGAAAGCAAACTAAGCCTCCGAATTTATAAGTACATCCTCAATCAAATTCTTTGTAAGAATTGCCTGGGTAATTACATTTCTTTACAGCCATAGGATAGTGACCAATACAAGTAGCATGAAGTGAATTGCCTCTTTGGCTTCTATTCTTGACTACAGTTATGATTTGATCAATTTCCTTAAGTTCTTACCACAGTGACTTCTCCAGTATGGTAGATTGTAACTTGTGAAACAGTTTGTTTTAAACAGAAATTTAGATGTTTGTATAAAGCTAAATTATAGAATTATTTACTGATTTCCTCATTTGCTTCCAATATTTAAAAGGTAATTTTTAAAGGGTGGAGTTATGGCTTGGTTAGTAAGATGCATGTTGTTCAAGTATCAGAACCTGAGTTTGGATTCCTAGCACCCATAGACATATGAACATTCAGCACTCAATGTCAGAGATAGGCAGATTTTTGGAGTTCAATTTCAGGGAGAAAAATCAATGAAAAATTTCAGGATCAATCTGAAGTTCTGTCTCAAAAACTAAGGTGAGAAATTGAGAGAGACTGTTATTATTTCATACATATTTGCATAAGCAACTACATATATGTATACACACATCAACACAAACATTTACAAATGCAAACCACACATACACATGCAAATGTATGTGAACACGTGTACATAGGAACTCCCATATTTTATAGCTAAATGTTTATAATTCTAGTGTCAAAGGCTTTGTTTATCTACTGCTTTGACATGCATCATTCAGAAAATGGAAGATGGTGTCCATGCCTATACATGTTTATACTTATTTTAACATTAATTTACTTAACAGGTTTTTTTCCTCCTGATTTGTGATAGTTTCTTTATTAAATACCAAAGTCTTTTATTATATTCCTCTATTCATTTTAAAGTCCCTTTTATACCATTTATATGATTGTAAGTACTGTAAAGATTTCAAATATTTTATAATATTCAGGTGTCTTGTTAATGTTCATCCTGGGCCAATAGTCTTTTCAAAGAAAAAGAAAGAGGAAAAGGTAGTTATATTGATCTGGGTATCATGGCACAGGCTTTTAATCCCAGCACTCATGCCAATGTGGTGTACATAGTGAGATCTAAGTCAGTCAGAACTACATAGTGAGATCCTGTCTTAACAAACCAAAATTCATCAATAAACAACAGCAGCAGCAATGACAACAACAAAACAACATGACAAACATGAATTAACATTGTTTAAAATGTGGGCTACAGATCTCTGAATACTCCTTCAGGCATGGATTCAAATGAGCACATAGTATCTGTCAAGAAAGAAATGTTCGTAGGTCTACAATGATACAGCCTCCTAATAATGCACAGAATTGATTTTGTTTCTCAAGACCAATTCACCTATGAAAGCTAATTTAGAAATATTGAGAATGTTGGTATTTCAAACATTAATGTGTACAAAGCCACGATAAATTCTCAATATAGTCTTGTCATTAAGCTGGGGCACAACATTCATACAATTAACCATGATTAACATGACTCACATTTTTTGAGTTAGGTTATAAATATTTTTGTTATGCCTAGAAAAATCACTTTATCTTTTCAAATATTGATTGAGCACATATTATGGTAAGTACTGGTAATTAAGAGATGAATGGTTCATGGCTCCTGTTTTCTGAAAGTCTGGATTCTGAAGCTGTTAAAAATATGTCAATAATAATCATAGCACACTTTGTTTAGGCAATAATAATGGCTCACCTCATCTCCAGTTAAGAGAAAGGTAGAGGTGTTAAAGAGCTCTCAGAGGTAATGTTGGTGTGACATGTAATACAACCCTACAGAGGACACAAGCATGTAACAGTATATCACATACTTGAAAACAAACTTCAAAGCTATATGTTCAGAGAAGAATATCATATCTTAGGCTTTTATTAATCAGTAAAAAACATACCCTTGAACAAAATTTATATCAGAAATCAACACAATTGTCAATCCCTATTTTCTGTAACTTTAACCTTCCTCAGATTTTAGTAACATTTCAATTTTTTGGTCATTTTATAATACTTGAATCTTTTAGCCTGACAAATTTATAGCACAGAAATAACTTTGTATCCATTGCTGTCCTGTTTTTTATGGAGAACTGTAAGTCACACACTAGAGACCATCAATATTTAGAATATTGTTTTCCTCTATCAATTTTATTCCCTCTATTCAAGTATAAAGGGACTGAAAATATGTCTCTGTACTTTGTTTTTTGTTTTGTTTTGTTTTTTAAAATATATATCTATGTCCTTTGAACCTGAACCATTAGAACTTTTTAACCAAAAAAATTAAATTACATGAGCAAGAACCTAATGATCTTCTACTAATCTAACATTATAGTCCAGGCTAAAGGTAAAAAATAATTACTGAAATAAGAACAAAACGACTAAATAAGAACTCTTTCCCTTCTGGCCTTAATTAGACCACAGGAGAGTGCTTATGAAATAAACACAAATGTCCCCTATGCAATTTGCATCCAAAGAATAAATCAATATTCTTTTAAGACTGTAAGACTTTAAGTCAAAATTTCTCGTTAAAAACAGTTTTTGACTTCTTTCATGTGTATGTGTCTTCTCTGTGTGTATGCCTCTTTGCGTATCTATGGAAGCAACTGTGTGTTTATCTGTACAAGTGCATATACATCTGTGTTTCTCTCTCTCTCTCTCTCTCTCTCTCTCTCTCTCTCTCTCTCTGTGTGTGTGTGTGTGTGTGTGTGTGTATCCATGCATGTGAAGGTTTGGAGTTGTCCAAGTGCATTCTCCTTGATGGATTGCGCTTCCCTCCTATTCTTTGTAAACTGAGTCTCAAGCAACCCCAGAATTTGATGATGTAGTTAGTCTCAATAGGGAGACATTACTAGTTAGTCTCTGGGGCTCTAAACTCTGGTCCCCTTGTTTGTGAGGTAAGTACTTAAACTGCTGAGCCAATGCCCATAAAAACAATTTTAATGACTCCATTGATGCCTCTAATTATCACAATGCAAAACTTCCAAATAGAGCAGAATATACAAAATAAAGAAAAGAGACCATTCACTGTTGCTAAGTAACAAGAGTTACTTTACAGTTTCAGTTCCACAAACAGGTCTCTGTATACATTAGTTGATAGAATCAATAGTGAAGGTGGATTTATATGATGGCATAAACATGGAGTGAAAACACTCAAGCAATATTAAATCCTAAAATCTACAGGCTGATTGGCTGTAATAAGTGTATGCAGCTCACAGGGCAAATGCTGATAGAAGAAACTCATGGTGCTACTGCAGAGGGGTTGTTTGTTTGGACTTTGGGGGTTTGTTTGTTTTATCTTGAGCCAGAGTTCCATTAAGTTACTCAGGCCAGATTGAACTTGTGATATTCCTTCTTTAGCTTCCCATGTACTTGGTCTTCATAATAATCACTTTTATTAATGAATCTGTTTATTATCATATGAGAAGTGTTGACTTCCTGGCCCCACGTATTCTGTTCTCTTCCCTACCAAGTCAAGTTCTCTAAATGACAGATTTCTTTTTTTTTTTTAATTTTTTTATTTTCTTTATTTACATTTCAAATGCCATCCCGAAAGTTCCCTATACCCCCCCCCGCCCCTGCTCCCCTACCCACCCACTCCCACTACTTGGCCTAGGCCTTCCCTTGTGCTGGTGGCCTGACTTACTAGAGGATCAGCTAAGACAGTACTTTGCAAATTGAAAATTTATACATATAATGCACACATGTATGTACATGTGTGTATATATATATATATGATATATATGTATTATATATGATTTTAAATATATCAATGTATATAACATTTATATATATGAAATATATATATATATATAAATTCTTAATATATATACACATAGAGAGAGATTGAAAATATATAGAGAGATTTTTATACACATGCACCCAATATATATATATATATATATATATATATATATATATATATATATATATAATATATCCAGATCACTTTCTTCCTTTTATTCCATTTTTAAAAATAGAGTCTTATAATATTGTGTAGTCTCAAATTCAGCCTATAAATGGGCTGGCTTTCTGTGCCTAATCTTTATGATTTCAATTCCAACCATGTTTTACCTCTTTAAAAGTAATTTAAATATAGTAAATCCTTGTAAACATAAGATTATCAAGTAATGAGGTGCTTTGGGGCTGGCATATGAAGCTCGGGTGGGAGAGTGAGTGCCTGGCCTCTCAGGTGGGATTTGAGTGAAGAAGAAACACCAACTCCTAGTGAACCCTTTCTACATTTTACTATTTCCTGTAGGGATAAACAGAGTGAGTCATCATAAAGTCCAGACAGTGAAGTGCCAAAATTCACCACAAGACCCCTAGTGAGCCCAATGGCATCTTCACTGATTATTGAAAGTCAAAGTTTTAATACTTTCCCATTGCTAAAAACAGGTGAGCAGATCACATGTCATTCATGCGACTTCTTAAAAATCCTCTTTTATACTAGGAACAGGTCAACATCCCAGTGTAGGAGGACCATTGTATTTTTTCTAGAATTATGTAATAACTTCTTGATCTGATCCATGGACAGTGTCCTCAAAATATTAATAATATCATTAGGAAAGCACACTCCAACATTAAGCTAACATTTTTGGGAAAAGTGTACCTGGAAGAGTGAGAGTAATGAGTTTTGCTCCCTAGAGGGTCATTTAGCATTGCGACTCTTAATGAATTATCTCAGTTTTGCGTGGGATGGGAGAACCCAAGAACAGGCTATTATGAACTTACCCTAGCTTCATGTTGCTTCTAATTGTTTTCTCTGCCTGGAAAGTCCTCTATGTGTTTATTTTAGAAGTTGACTGTTAAGTATGCATGAGCCTCATGAAGACTGAAAGCAGAATCAAGTGAGCGCATTTATTACTAATTTACATAGCTGTTCCTTCATCTTCACTCCCTTTCATTTTCCTATGCTTTCTACTTCTGCATGTTGATTTCTCCTCAAGCAAGACTCCACGGGATTATTCTAGTTAAAGCAGTCAACTGACTCTTTCCCAGTGGCTCTAAGTATACTTAGACACATGCTTATCAAAAAATGAAAGCAAAGAATCAGAAATCAACATAACCTTTTCCACAAGGAAAACTAAAGTGGCTTCCAGGCACTGGGAAGAGACTATAATTAGTACAATAAGTCCATTGTCACCAGGTTTTTTTCATGCTATTTTCTTTGAATTAAAATAATCCCATCTTGAAGGAGGAGGAGGCTCATAAGCTTCATCAAGTTTAAGGCTTACTATATTACAAGAGGCAAAGAAAATTAAATTCAGGATAGAACTGTACTGAAGAGCCCTTCTTGGGATGCAAAAATGTAAAGCTTTTAGAAGACTCCAATAGTGAACATGGAGGACTAAGGTAGACATTATAGATGACTCCTAAGGTCTAATGTTTAATACAGAAGGAAGAAAATACCACAAATTGTCACACATACAGAGACAGTGGCTTTGCTGAGCCAAAGGGTTGGGCATGGACTTAATTTGGTAAGAGGAATTTCTGACAGATATGTTTGACAGACCAACATGTAAGTCACATTTATAAAGGGCTAAAACAATCAAAGGGGCACTAGAAAAAGCTAACTCATTTAGACAGATTTATTCTTTCAGTTGACAGCAACTGTGGCAAGGCTTTCATTGAGCAAGTGTCCCTAGACAACATATTAGTGAAAAGCCAATTGCCATGTTAGTAAATGTCTATAACATATTAATAAAACCTGGGCAACTGTATATGGGAGGCGTAATGATAAAATTGTATAGATGGAAAGGAGTCAGTTTGTTTTAAGGATTAGTAATTGTTACTCTAGAGTACATTGTGCATATTTCTCCCCTAAAAAATCAAGCATGCATATTTGTGAAAGATACCTTTTTCCTAGTCTGTATCCCTTTCAACATCTAAGAATGTGGATAGACAGGTAATACCTGTTAGCTGTAATCCATCAAATCCAAGGAGGCAGTTCTAGAAGCAGGCATGGCAGGCAGAACATAACCCTAGTTCTCCTTGACCTTGAATAGGTGGAAAAATATAGGCCTGTTTTTAATAGAATACTATTGACAGTAAAGAAATGCAGTACAGTGCCACAGAAACAGTAGTAACATATCAAAGGACAGCAGACAGTTCATGGACAATAACTGTTGACTGTGGAGACTAGATAGGATAGAGCCTTTGAGCCATTAGTGGCATCTTTCACTGCAAGATTGGACTTGGCAATTTTTTTTTCTCTTTACTTTTTATTTCTTCGTACAGCGACAGTATCCTGTAACCAAGTGGTTCTTATTTAGAGTGGGTACAAGTAAGCCTCCAGAAACTCTGTCCACCTTCTATAAAAATCGTTCATTATACAGTTCTAAGCCTTTTCTGTCTAAATTTTGAAGACAATCTCATAGGATGGTAAAAATAAAAGCTAAGTAGTTTGAATGAAAATACTTTCATGGGTGGAAAAAGACATGTTCAGGAACCACAAGATTAGTGGAGAAAATCCCAGCAGCATGGGTATGGTATCATTTGACTTAGTTAAAGTTTCCACTGCTGTGGTAAAACATCATGACTAAAAGCAGCTTGGGGAGGAAAGAGTTTGCTTCATTATACAGCTTATACTACATCATCCAGGGAACTTAGGGCAGGAACTGAAGGCAGAAACTAACAAGCCTTGGAGAAGTCACACTGGTTTGCTCTGCATGGTTTACTCATCCTGCTTTCTTACAACACACAGGATACCACCTCATGGTTAGAACTATCCACAGTGAGGTCAGCCCTCCTACATCAACCATTAACCAAGGCATAGCATGCCCACAGGCCAATCTAGTGTAGAAACTTTCTTAATTGAGGTGTCCTCTTCCAAATGCTTGGGTCAAATTGACATAAAATGAGCCAACCCAGATTCTTGTGAATTCTTAAATAGATTGGTCCCTAAAGTTTCATAAACTATAAGTCTAGTGCAATGCTTTGGATAACATTCCAGAATTAGAAACTAAGATGCTATTGCTAAATGTATCACATATTGTGGACCGCAGAACTTTCAGAAACCAGATTTAGACTGATGAGAAAAGTCCCTCATTGAGGGCTAGCTCGCCTAGTGATTGAGGTCCCATGGAGGCTGCGTAAGGAAAATTGGCACCAACAGTCTTATTCTGTTATGGATATTCCATAATATGCTCTTAACATGTCAAGCAAGATGTGGCTACTTAAGCAATAGTGGCACACTTGTTATAGCTGAACGGACTATTTTTTTTTTTTTAAATTTGGATTCAAAATTCACTCTGCAGGAAGGTACTCATACCTGGTACTAGAAGCAAGGCAAAAACTTTGATTAAGGAGATCATAGGTCCTAGTGGGAGGCAACATTTTTTTTAGAACTTATTAAATGGATAGAGTATGACTGCTAAAATGCTTTTTAAAATATTTTATGCTAGACCTCTATAAGTAATATATCAGAAAACGAGGAAGAAGAATATAAGAGCTGCAGAAAGGGTTGGTGTGTTTTCCCCCCAAGTTTTAACAGTCTTTCCTGGAGGGAGAACGAAGACTCATAAAACTTCGGAAATATTAGGTTCAGGAAACTGTAGATGGGAGGAGATCCTCAAGTCAGAAAAATAGTATATAATTATTAGAGGAGAAACGGCCTATAAGTTCGGTAATGGCTCTTACTGATAGAGTTTTCATGTAAAGCATAAACTCAGGTAGTCACACAAGAAAACCAAGAGTTAAGTCAATGACTTCTACAGTATTTTCTAAGAATCAAGATAAAACTTTAAAATTCCCATAATAATAAGTCACTGATATATTAATAATCAATAAACATTATGAGTAATAATTAAATATTTAATAAGGTGATAAATTACACAATTAACTACTATTTTCTCTATAAATTTATTTTATTATATATCTTACATGTTTTAATTAGTATGCCATATGTATACTACAATATTATATATACCATATTTAATAAAATAGTCCATAATATTACATAATACCCTTGTGTATATTATGATATAATATTTAAGACAATTTTGAGAGGATTTATCTTTAGTAAATAAAATAGATATATTTTCCTCTTATATATTTAAAGTTAGCAATTTATGTTTTTATATACATATACATAATGAAATGATTACTGTAGCCATGCCATTGAAGTATTAATCACTTCACAGAGTTACTTATTTTTTGAAGTAAAAGCACCAAGAAGTCACTGTTTTAAAAAAATTCTTAGAATGCAATCAAATCTTATAATTTTAGTATTTCATTTGTTTGCTGGGTTTCTAGACTTATTCCTCTATACAAAGTTCGAACATATTGGTCCACATCTACTCACTTCATTTCTTCTCCACTCAGGTAACCATTAGTCTTCTTTGTTGCTTCTATTTAATTGACTGGTTTTGTTGTTATTGTTGTTTGTAAGATTTATTTATCTATTTTATGTAATGACTACACTGTAGTTGTTGTCTTCAGACATACCAGAAGAGGGCATCGAATTCTATTACAGATGGTTGTGACCCACCATGTGGTTGCTGGGAATTGAACTCAGGACCTCTGGAAAAGCAATCACTGCTCTTAACCACTGAGCCATCTCTCCAGCACTGACTGTTTTGTTTTTAAGAATCAACATATAACTGAAAATGTGCAGGATCTTTCTGACTCCCACCTACTTCTCTCAGCAAAGGCCCTTCAAGTTACTCTACACAGTTTCAATGCCACTGTAAATTCAATGTTCAGTCTTCATGATTAAATGTGACAGCAAGTATGGAGGTCAATGAAATTCTAAATATTGGACGTTCTGTGTGCTTCATATTAACGTAAGGAAAATTCTTCATTAGAAGGGTATAAGGGTAGGTAACTGGGGGTAGAATTTTAAAGATAGGGATGGAAAAGAAATTGGCCTAAACAATGAGTGGACAAAAAAAATGTCACCAGGAAACTAGTTAAATTGAATGCTAAAAAATACTTTTTAAAAAGTTTGAAATCTATGGCATAACTTAACCGAAAGTTTACATCATTAAATTTTAATATTGGAGGAGTCTTTGAGTTCAGATGCTTGGCTGCCAAATATAACATTTTTTATGGGTGTGAGATAATTATAAAGTGAACCAATATAATTAGCTATAGGTCAAAATGGGCCTCAAATAAAACTGTATCTAGCTATAAATTCTTTGAGTTAAATTTTAAAATGTGTTTTTGCTATGACTTTCCCTGTAAAATATCTTAGAAAAATAAGCAATCCATTCCATGAATAACACTCATTAAAATGAAATAATAATTTCCTAAGCATTTTTCTTAACAAAGCTAATGATTTAAAATAGATTTCCACATAAAAGAATAGAAGTGGAATCCAAAAGGCTTTGTAATAGAAAAGTATATTTAAAAAAACATATTTGAATCACTCAAAAACAAATTGCCCAAGTTAGTGTAGTTAGATATAAAATAAGAAGTTGTTCTCCATCTTTCTCTTTCATCCCTCTAACTCTCCTCTCTGAAGGTAAATTTATGTTATTAGAGCTCTAATGTCAAAGGGGAGTGGCTTCACTTAAGAATTGTTAACAGTCTTGCATTTTGAACTTATATTTACTATTTTAGCTACTTTTATTTTCTGTGTGGTCAGAAACCTTTATGGAATTTGTCTTTGACATCTATAGTACAAACATCAATCAAAGCGCCTGGCTGCCCGTTTACCATCAATATCAAATGAATGCTACCCTTGGGTTTTTCTCTGGTGAGAATGAGTGATATTTAGAAGATTTGCCATGTTTCAAAGTATCTTGGGGTTATATTTGAGACACTGAGCTCCAAAGGACGTTTGATTGTAATACACATCTTTTGTTTCAGTAGAGTAATAACAAATTTTGTTTTAAATGAGTATTGAAACATAATAATTAATGAAATACAATTCTTAGAGCTAAGCAAACTTTTAATTATTTTTATTATTTTTACTTAAAATTTATGTGTATAATGTACATAAAGTAGGAATAAAAATGTGACAAAGTTAAAAACAGCTTTAAGATCACTTAACATTTACAGAATTTTACCCTAGTTACTGCTCTGATGTGTAGGTATATAAATTATTATTTTTTTATAGTTATGACTTTTTCCCTAAAGACATCATTCAAAGCTTTCAAAAAGAGGCAGCTTGTCATTTCTTTTTCTAAATGCAAATGTGATTGTATTTCCCAATCACTGATTCTGTGCGATAATGGCATGATTGCTAGCTGGGAACCAGAAGACTCCCAGAGTGGTTATTGTCTCTGAAAATTCCTCTGGTACTCTCAGAAATAATATGGTATATTGTTATTTTTGTATGTGAAAGTTTTGTCGTTCAAGCAGATGCTAAGATCCTAGATAAGATATCTGTCCCACATGCCTCCCAGAGGTCTTTGTGGGAACTTTTCCATTGTCATAGTTGGGTAATATTTGGATATAAGGAAACTGAAAATATCCGCAGATACTTAAAAAAAAACTAGCTCTCACAGAAACTAAAGTTAGGAAGCATAACCAAGCCTCTTGAGGAAACGGGTTTAAGCTGTAGAGAGTGACAGCGATGTTGAATAGAACTCTTTCTGATATTCTGCAGCTACAGTTGAGGCTAACTGTAAACTAAGCTGACAAGAAGCTCTAAACACTTTCTGTTCTAAAATAGAAAGGTTTGTCTCACAGGTGCATGGAAGATCTCTCTACCATCTCCTTTAGAAGAGACAGAGATGAGGGTGATCTGAAGTTTCAGAGGACCTTGGAACACTGGGACAGAACTGGAAGTGACTATTTGGTTTGCTTCCTATGATGCCTCTTCCTTTCAATCACTGAAGAGTAAAGCCTCCTCGTTCCAGTGAAACCATGTCTAGGGCCAGCTAACCAGAACCAGCGAAGACATTTTCTGATTGGGCATTTGCTGAGTTGTCCTTTGTATGAGCCCAATATTGTGCTGTGCTGTTTACAAGTTTACAAATATTAAGGGGTTAAGATAAATCTGCATGTTCCATATCATAAGGTCTAGAAGGAACCAGGATGAAGCATGGTAGGATAAAGAAGCAGCTTCAATTCTATCCTTTGTCTCTCTGAGCCTCTGTTGGTATGAAAGAATTTCCACACTTGTTTGGTATTTGATATAAAGAGAAATGGAATTAATGAAACAGACAAGAATGTAGAGGTATCCAAGCGATGATCATATAAGCAATGGAATGTCTAAGATTGACAAAGGGAAACAAACTGAATTCCTAGCAGGACCATGAGATCAGAACTACCTCAGCTGAAGGGATCAACAATGTCATTCTCGAACACAGATGGCACTCCTTCTGGAAAACCAAATAACGCTTTTTCCATGGGACCACTTAACCCCAGATAAAATCAAAATGACCAAAGTCCAAAGTCCAGGGACACAACACCAGAGATAATTAGATCACCAGAGCAACAGATTTCATCACTTATATGTCTTTCCTGTTCACCCTTGACTAATGAAAAAAAAGGATAAAAAGGGATAGATGAGAGGGGGTAAATATTTTGATTCAGATATGAGGCTATTGTAGACTGAACTAAAGTTAAAAAACTGGAAGTTGGTAAAAAGGTACAGAATCTTTTCAAGGTCAAGGAGCATGCTTTACTGAAGCAAATTTGAAAGAAAGATTACATGATCAAACCACTTGGTGTTAATAAAATCTAGCCTAATAAAGTCAATGTCTGCTTCTCACAAGAGCTGTGTTAGCCTCTTTCAGCACTAAGGGTGACACAGGTATCCTTTGCCTTCTTCGTTTCGCCTCCATTTCTTCTACCCTATATGATTGCCCTGATCGAATATGACTTATCCCATCCCTGCTGTAGGCTATCTCATCCTTGGGTTTCAAGACACATTTCAGAAGAAGAATATAAATTTTGCTATTCCTTTAATACACTGATTTTCATCAGATCAATCATTGGTCCAATTAGCTATGGCTAGGGCAGAAAGTCATGAGGCAAACCAAGAATAGAACCAGGGGTTGGTAATCTTCTCAGAGAGGGAGATAGCCGATTGGTACACTCAATCCAATGTTACTTGGAGTTCCATTTACTGTACTGTAAGTTCTGATGCCCTTTGCTGGACTCCATTTCTAAAATGTAGAACTTTCTTAAACTACAATGTTACTGCAATCACATCAAGGTGAAGCATAATCGATCCTTAACCTGCTTATTACCTGTTAGCAGAGAGGAAGTCCATTCAGCAGGTCATATGTTTCATGCATTCTTGGTCAGGAAGAAGAAATGAAACAGGCACAATAATCATTCTTCAAATTACTTACAGTTAAGTAGAGTTTCAGGTAAATGAAAAGTGCAATTGCATTACTGATATACTTGTTTCTCCAGGTGGGACATGAAAACTTATATCTAAAGCTGAATGTCACTAATAGAAAAACACTACACCAAATGGCCTCTGATTGTAGATTGCAGTGTTCTGAATAATAGCTCACTCACGCCCTGTCCTTGAGAACAGCTGAGGGCTTTGCATTTGATATGCAACTAGGGAGACACAGATACGTGCTGGACACTATTTTCCTGTTACTTGGCAACAGTTTTTTTTTCCCTCTTAGCAACAGCAGAGAGAAAAGCTTTTGAAAACTGAAAAGACCACAGAACAGAAAAGTCAAAGCCTTTCATATATCCTGCAGCTGGAGGGCATATCACAAGATGCTGGATTCCTCTGTGGACAAAATGAAGTACTCTTATTATCTAGTTATGATTATATTTCTATTGAAATGTAACCCACACCTTCAGTATACTAATTATCTAACGGTTCCACCTTTTACTCCACAGTTAGGTATTTTGGAAACAGTTCTTTCAGTCAATTTGCATTCATGTCAATTCTTCCAGCATAGGACTGAAAATAAAATGAGGTATATCAGGAAAGGCAATGAATACCAGGTGATCTCTGATGACTTGGTCAAACAAACACATCCTGAGTTTCACATTAAAGGAAGCTGATAGGAAAGCAGAAGCTATAACAAGGAAGAGAGAGGCAGAATGAATAAGTGGTTGATGTGTAACACAATTGATGGCTTGTAGACAAATGCTTACTCTACTCCATTTTAGTAGAAATGATAATTTTTTGTAAATGAAAGAGATGCATTAAGTCACTAAAAACCTAGGGTTACTTTTTGTTATAGCTAATTATGACACTTCAAGGTGCAGGTCATGAACGTTAAGGAAATGATTTAAAGAAACACAACTGCAGGAGGAATTTCAAATGGTTCTAAGAAACAAAAGTCATTAGTTTCACTGATGAAAGAATTTACAGCCACTCTCAAAATATTCACATAATCTTCCAGGCAATGAGCCTACTGAAGTGAAGCCCTGCTTCATATTATACCGTATGCTTGATTTTCATGGGACACTTCACACTATACATTTCTGCGATATTTTGTTCAGGGTTATTTTGTTATAGCTACTCATATAGCTACTTAGTAGTAGAAAATCACCTCACTCTGCCCAGGTAACAGCTGTCCCAGTGCTTGAAAATATTATTATTTCCTGGCCTCGATAACTGATGTCATGTGACTATATACATGAACACTCACATGCATGTACCCAGGTAATGTGTGGTTTTTATTCTTTTAAAATTTCCATTCTCCCTTTGTTAGAAAATCCATCCCATGGTATGGGGGAAGGCAGTGAGCAGGATGCAATGTAAATAAGTAAAAAAAAAAAAAAAAAGGAAAAGAAAAGAAAATCCATCCCATATTTTGTAAGAGCTGCTGTCACTTCTCAGATAGTGGCACAGTCTACTATAGTGTACACTAGTATAGTATGCTGTGACACAAAGTGATGACCTCTGAGGGGCGAAAAACTCAGTTCTGTATTAGGACTCTATGTTGAATCTGCAAGGATAAAATAGAGATGATAACAGCATTGTCAAGTTTGCTATGAAGAATGAGCGAAGTAAAATGTGAAAAAAGGAAATTGTAGCACATTGATGCGAATATGATATTGGCACTCATAGTATCATTATATTTTCATGTTTTCTTCAGGTGATCTTTCACAGAGAAGTAGTGTTGATGCTACATGTTGCTTTTAAAACAAAATCCCAAATGTTCAGTTTACCAAATGAAGACTCAGTAGTTAGCTCAGAGACAGAGAAATCACCCAGCTGTCCTTCCTACTACATCAACATCCCAGAAGAGAAAAGCTTCTTCTCCATGAAGTCTTAAACACCCTTCTACTCAATGTCTCTTCCTTCTACATCCCTAGGTTTACTCCCTGCCAACTGGCTACTTGCTCCACCACTTAGCATGTCATTGACTTTATTTAGTTCTTGCTTTCAGAAAACTTTTGGGTTAAAGGTGTTTGCTAGGGCTGAGCCACAACACAGCAAGGTTTTTCCAGTTCACGGTCATGTGGTTCACAATGTGATCAAATATCCTGCAACAGCTGCCAATCTGAGTAAATGTCCTCAAGGTATGTCAACAGCACTTCTGTTCTTGTATCATGCCAGGGTGTATCTGTCCCGCAATGCAGTGTGCTCAGTGTTTGGTCTGTATCTGCCATTAGCTAATTGTTATATCGCTGGGCAAACCATTTGTGTTTAGTGGGGTGATTTATAAGATCACAAATGACGTATAGGCAGATTCATCGTGAAAGGCACACACCGGTGTACCTGATGACTCGCTGGTGCTGTGTCCTTTCAGCTCTCTGTGCAACTTGCAGGGAGTTCCATGGGGCAGCTGTTTTCTGTCCTAGAAACTGTGTCCTGCTTATATATCCATCAGGAGGGGCCTCATGACTCATAACTTTCTGACTTTCCTGAATCATATAATTTTTGTTAGCTTTTTCAGTATATGAATTTTACTTCTCTCTCCAGGAGGGTTTCACGACAGAGGAAATCTCTCCTCCCACTCCCAGCCTGACACTGTGGTTTTTAAACCTCTGTCCCTTCCATACTTACCATTTCTGTACTTGCCATTCTCTTGTTCTCAACTCCTGCAAACAATATGACAGAGACAGAAAGTTGATTACAGCAGTCTCGCTAGAGGGCATGCTTACTTGAATACAAGGTCAGTGCCTGTGCACCACAGGCTGTTGTGCCTTTTACTGGCAATGATAAGTCAGTTCCCTAGGATTTACTCATATTGTTCAATATTCTTTCAGTTGTTTAAAGCACACTCACAAATCGGTTTATCTTCTCTATAATACATCCAGTTCAAAAGGAATTGCTAAAAAAGATTAGTTTGGTTCTGTATATATTTTCTCAGACATTTGTACGTGGCCATGTTTTCTAACTCAGCCTTACCAGGACTCTACTTTGAGAATTTTGAGATAAACTTCCTCATAGTTTTTTCGTTAAGAACAAGTGGAAAATATCCAAGATGAGACTATTAAAAACCAAGCTGATATGGTCTTGATTTAGTATAGAATATAGACGTTTACTGATATGTATAGAGTTTGAGTCTGGGTAATTTTGATATGTGATTTCTTTCACTTGAAAGTTCCTCATTATAAAAGTTGACTTGATTTTTAAAAATACTAAAATACTTTTTCTATAACACAATTTAGATGGTCTAAATTTCAAAATATTTGTTTTAGGGCCAAGTTAACTTTAAAGTTGTTGAGAACCATAAAACATCAGAAGTATGTACTGATAACAGGGACAAATGAAATAAGTTTGCTCCGTATTTGTTGACCTTAGACTGTTTGCACAAAACTGACTAATTTATAACTTAATTCCATTAAAAGTAGTAGTGTTCATTCAAGGCTATGATCATTCCTTTAGCCAATTTGAGCTAGAATGAGCGACATTCTCTAAGCATCGTTTTGCTTATCTTTTTAACTTACTTTTTGTTCCTTAACATCCTTTTTCTAGTTGAGTAATGAATGTTTTATTAAAAGTGTAATAGATGTATTCAGATGAGACTAACTAAAGAACATCATATTTACCAAAGTGAGAGCTAAGAAAGGGCAAAAATATATGTCTTCTATTAGTTTGTTTGGTTTACACATGTGTGTGCGCGCACACACACACACACACACACACACACACACATACACACACAATCTGTACATATGTATATGAAGTCTCTGCTGTTTTTTGGTATGTTTGATTGAAAATGTGCTTAAACTAAGTAAATCTGAATTACAACAGCACTGACCATCACAATTCTCACAAGGTAATAGTTACTATTTCTATGTTTTAATTCATGGGTTCCTTGGGTTTAGTTAATTTTAATGTGTATTGTTCTTAACTTACAACCTCATTATAATAACCACTTAATACATTTAAAAATATAAAGTAATATGTCTTTCATAACACAGTTTGACATTTGGCTTATTGACACCAAGTTCCTGGGATACTGTTTTTCATGCCTGTCCTCATTCGCAGATCCTCAGTATCTGGCATGGAGTCACACTGTTCCCCCCTCATTCTTCAAATCTTCACATTCAAAATGAATCGCATCAGTACCCCTTTGCTTCACTGATTTGCAAATGGCATATCACTGAAGGTATTAGCGTCTTTAAGCACATATTCCACTCTACTTTATTTTCATTTTGCTTCCTGTGGGATGTGATGTGACATGGTGTGTGTGTGTGTGTGTGTGTGTGTGTGTGTGTGTGTTTATAGACACACATATATTCAACCTCTCACCCCATTTAGCATTGCTCATAAGCACACATGTACTTGTTATATCTCAAAGTATCTTCCATTTTATGCTATCTGTTCACATTCCTCTTTGAAAATATACATCTTTGAACTTATCAGTGAAATAAAGGGCTAATTACCAATACAGACCTCTATGATTGCAGAAAGTCTCATTGCCTGAAGAATATTAGGAGTAAAATGCTTACATTGCTTTATGTTAACATTTGACCTTTTCTTATGATCAACTAAGCCTGCATGCAATTATACTTACAGACAGATTTTATGTTACCTAACATAAAACATGCATAATTTAAATAAGAAAACCTATGTCTTGTGCAGATAAAAAAAAACAAAAAAAACAAAACCAAAACAGACAATAAAAGGGGAAAATATTATTCATAAGCAACTTTTATGCAATAGCAATAGTTTTTTAATCTCAATTCAGCTTATCACAAAACTAAGAAATTAAAAAATATGATACTGATAAAATAAAATAAAATAATAAAAAATAATAAATAAAAATAATAATGATAAAATAATCAAAGAAAACTTATGCAAAGAATTAATATATAATAGTGCTTACTGCTTGGCATCTAGTATAAAGAGATTTTGGTGGCTAATTTTGCAAAATCAAATTGCCACCATAATGGAGCATAGATAAATATCTATATTACTATAAACATTGCTGTCAACTTTGAAACCTCACCCTTTTAGTTCATCATATGTTAGAATTTAAAAGCAAAGATTTTTTTTTTTGTACCATTATACTTAGTTCATGTCACATTAATTGTGGTGTAGATATTCAGCCCAGGACATGCCCATTAGTTAGCAGGAAAGTGGAGAACAAGTTGGAGGAATTGCTGATCTCCTTTCTCCATGTGGGTCTAAGAATCCAATTTAGGTCATGTGGATTTGTGGCAAATTCATTTAACCCACAGAGTCATCTTATCGATCCTAAATTAAAATATTTAAAGGATTACTGCTTAATAAATAACTAGGCTTGTATTTCAAGATCTTCAGTTCCTAAGAGGTGAAAATTGTAAGGATATACTTTATAATTTCATAGATAAAACTATTGTTTACAACCACTTCTTAAAAATTTAAATAGCTTGCCTTTTAAGATAAGGGTGTTTATTACTCAGCAGACAGCCAGATGACAGCAAGATCATCACTGATTTGTGAGGCTGCAGTGCGGAAAGTACAGCAGATACTTAGGAGAACTTTCTGCTAATGTCTTCTGCAGGTTTGATTATTTCTATGAGATGAAGTAATTGTTAAAGATAATTTTAAAAGTTAGGACATCAAAAAGCATATAATATTGATGAATAAATATACCAAAAATAAGTAGTTTCTCTATATGCTGAAAAGTGTAACAGTGCTGAGACAAACAGAAGAGACAAATAAATGGTCATTCAGACCTAGTACATACAATAGGAGACGCATTGTATCACTCACCCGCTCCACTCCCATAAACACTCACAAATTCAGTAAACTTAAGAAAGAAGTATATCAACAGAAGGCTTTGGTAGATGTTAACAAGATGATTCTGAAATTTTATTGAGATGCAAATGATCTAACATGCAGTGAATAAAATGACAGCAAAACTGGGAGATTTGCTCTCTCATGAGTTTGGATTTTGCCATGACGAAGCACGGTGGCACCAGCACAGGGAAGAACACAGAGCCTAATGCAGTGTGACAATGAGTTCAGAAGCACATTTGCACACATGCGGCCAACTGAACGTAGACAAAAGGAGTCCTAATATCTGAGCCAAAGGAGACGATCTTTTCAGCAGCAAATAAAGGACCACTCACGTCTGAAAGAAAATCAACTAAAACTCCCTTCACGCATTTAATTTAATAAACACTGTCAACCCAAACATTAAAGCTAGGATGATGAAGGTTCTGAAGGAAAACACAGCTAGGCAAAAACATTCCTCAAAGACACAGAAAATATCACAGCAAAAGAAATATATTGTTGCATATGTCTTTAGGAAAGTGATTAATTTCTACTATTTAAAGCCGATCACTATGAAAATGAACTGCACTCTCATCTGATACCCAGGCTCTCCCCTAAGCGTTAGCAGATGGAGTAAGGCAGTCACGCAGATCGTTCAAGGGTGGAGTAAGTTTTCCCGTGAATGAGATTCTATGTTTAGTTCCCTCCTATGAGGATGTGTCTAGAATGTGGTATTTACAGTCAAGAAGACGGGCCTCTCCCCTGACTCAGAGTACCCTGGAGACCCGATCTTAGATTTCTTTTTAACTTTTCTTTTCTTTTCTTTTCTTTTCTTTTCTTTTCTTTTCTTTTCTTTTCTTTTCTTTTCTTTTCTTTTCATCTTTTCTCTTTTCTTTTCTTTGGTATTTTATTTTTTTATTATTTTATTTATTTACTTTTGAAATGTTATCCATCTTCCTGGATTCTCCTCGGCAAGCCACTTATCCCTCCTCTTGCTTCTTTGAAGGTGCTCCCCCACCCTCCTGCCTCACTGCTGGCATGCGCTGGGGCATTGAGTTTCCACAGGACCAAGGGCCTCCCCTTCACTTATGCCAGATAAGGTCATCCTCTGTTACATATACAGTTGGAGCCATGGGTCCCTGCATGTGTATTCTTTGGTTGGTAATTTAGTCCTTGGGAATTCTGGAGGGGTCTGGTTGGTTGATATTATTGTTCTTCATATGAAGGTTGCAAACTCCTTCAGCTCCTTCAGTCCTTCCCCTAACTCCTCCACTGGGGTCCCCGTGCTTAGTCCTATGGTTGGCTGCGAGCATCCGCATCTGTAAATTTCTGGGAATATGATGTTTCTTTTTTGTTTTCATGAGCTTTTCAGTTTATGATATTTTGTTGTAGCAGCCCAAACGGGGTAAGGCAAAGTGGAACTCCAGATATTGGGAAAAATGTTTATAATGTGTATATCTGACAAATTTTTATCATATAAGCCTTTTTAAAAAAAGAGCATACATAAATGACAATATTAGAAAGATGGATAGTGTCTTTAGTTGTTAAACAATTCCAAATTAAAATTACAATTAGATATAACCTTTCACTCAAAAGAACAAATAACATTTTATTGTAATGAAGGTTGATCATCACACATAATACCCAAGTTGGTAGTTTCCTTTAGACATTTACTAACGTCTTGTCTAATAAGGTCTAAGCAACATGAAAATATTTGCTCATCAAGACTTGTACGTAAATACTCACATTGGCTTCATTCACAAGAGCAAGGAACTAAAACAACTAGAAAATTTTAATACTAGGGAAAAATGATAAATTAATTCTCATAAATTCATGTAATATAATGTCATATCAGTAAATAATAAAAAGAACCAGTCTACATATTCAGGCAGCAGTCTTTACACACACACACACACATATATATATATATGTGTGTGTGTGTGTGTAAAGACTGTATATATATATATATATATAATAAAACATTTTGCTATAGGAAGCAGGGTAGGTGTAAATAAACTAACCCTGCAAAGATCTTTAGGAATAAAATGATAGACAGGCAAAAAATGGTCATCACTACTAGAAAGCCGATCCCTAATTTAAAGCAGTGGAGATATTAGACTGACAATAAAGGGAAATAAAAATTTCTTGGGAGTAAACATGTTTTATATCCATATTTCAGTGTGGCTAAAATTATATATTTTAATTAAGTGTATTAATACACTTAGCATTAATGATTTTTAAATGTTTCTGAAAGTCAAACAATGTCTCTCTTAGATACAGCTGTTGGCTGGTGATGGCTATACAGCACTTCTATGTCATTCTTCAAATTTTTATAAATCTATATACTTACTTCAGAAAGAACCATTTTTTGATAAATGACAATCAAGAAAGTGCTAAAGAAAGATGGTTAATTTACAGTAATTAAATGTGCTGATAAAAACCATGTCTGATTTACACAAGAAAGCATCCAGGACACACAAGCTATAACATTGCATCATAAGCACCATTATTTCAGAAATGAATATTACAGACACATTGTGCAAAACACTATGGATCGATCTAAACTCAGTAAGTTGCACATTGACACTTAGTGAAAAAGAGGTAAAAGGAGATGGGAAAGAAAGGAGAGGATTGTTTACACTGGGAAATTCATTTCCATGCCAAAAAATGACTAACATGTTGTGTAGTTATAAAATCTGATTATAGAGAAAAATGGTAATGTTCTGACTGTGTTCGCAGGAAATGATCCTTTTAGTGAGTAATAATGTAATTTAAGAGAGGCTCGAAAGAATGTTCTCCGGGTACATCGTCGCAAACTGTCTTTTCAATAAAGAAGACATACAGCATTAATTATGAGATGGCCGTGTAAAAGGCACATGTAATTTTCATGTGAAAGAAACTGAATAAAATACTTTATGACTACCATCACCATTACAATAACACCTCCAAGATTCTTGCCCAGTGTGGAAAAATAATTCAAATTTATGTCAATTGCAGCAGACTGAATCAAAGAAGCTGCTGTTATCACACTGAGAGTGATGGTTTCTTTGCTTTAATGTCAGCAGGGAAAATATCAAAGAAATGTAATCCATTTGCTAATAAATCTAATATTTCTGCTCTCTCTCTCTCTCTCTCTCTCTCTCTCTCTCTCTCTCTCTCTCTCT